>NW_027271732.1:600000-1015040 GCF_040938485.1 Diadema antillarum | reverse complement strand
ATGATCCATCAAACAAAGGTTTGGTGATAAAAACAAAAAGAAGAGAGCAAACGAAGACGAAAATATTTCATTTCTCTCAGCACAATAGTAACAAAAACACTAGGGGTCTATATATGAAGTAGTCCTCAGCACAAGATTACGTATGTTAGTGCAGTGAGCAGTTTTGGACAGTTTGCGCAGGACTGTCTTCAGAAAAGCTTTTTATCAAGAGCAGAAAAATGGGGGATACAGATTTTTACAATTCTTAACAAATTAACATTTCCGCCTCCTTTGGTTGATCATTCCTATGTTATGACTCTACCATCTGTCTACTCTCTCCTCTCCCCTAAATAATATTAATAATTTTAGTAATAATAATGATAATAACAATGACAATAATACACTGAAATAATGATGATAAAACAATAGGCCAATGCAAATGAATGGGGAGGGATGCTATGATCTATAACTTAAGAGTGGGCGGAAGAGACACAAACAGGTACAGGATTGTTTTGATGTTTAAAATGAATTTGCAATGATAATGAAGCTATTTGAAATGTATATCAGTCGTAGAGTAACCTTGACATGACGGAAAAAAAGATATTCACTATCCTTGACCGATAAACTTTTTTCCTTAATTCCCTTGATTCATCCCATGTCAATGAATAATATAAAATGATAAAACCGAATGACTATGATCTCCCCTCCCACAAAATAACAATAGCAATAACAAGAACAATAATAATAATAATGATAACTATGATAATGATGGCGGGAACGATCCCAACCAATGGACTGGATCGCAGGGCACGTACTACAAATGTAATATTAAATTTTTGGGAAGGGTGGTCATTTAGAGGACAGCGCGTCACAATTAACGAAATGAGAAAACTTTCCTTTTTCAATTTCTTCAATAAAAATGTACAAAATCGTATCATGAGAAAAAAGAATAAAACCACTCAGACCCGAGGATTTCCACGGGTGCTGCTATAATAATAATAATAATAATAATAATAATAATAACAATAATAATAATAATAACAATAATGATAATAATAACAACAATAATAATAATATAAATCGTAACAATAATAATAATAATTACAGTAATGATAATGTACAGGGTGAAGGAGATAAACGGGTTAGAATATGTAGACATACATATTCATAAGACATGTGCGGACGTGGGGAAAAAAGGGGGGTGTTCTATGATCTATTAAACCAAGGTTTGGTGATAAAAACAAAAAGAAGAGAGCAAATGAAGACGAATATATTTTATTTCTCTCAGTACAATAGCAACAAAAACACTAGGGGTCTATATATGAGGTCCTGCTCAGCTCAGCTATACCGTTTTGCTTTTGTCGTTTTGGTTATTTTTCTCTGAATATTTGTTTTTGTATTTTGTTCGGGGGGGGGGTGGAAATGTGTGTGTGGGGGTGGTGGTCATGGGTAGAAGAGAGCACACTTTACCAACGAAAGGATGAGAAAACTTTTCTTTTATTTCATCAATAGAAATGTCCAAAATCGTATATAATCCTTATTATGAGGGGAAAAAATAATAAAACCCCTAAGACCCGTGGTTTTCCACGGGTGCTGCTAGTTCTATCAAGATTTATACAGTGTATACTTTGCATTCAGACTGCAATGTACTAGTATTGTGCAGCGTTTCGCCATAGGTTCTTCTGTGGAGAACTTACGCGCATCTCTATATGTGGGACTGTATAGAGATCGCCGTGTGCGATGAAAAGATCGTACACATGAGGTCAATTTGCACCTATCTTATCTCATTCAAAATAGTAAAATATGAAGTGATAACATTCAGGATAGGGATTTCAACATCTTTTAATTCTGTGAAGGGGTATAATTCCAGTAAAATCGGCCCCATAAATGATTTGTAGAATAGAGGAACGCAGCACATTCGGTGCGGCAGTTGTGACTGTTTACTGAGCACGAGTTGTACACGTAAAATGCACGTAAAAAAAAAAATCAGCCCGCCCGACCCTATTTGAAAATCTCATGTTACGCCAATACAACTTTTCTCTCTCTCTCTCTCTCTCTCTCTCTCTCTCTCTTTTTTTTGGGGGGGGGGGGGGGGGCCTTAGTGGACTCGCGCGATGCGAGGACTGTCGCGATCGAGAAGACCTCGCGCTACCGCCAATGATGGCGTATGAGAGAATGAGAAAAAAGAAAAGAGTCCCGCATCGGGACTAGCAGGATGCTGGATTCGCACGGATTCGCACGGTAGCGTGCCAACACCACGCACGGTACCGTGCCAACACCTCGCACGGTACCGTGCCACGCACTCGACGGTGGCACGCAGCTGCACGGAGGCGCACTGACTGGCACGCAGCCGCACGGAGGCGCACGAGGGCGCACGAAGGCGCACGAGGTCGCACGGGGTCGCACGGGGGCGTACAGAAGCGCACGCACCCGCACGAGGCCGTACGAAATGGCACGGAGCCGCACGCACCCGTGCGAAACCGCACGAAGCAGCCCCGTGCGCACTGCGTGCGGGAGTAACATAACATAATGGTCTGACTGTAGCCCTCGCTTTGGGAAAAGGGAACAAATTCATTCTACCCCCCCCCCCCCCATAAGGACATCCCTCGGTCCGCCACAATCAAACATGAAGTTTCAGTCTTCATGGCACTAAGTCCTATCCTTTTTTGTTCCACAGAAGAAGATAAAATTCCAGTGTTTAGGGACTCTGAGGCTTCACCTTCTCCCCCCCCCTTCAGCGGGGTGTGTGTGTGTGGGGGGGGGGAGGGGGTGGGAGGGCTGATTTTACCAAATGAAGATCATATCACCGTAAAATGCAATCTGCCAAGTTTGGTGAAAATCCGTCGTAGATTTTTTCAAGATGCTGAAAATGTGGAAAATCTCCCTCCCCCCCCCCCCGATCTGGGCACCCCTGGATTCGCCATAATAAAAAAAGAAATTTCATTCATTAATGTCTTCATATCACTAACTCACCTCTATCTTTTTCGATTTGACAGAAGATTTAAAAATTCCAGAGCTTAGGGACCCTGAGGCTTCAACCCCCTCCTTTGACGAGGGGGAAGGGGGGGGGGGGCTCATATTGCCAATTAAGATCATATCAAATCCGTCATAGATTTTTCAAGGAGATGCTGACAATGTGGAAAATTCTCCTTCTCCCCTCCCCCCTCGATCTGGGCACCTCTGGATCCGCCGTAATCAAACGTGAATTTTCAGCACTTAATGTCTTCAAAGTACTAACTTAGCCCTATCTTTTTCGGTTCGACAGAAGAAAAACAAAATCCAGAGTTTATGAACTCTGAGGCTTCAACCTCCCCAACCCCTCCTTCGGTGGTGGTGGTGGGGGGGGGGGGTTCAAATCAAGATCATATCACCATAAAATGCAATCTGCCGTTTGGTGAAAATCCGTCGTAGACTTTTAAAAAAGATGTTGAAAATGTGGAAAATCTCCCTCCTCCCCATCAACACCCCCCCCCCCCCCATCTGGGCACCCCTGGATCCGCCATAATCAGACATGAAATTTCAGTCATTAATGTCTTCATATCACTAACTTACCTCTGTCTTTTCCGGTTTGACAACCAAGCAGAAGATTAAAAAATTCCAGAGATTAGGGATCTGAAGCTTCACCTTCCTCCCCCCCCCCCCCATCTCATTTTTACAAATAAAGATCATATCACCGTAAAGACGCTATCTGCCAAATTTAGTGATAATCTGTCGTGAGATTTATAGAGAAGATGCTGAAAACGTGGACAATCCACCTCCTCTGCATCATCCCCCCCCCCAATCAGGGCATCCCTCTATCCGCCATATTCAAAAATGAAAATTCAGTCATTAATGTCTTCAAAGCACTAACTCAGCTCTGTCTTTTATCGGTTCGGCAGAAGAAGAAAAAAAAATCCAAAGTTCAGGGCCGCTGAGGCTTCAACTCCACCCCCACCCCTTCGGTGGTGGTGGGGGGCTCATTTCAACAAATTACTACCATATCACTATTAAAGAGGGTTGCGATCGAGCAACTGATCAGTGGGAATCAATGGGAATGCTGGGGGATGATTGTTCCAATCCTTGTGGAATTACTTTAAGAGTACATTATATACAGTATCTATTGATGTGTGAAAATTATTTGCTTCAGAATGGTCTCATATTCAAGTAATGTGCAGTTCAATGTTTCCAGGTTAGCATGCCTGTACAGTGTCGGGGCGATTGCCTGCGATCAGCGCCTGTGCCCCTCCTTACAATATACGTACCTCATATAGTTTATATCAAATTTTATGACATTCAGACATAGTTTAACACATTTAAATGAACATACAATAGGCCCTATTTGTAGTGAGGTGGTTGTATGAAAATGCAGATACAAATCCAGGGGCAGATCGAAGAATTCCGTAAAGGGAAGGCGCCTTTACAAAATTGAAGGGGAGGGAGGCACACGAGCCCCCTTCTTTTCTTTTCACTTCTTTTGTTTTAACAAAAAATAAAGAGGGGGCCTGCACCCGGTGCGCCCCCCTCTGGATCCGCCACTGAATTCACTGATTGCACCATAAACACAGAATGTTTCACCAACACCTTCATGATATCGACATTCCCAAGTATTTTCTTCTGGCACCTAAACGTCGAAATATCATGTTATTGAAAGCTCAAACAACAGCTTGAAACCCCCCCCCCCCCACCTTTAACTGGCAGGGTTTGGATACGGGGGGGGGGGGGCAAATATTGGAGGGGGCTCACGATAGACCATACATATGTTACACAATATATACATACACACACATACACACACTAACATATATATACTATATATATATATACATACATATATATATATATATCTAATATCTACATATTTATTAAAATTAAACACACTATGTTTGTTTATATCAAATGCAGGAAATTACACTTTTGAGGGTAATTTAAATGTAATAAATTTTGATAAATTTTGGCGAGCGAGCGCAGCGAGCGAGCCGAACATTTTTTTATTTCAGCTTACAAAACATGGAATTCTTGTCATTTTTTTTTACTGATTAAATCTTACAATTCTAATCAAGATATAGTGACGACCTTATAGATAACGATTTATACAAACAAACTGAGGAGTCGAAAAAATACTCTAAATTAGTCAATGGCGTATCTAGGGAAAACGGCGCCCGGGGCAAGCGCGAAAATTGCGCCCCTAATTTCTGAAAAACTGTTCAACCCCAACCCCATCCCGGTAGGAACTTTAAAAAAGCCCACATGATATGCATTTTCAAGCACATAAAAGGGGTCTTTTGAGGGTGATTTAAATGTAATAAATTTTATTATTAAATCTTACAATTCTAATCAAGATATAGTGACGGCCTTATAGATCACGATTTATACCAACAAACTGTGAGGACTTGAAAGAATACTCTAGATTAGTACGCGCGAATGAGCCGAAATTTGTATATTTCCGCGTCATCACCACGTTTTGTTCTTATCTTTTTTGTGATAAATTTTGGCGAGCGAGCGCAGCGAAACAATAAATCATTAACAAAGATGAAACCAAACATGAAGACGACCAGTCTTTGTGACGGACATCTGTCAGTAAAACAAAATAACATTTTTGTTGTGTATTACATATTCCTGTTTTAAGCTGTTTATAGAGAAGAAAAAGAAAAATGTTGACAAGAAGGATAAGTTTTACAACGAAATAAGTCTTGACAAAATATATCAACAAATGAAGAGTTTAAAAGATAAATATAAAGTGCACTACTGCACTATCGACGTCAATGTTCAAGTCAACTTGACAGGATGGTGTTATTTCACAAGTCACCACACAAAACTTTAGAGTTAGCTTTTGTTTCGTATGACAGTAAGTCAGTAAAATACCTGTACCTACGAAAGAAATACAGTGAAATATTTGTTTATAACATTTATCAAATGCACTAAATATTATGTTAACAACAAATGTATTACTGTTGTGTAACTCACACAAATCTTGCTGCTTTTTCTTGCAAGTTGACATTGAACATGACAAAACTTGATAATTCTCTACATGACTTGTAGCCGAGGTTCATGTCGATTTTTCCTGATTACAATAAATTCAATTGAATTCAGTGGATACCCACGGGATCCCTGTCTGCAACATCTGACAAATAGACTCGTAGTTTCATCATGAGTGTTCTGACTTATATCAATTTTGTAGCTTCTGTTTAATAGGTTAAGGTACAATTATCCTTCCTTTCTTTCTTTCTTTCTTCATAATGTTCGTTCTTTTTTATTATTTTTTTCTTTCGTTCTTTCATTGAAATTCATTCATTCTTTCTTTCTATCTTTTCTTTCTCTCTTTTTGTTTTGTGTTTTATAAGCTGGAGAATGACGACTGACGAGTGTAGTGATATGGATTTTAGAAGGGGGGGGGGGTGGTGGCGCAATTTTTTGTACTTTCCCAGCCTCTGAATTTACCCCAAGTCGAAACTCGCCGAAAAAAACAGATGGGCGGGGATGGGGGGTTAAACTATTTTCCGGGAGCGCTACCTACGTCAGGTGTCACATTAGTAACAACTAGCGGTGGAAGCGGGACGTATGGAAGATTTTTTTTTCTCAAGGGGGGGGGGGGGGCACACGTATAAAACTTACAAAACAAAGAAGAATTTTTAAAAAGTTGCTTCAAAAGGAGGGTTGGCATAGGCCAGTTGTGCCCGCCTCTAAATCCGCCAGTGCTTAAAGCTAACATTTTGATATTTACATGACTTTCCATAGCCAAAGGCCTCTAAAAACTGCAACGGTTGCTGTTGAATGCGGTTGAGATAATCTGCTCACGCGCAACGAAAAAATGAATGTCTAAACATTTATGAGAGTTAGAATTACTAGTCTTAGCTAATAAATTTCCCTATTTGTATTTTATTTATATACATTTTTTTATTTTATTTCATCTATTTTTATATATTTATTTATTTTTATTATTATTATTTTTTTAATTTATTTATTTATTTATTTTTTTTTTGGGGGGGGGGGCTTTTAGGGGGGCAAAAATGCATTTTGCCTCCCCCCACTTTTTGGATGGGGGAGGCCCCCCCCCCCACTTTCGGCGCCTCTGTTTGGAGTCCTTTGTGACATATGAAATGCATGATATCAAACTAATATTCCTGCCAATAAGTTATTTTCGATGAAAAACAAAACAAACACAAACACTAAAGGAAACTCGATGTTAATTGACACGTTCTTTCAACACCCCCAACTGTAGAAAAGAATGGTTGAGGACAAATCACAGGGATCCTGATCGCCGAAATGCTCAAAATTTCAGAAATCAGCACCAGCACTAAGTACTCCCTTTGCACAATAAAAACTGCATATAAGTATCAAATCTTTTGCCATTTGGACAGATTTTAACATATACAAAGAGAACATTTCATTGTCTATGTCTGTCATAATCTGGTTGCATGAATAAACTCCTCATGGATCTTCACCAATTCTAAAACACTGAATTTGACATTCCTATTTCTTGTAAAACGTCAGTTCAAACATCAGATCCGGTTCACTGATTGCCCATGATATGCCCATTACGGTTTCCCTAACAACTGCTTGATATTAACATTCCCGAGAGTGTTTCCCCTTTTGGCACCAAAACGTGCAAATATCAAGTTATTCAAAGCTCAAACGACGGTTGAAACCCCAGATTCAATCATTATACCTTCTTTTACAACATAATCGATTAAATAAGCTGCCGAATGCTCAAAACTTTAGAAATAAGCACCTGTGCCACTCAAAACTCTTAAAATTTGTAGCATTCGAGCACAGTTTAACATACTAAAAGAAGAAGAAGAAGAAAATCTCATTATACTAGGTGTTACAAAAAATTTCCACTTTTGATCCTTAATAGTTCAAAAACTATAATTCATACCAGAGAACACTGGCATTGATATGAGCCATAATTCAATTCAATTCAATTCGTTTATTCATCTCAGTCATCATAAGAACAAATACATTGTGAGATCAACATAGCAACAAAAAAAAAGAAAGAAATATTGATGAGGAGAACGGGGACTACAAAAAGCGATAGCTTGAAAAGGCGTAAAGCCCCCAGATTACAATGATGAATAGAATGCATGTACATGTACATGACGAAGTGAACAGAATTTTTAAATGAAGTAAAATAATGAACTGCTCGAACTTGTGCATGAAACACAGGAAAATACTATACATTGAAATGGAAAAAATGAATAAGGAGGTCTTAGCCCAGTGAAGTTCGACGCCTCCTCCCCTCCCCCCCCCCCATAAATACAGTCACATACATGATGCATATATATTCCTCTTGGTAATAAGATTCATGAGTAATATTATAACTATTGTAAATTCTTTTGGAATTCAAATCAAATAAATTATTGAACTTGGTTATTTTCTTTATAAATATGAATCAAAAGATTCTTCAATTTAAGTTTGAAAGAAGTTATGGTTGAACAAGAAGCGATGTCATATGGAAGGTTGTTCCAGATACGGGGACCGGTATGCTTAACAGATTTTAATATGGAGTGAGTATTGGCTACAGGATAATTGAATTTAAAGCGTGAGCGAGTATTATATTGGTGAACATCTTTATTGTGGCGAAACAAATTAAAAATATTGACTGGTGCCAAATTGTTATTAACATAAAACATTAAGTTAGCGATTTTGAATCTATAAATATCATATATTGTTAAGGTTTTTAAACGAAAGAATAGAGGCTGAGAAGGGGCAAAATAAGCAGAATTAGAGCATATACGTAAAGCTTTCTTTTGCAATTTGTGTATGGATCTAACTTAGTAACACCAACATTTGGCCATGTAATGGTGCAATACTGTAAATATGGGAGGACAAGAGAATTATACAACATAAATAGCTGCTTTTCAGGGAACGTAGTACGTAACTTGCATAATATACCAATGTTTTTAGAAACTTTGTTACAATTCAAAAAGCGGTGTTCGTTAAATTTTAATTTTTCGTCAAGTATGATACCTAGAAATTTAACTGATGTTGATATACGTAATTGAACATTATTCATCTTAATTTTAACTTCATCTAAGACATAAGATATTGTGGGGTTACGAAAATACATAACACTTGTCTTTTCATAATTAACAATTAATTTATTAGCATCAAACCACTCAGACACTTTACCGAGCTCAGTATTTGTTTTAGAGACAAGATACTTAAAATCACTGTGAGAGGAAATAATATTGGTATCGTCGGCAAATAACACAAAATTAAAGAAGGAGGTTACATAGCATAAATCATTGATATATACAAGAAACAGGAGAGGGCCCAGTATGGATCCCTGGGGGACTCCACACTGGACCCTAGAATATGATGAACTACAGTTATTGTAGAAAGTAAATTGGTATCGTTCATCTAAAAAGCTGTGGAACCAGTCCCACACTGTACCCCTAATTCCAAAGTAAGATAATTTGTACAAAAGAATATCATGATTAATCAGATCAAAAGCTTTGGTTAAGTGAAAAAAAAAATCCGAAAGAGTGATTATTGTTATTGATATTATTCAGAAGTCTATCATGAAGGTCTATTAACGCATGCTCGCATGAATGACGTGCCCTGAAGCCATATTGGGAATTATTTAGTAGTTGGTGTTTGTCCAAATGAGAAATGTATCTATTATAAAAAAAAAATCTAAAATTTTCGAAATACAAGGCAACAAAGCTATAGGTCTGTAATTAGAAAATAAGTGTTTGTCTCCCTTTTTAAAAACAGGTATTATTTTGGCAATTTTTAGATTTTTTGGAACCCTTCCACAACATAAAGATAAATTAAATATATGTACTAAAGGGGAAACAACTGAATAAATTACCTTTTTTAGAAGAGAAGTACTTAGTTCATCGAATCCTGTGCTGTTGCTGTTCTTGAAGCTTTTCACAATATTAATAATTTCGGATTCATTAGTTGGAGCAAAGTACAAAGTTGTTTCACAAGAATGTTTAAGATAAGAAGAAAAATGAGTCATGGAAGTGTTATTCAATTTTTCAAGAGCAATTGATGCAATATTTGAAAAATATTCATTGAATTCATTTACACTGTGCTGGTCATTATCATTTTTTCATTATTCTTTATAAAAAAAAGGAAAGCATCTTTATTTTTCTTGCCAATGAGACTATTAATCATTGACCAGACTCTAACTAGATTATTCTTATTCGTCTGAAGTAAATCACCAAAACATTGTTTTCGAGCGGCTCGCAAAGTTGCAATTAATTTATTACGGTATTTCTTAAATTTCAATTCGGACGATTCGTCGCGTTTGGAGCAAAATACTTTATAAAGTCTGTTCTTTTTATTAATGCTTTTAAGTAGAGATCTGGTGATCCATGGTTTCCGGGGAATATTCTTTTTCTTTTTATTAACGGATACTTCAACTTTACAGATGTTATCAAAAGATTGCTTAAACTTCGTGAGAAATATGTCATATGTAAATTCAACGTCGTTGGATGAAAAAAGTAATATTCCAGTCAAATTTTGCTAGTTCCTCATTCAAAGAAGCAATGTTTCTGGGATTGAGATGTTTTCTATTGGGTACAAACTTTTCCCCATGACATAAACTTCTTTGTTTTCTTTGGTCAATCTCTCGAGACATTCATTAAACTGTGTGTTGAATTCATTAATATTAGATTTCGGATCACGATAGATAACGGCTACAATAATGTTTTTTTGACCTGTGACGCTAATTTCAATAAAAAGTGAATCACACAAATCTTGGCCTAAGTTGAGATCACGTGTAACAGTAGAATCTAATGAATTGGGAATAAGCATAGCAACTCCCCCTCCCCTACTCTTTATTCTGTCGTTATGGAAAAATGTATAATTATCAAGGTGAAACAAAGTAATTGGTGTTCTATCGTGAATCCAAGTCTCACTAAAACCGTAAACTGAAAACCTTGTGTCTAATGACCAATGAAATCATG
Organism: Diadema antillarum; assembly: GCF_040938485.1. Taxonomy (NCBI): domain Eukaryota; kingdom Metazoa; phylum Echinodermata; class Echinoidea; order Diadematoida; family Diadematidae; genus Diadema; species Diadema antillarum. The sequence continues at coordinate 1,004,163 of NW_027271732.1, read as the reverse complement.
AATATCATTGTAATTTTTGAAGAGACTACGTGAGTTGAAATGGAGCAAACTTAAAGCAGCATGGTCGAAGTTGATATTTTGGTTAAATTCTTTTGGGAGCCAGTATTTGTTTGACTTGTCAAAACTAAGGAAGTTGTCATCAGGATCAAGGTTTTCAGTACGGTCATCTAAAAAAAAAAAATCTTCATTTAATTTACTATACAATATGCTATCTTTAACTCCGGTGGTTTTATCTAACACATTTAGGGTGCCTGAAAATAAATTGCGAAGTTCAATATTTGTTACATCTGAAAATGGAAATTGAAAATCACACTGTATCATACAAGCAAATAAAAAAAAAGACTACCAAACTGTATTAATTACTAAGCTAAGGTAATAGCTAACAAGAACAAATGGGCCACAGAATAAGAAAAGGAGCCCTCAAATGTACAGAGGAACTGTAAAAAATAACACAAACTACAGAACAGTAAGACGTTTGCAACTAGAATTTTGACCAAAAAAAAGTCGAATTTGTGAAAGAAAATCCAATTTGAATTCATGGATACAATAGAGACAATAAACATCAAATTAATTGTAATGACGTTTAAATTTGAGTAAATATAACGGAATACATCATATCACGTGCTTAATCAGTTTAGAGATTTTAGTTCATCTTTGTTTCGAATGACCCGTTTGATGTCTTTTCCGCTTGTACCTGCCAGCAGCACAGTCACGTGACCATCAGAGGTCCAGGCCTCTTTTACTTTTTCATGACGTTTGGCAGTCCATAGCAGGTCTTGATTAGAGGCCGTCAAAGCTTCATCGATCGCTATGCCGCTGCCTTTCAGCTTTCTCCTTGCACGCAGGACTGCGGACCGCTTGCGGTAGGAGCAAAACTTTGCTCGTGGCTTCTTCTTCTTGGAATTTGCGCCCTCAGCGTTCGACGAGGAGTTCTCCCCTACCCTGTTTGCGACACGGTGGGATCTGTCCAGTTTCTCTTCTGACAGGGGAACACCTAATCGCTCACTTGCGAGGCGACAGACGACATGATCTGTGTTCTCTGCTTTGTTTTCGGGAACGCCATAGATTTTTAAACAGTTCCTACGCGAATATTGTTGGATTTCATTCATTTCAAGTTTGAGGTTGTTGGGAGACACTGCTTGCTTTTCTATGACGCTATTCAGCCGATCAATTGAATAGTGTACAATTTTGTAAAATGCAATTTGAAAATGAAAGCATAAATCAGTTTCATTAAATTCAAGATTCATTTTTAAGTTAGAATTCATAAATTAGCTCTATTTTCAACCCTCTATACAACCCTCTGGACAATGGCCAGGGCTTGAATGCTCTATTACATATTCGTGAGAAATACCACTATGACTGCTAGTCTTTATTCATCCTGAAATGTAGTGTATGCAAGCAAGTGTATGAAAACATGTGCTTATTTTTCATGTGCATGCATTTTACCCTTTGCCGTTAATTCAGACTAGCAATGCCCAGGGCAATCAATCATGATTAAAATCTTAATAAAGCATGCTAGCGTCTTGGAGCAAGAGACCAGAGCCTAGTCAGCAGAGCTCTGAAAGGTGGTATTCGTGGTATTCATGTCTATTGTTCAGGGTCATTGTAAGCAAAAACATGCACATTATTGGTTCCTGTGTAAAGTTCAATTTTGTACAGAGGGTTAAGATTTGATCAAAACCTGGAACTTAACTTTAAAATTAATCATGGATTACGTACCTTATATTCGACTTTGTTATTGCCGTATCTTCATTATAGCATACTGGCCTGGGGGAATTGTTCCAAAATACGCCTGGAGTCTATCTTTAGAATACAAAAGCGAGCTGTAAGGATTATCAATTGTACCAATTATTTAGCACCGACAAGCCCTCTGTTCAAAAGTAATAACCTCTTAAAGATTTTTGATATATATTCTTACTCCCTTGGGATATTTATGTACCAGTTAACTAAAGACGAATTACCTTATGCTTTCACTCCCATGTTTGTAAAAAATAAAGTTATACATTCCTACCCTACAAGACAGGAAAATTCATTTCACTTTTCTCCCGTGAGAACTGCATTTGCTCTTAAAACAATAGTACATACAGGTCCAACATTCTGGAATAGCCTTGACTCCGACATTATTGAATCGTTGTCATTGAACTGTTTTAAACGTAAACTAAAAAAATCCCTTGTGCAGGCTTATATCTAATAATACAACATGCAATTTTATTTGAACTCCCTCTTCTTTATCAGATTCGTTGTTTATCATATGTATTCCATGGTATTACATGGTTGCCTTTTGGTTTTTTTTACTGAGTCATTTATGTCAAGGCTATTCCTGAATTAATGAATCATTATGTATCATGTGCGTTTTTGCGCATTCTTACAGTTACGTAACTGTGTTGCTCGGGTGACAAGGAGTCTTGTTAACGCGTTACAGGTGGCTACTTTGTATTTCGCTATGCTTTCGTATATTCTATTCCTTTCCTTTGCTCTTTTTGCTCTCTTTTCTTTTACGTCCCTTTCCTTCCTTTCGTTGTTTTCGTTTCTAGGTTGTTTAAGAAGACCAACACTTTCATATATACAGGGACCTATACATTACAAGCTTTGCTTTTTAGTAGGTCCCCACATTTCATGTTTGTTAAATTGTCTTCTCTTGTATTTTTTGTAATTTACGACGCTATGTTCAATCTTATGTTCAATCGATCGTATCATGTTTGATGTTTTGAAATGTGGAACAATAAAATCAAATCAAATCAAATCTAATGAAACTGATTTATGCTTTCATAGTCAAATCACCTCCAACTAAATTGTGCACTATTCAGTTATTACTTTTTCAATGACAGTGTTTTCTAATGCATAATTTTCGAAATATCAAGGATAAAAAGTGGGAAATGTTTTTTGCAACACCTAGGGGTACGGTGGCGTGGCATACATGATGTCCCATAACAATAAAACAGACTATAGTTTTCAATATTATTGTCAATTTATGTCACACACTTTCAACTTCCAGTTCCTTGTTCTAGTTATTAACGGTTCTTTTTTTTCACCTTGTCTCTCAATATTAAAAGCGTCTCATGACATATATTATCAACTGTACACTTTTCTATGATAAATCAAAAAGCTTCAAAGTCACCAAACTCCAAAATGACAGAGAGAGAGAGAGAGAGAGAGGGGGGGGGGGGAGGAACAGGGTCTTTTCCTTCTGGCTTCAAAACTCAAAAGACCGCTTAAACCCAACCTTCAAAAATTATGCATCCTTTCGTGGAACAGAAAAAAAAAAGAAACTAAAAATTTGTCCTCACCGCCAAACTGCTCTCAACCTTTGCAATCAGCGCCCGTACCACCGCACCCTTTAGTCTAGCGGGCGACGTATTTTTAGCCTGAATCAGTCCTTGATCGTTAGTCAATAGAGGGCGCGACTCAGGAGAGCTGCTAGCCGGTGGGTGTGGTAGTCGACGTCATCAACAGAAATGTGCAACACACACACACACACCCACACACACATACACACACATATGACATATATATACAGTATATATGTACATACATAGATAATTATGTACGTGTAATTCAACTTATTGACTGCAATTTTAAGGACTATCCTATTGAATCAATTTCGTGGCGCCTCGACTGAGATAATGTGTAAATATAAAACCCCTCGCAGCTTAGGTAATCGTGCTTTCAGAGTTTTCGGGTATCGAAAATAAATGTTATGTGTTCTGGAAATCATGGTGAACGTTTTTAAATCAAAATCGTGTCACAGTTGAAGGCTTTATCGATTGTGTCGATTCAAGTAAGTAAGTACTGCAGTAATGAATTTAAGGGAACGAACAGAAGGTACTTCGTTCAAACAATATTCCACAACCCAAGTCAGTTTATTCATCACATGAAAACAAATCCTTGATTTTCAACGCACAAGGGATATGACAAGTGAAAAAAATGACATATAATGTAATATATCAAACATTCAAAATTGCCAAAACAAATAGTGCATACAATGTATTATCCTTTACTTGTCTTATCTAGAAAAATGACACATGCACTGAGGACTACGAGGAGCCCAAATAAGAGTATCATCAGGTACTACGAGGCTTCGTTGCTGAGCGATGGAACTTGAATCCTCTCTATGCAAATTGTGTAAATAACTAAATTCGTTGCTGTAAAACCAATTTAATGACATTACACCTGCATGTGTGGCGTGCAGAAACTTTATCAACCGCGCGTTACGTATCATCTATTGGTTAGATAAGACAATACGCGTGTATCTTCAAAACATATTCACAACATACAGCATGGCGCCGAATAGAACCGTCCCTCTTAAGAGTAAAGTGAAGGCTTTATTTTTGTCTCTCTCTTTCACAATCTGAGTCTATTCTGAACTTTTCTTCTTTCTTCCTGTTTATAATTGTTCTTCTCTCGTTTCCCCTTTCTTCTCCTTTTATTTCCTCTTCCGATGCTAAGGGTTTCATCACCCTATGTTCCCTTCAAGTCATTCTTCTTTTTATCATACTTCATATTTTCATATTTATATCATACTATTTTCGTTATCCTATTCTCATTCTTCTGCTGTTTTGATTGAACCTTTATTACAATATTTATAATATAATACAACAATTAAACACAAAACTGATATCTTTCTCATTTTCTTTTCAATGTTTATTCTGAATCTAGTTTCTAAAAAAACAAACAAACAGTTATCTAATTAGGGTAAGTGTCCATTCCAATGGCGTGCTGTAACTAAAGAATTAAGGGTAATATTAAAATCCATTAGGGACAATAATTCTAGTTCTAATAGTGATCATAATCCAGATTATTTTGTCACGATCATCATTGTCAATGGTAAGACGATGATAATAGTTCTTTCATAATTATGATTTACCAACCTTAATTCTCGTCATTAAGTGTACTAAAGATGTCACTATTCGTAATGAGGTACACTGTATATTAATGTATATCGAGTATGTGTGCATTGACACCTGAGCAAGATAATCACTGTTGCATTGTCTTTAACCTAGATAAGATACCATGCTTTTCAAGATATTTCTCTTGAAAAAGTCTGTTTTGAAATAGTATTGTGAACCCACTACTGTTAAGGGCCTTTGTAAGCATGCAACCAGCGAAAATGACGTACACTCGACACCAGCATGGATGTTCTCGCCCAATTTCATCAGAGTTGCATTTGAATTCAAGACTTGGGGTTCAAGTTGGAACGATTTTCGTCACTTCTCTGCATGCTGTCATGTTCATGGTAATTCTTTGCACAATTCAATATCATTCCTTTATCATTTCAATCGAGAGAAAAATTCGTTCAATCCAACGACGCAAAGTTGTCATTCAATTTATATCCAGCAGGCAGACGTTCAAGTTCGATCTAAATACAACTGTACCAATTTCAATTGGATGCATAGGCACCCACCGGCGCGCTTTGAATTCAGTCATCATATACACAAGTTCTGTAGTTCTATGCAATTCTTTCTATTATTTTTTTGCATCCTATTTACTGTTTAAATTATGTAATTCTCATTTTCAAAGTTCGCTTTATAAATGTTCTATATATCTTTCTTCCCCTTTTAATCCTATCTCCAGTTCACTTAATCAGCTATTCGACAGTATCAATACAACATGGTATGGTTACAACTCATAAAATTTCACGTGTAAAAACGTGTAACTGTATTACGCACTTTTTTACAACTTGCTTTATATCACATTTCGTGTTTGATACATATGGGCCTACATCTGCGATATAGTGGTATAATGCTGATATACTGACCTCTAGCTTTTGCCATCTTTGGAGCATATTACAGGTGTAATGAATAACTGATGACAAATGATGCAGCAGGATGACAGACATTCTACGGTGTCGTTCTTTATATCCCAAAGTTTGTTATTTCATTAACTTTTGTTCCATATTCTTATTCAATAGACTTCCGTTTATGTCTATTTTTTTTCCATTACTCCATCGATTTGTACAGAGCAATAAAGAAAAATGTCCAAAGCTTCTATACATCGAACATCCTGCAATTAAAATCATGTGTCATCAGTAATTCATCACGCCTATTCATGTATGATATATAGTAGATACCATTGTTTTCCCTCTCGGGCAACTAAAGTCTTTGAATTTGAAATCTTGGTGGCCCGACTCGAGAAAAAATTTAGTGGCCCGAAATAGAAAAGAAAACTTCATTTTAAATCTTAGCTGCCCGATCGGGCCATCAAATGATTTTGTTTTGTTTCGTTTTATTAGGTGGCTCGACATCAATTTTTGGTATCCCCTATACTGTATACCCCTATATATAACATTTAAGTATATAGATATAGATAGATAACGATATATCTCTATAAAAGCAAGATATTCCCTTTTTTTGACAATTATTCGATATTGCTGATGTAAAGTCTTTCAGCAGTCGAACTGTTGATGCGCCAGATAGATTGTCAGGCACGACAAAGGGTGTGTTTATGCTTCCTTTGCGAGGGCAGAATGTGCGTTTTGAAACGCCGATCGTAAACGCCGATCGTAAACGCACTTCCACGGGGTACTGTTTATGCTTCCTTTCTGAGGCGAACGCTTCGAACTCCGCGCTCTTCAGTCGGAATCTGCTAGGCTCGACTGCGCACGTACGTTGACCCTGCTGGGGAAGGTAGGTCAAACTCGGGCGCGCGCTTTAATTATCGAAAAGTTGGCTGCTACATGCTAGCGAAGCTAGCTGCTATACTCTCTCATCTCTCGTGCATGGTTCGTTCGTGTACGTCCGATCACGTATCATCGAGACAGGTCTTCACTCGTTTGCGCTTGATGATAATTATATAATATTGACTGGCCCTGAGGGAGGTACCAGAAAATATTGCCCAAACTGAAAGCATATTGCCCGAGTCGAAGACGAGGGCAATATGTTTTCAGTGCGGGCAATATTTATCTGGTACCTCCCGAAAGAAAGGCCAGTCAATATCATAATTATTACCTATCCCCTAGGTAAATTAAGAAAATATGTGAATACGGCAATACACAATGATACAGATCAAGCCACATTTGACTACCTGTAGACCATCAACATGTTGAATAATTGCAAAATTGTTCGTCAATGTATATCATTCAACTCCAACTTCAGAGACACATAATATGTAGTTGTAACAGGCAAACTTCAAACATCTGAACGCTCTTACACTTTATTTTTACTTCTCTGTTTAAAGTTGGAGAGTTGTAAAACTAATGGTCACTGTGCAATCACTGAGCACAAATGGACTAGTCATTGTTTGACGCCCAGTGCTGCTGTTAGTGGTCGACCTTGTATGAGTTGATTTATCAGCGTTCTTCTGCGGTGCGTGTAACTGACACCCTGGACGTCCTGGAATGTTTTCTTTTTGTGGTCGATCGGAATGTTTACGTTTAAAGTAGGGAGGTGGTGAGAGATTCTACTCTTTCTCTACCCACTTCCCTGTTTTACAGTGCACTCCTATTATAACGACCACGGTTATAACAAAATTCTGGTTTTAACGAAGTAAAAATTTGAGCTGCAATGTCATCCACTATATGTATTTCTATTGTTTATTTGTTCAGTTATAAAAACATTCCGATCTAAAGAAAGAAAACTGCCGGTCCCGAGGATTTCGTTATAACAGTAGTCCACTGTATATGTAAAACCCCCGGATGCTCGTGATATGCTCTAATGTCGCCTGCTGAACTCCCGACCCTGCAAAATACCAACTGTAATTGCCTCGCAAAACTACCTCGTATAGGTAATAATCAGTGATAACACCGTTGTCTTTTTGTACCTCTAGCTACATTTTCGCTCATCACTCGATCGTGGTGTAGATTTTGTTGTTGTCTTGTTTCTGGCAAAACCGTTCAGTTCTTGCTATGTTTCGGGCTCGGCCCAAGCAAGGAGGAGAGCCGTGAGTTCCTCCTCACTATAGTTCGAGCCCTTCGAGCAAGCCATAATTACCACTTGACCATGGAATGAAGGTTAGTAACTATTGTCCAACGTGTATTGACCTGCCGGCCAGCCGCAAATCTTCACCAACTCAAGTAATTGACAAAAATAGAAGTTAAAAAAAAATCAAAGTAAAAAGGGAAGCATAAACACGGCCTGAGAGTGGTTGTACCATTCAACCAGATGGAGAGTACAGATAACATGCACAGTAGCGAAAAACACCGCCTAAACTTAAAGGGATGGTACGTTATTGGTGGAGATGGGAATTGCCGGGGCTTTTAACTCTTTGTGATATACCAAGAAAACACTTGGATATAGCACAGAGCATACCATTTTAAGAGGAGTTCAAAGTTTATTTGATGAAAATCGGGTTTGGAATGACTGAAACATCCAAAAACAAAGTAAAACATAGCGATCGTAATAAAGTGTGGGTCCCACACTTTATTAGAATCGCTCTTTTTTGGATATCTCGGCCATTTCAAAACCAATTTTCATCAAATAAACGTTGAATTCCTCATAGAATTACATGCTCTTTCATATTTCATAAAAGGTTTCTCATTATTTCACCAAAAAAAATGTTAGAAACCTGAAATTAGGTCTCAACCAAAAGTGTAGATCCCTTTAAGAAATGCTATCAGAGCTTCAAGTGTTACGACTGTTTTAAATTTCTCATGTGATACATAATCATAAGGAAAAGAAGTAATTAATTAAAGTAATAAGAATTTCCTGTGCTTCCATTTCACAGAACTCTGAGGGAAACTGAAAACAGCGCAAGAGTCCGACATTAACAATGATTTGTAGAAGAACTTTGCATTTTTTGGCTTGGTATATATCACAATATATTACTGTTTTGACCTGGTCTGAATTTCTTGACTTGCTCTCCCCTTCTTTTCTACATACAACCACTTACTATTCGGGGCTTACAGCCAAACAATCTGCTATTTGTTATCTTGACATTAATGCTTAAAAACAATGTAGGTCCCCGTCATACTTCCCTAATATTTGTACAATCCGAAACATAAATTCCGGTACACAAGTGGTTATTATCAACATTATTGGGTACATAATAATATATGATATGCGTGTATTCCTTTGCTTGTTCACAATTGAAAAAGAACAATAACGTACCCTCATACAATTTTTAATATGATATCCAATGAAGAAAAAAACACATGAAATAAAATAAATTCTAATTGAATTCTACATTGCTTGCGATTGTTCCATCTTCTGATTCGTTCCTATCTTGAGATTAATGGAGATGACACAATTATCAACTTGTACACCTTCCTAACCTGTTTATATAATACACTCCTCATCTCCATCAAGCTATATTGTGTCACATAAAACTAAAACATAAAAAACAGACATGACGTTTTGTAAGTTATGCTCTAGCCATTTTTTTCTATGTTGTTCAATTAATTGGGCATTTGTTATTTTGTGTTTTAATTGTTTCCTCATGGCATTTCCTACATCGCGAAATCGTACAAGTTTAACAAGGTGAATAGTAAAGTCAGGAAATGGTATTTACTGAAAAACAACAACAAACGGCCTAATATACAATCAGAGAAATTAAAACGGTGAATCGGTTGTTAATTCATGATATAACGACACAAACAGTTTACTTGTTTGATTATGAATTCCTATATGATACTAATCAAAGTAATTTTGAGTACTATAGTTATGACCGTCTTTTAAGTAAATATCTTGTGTATCTAAGGTTCGAGGAACTCGAAAGAAATGTCTTCTTATCAAAACACTGTAAATTATATCTAAAACTGCTACAAATTACAAAAATTGGCTGGCACCATTGAAGTGAAATGTAAGTGCCACATTCGTATGCATATATGAGTGTAACTGTAAACAAGTTTTAATCTTGCGAAGGACTGAGAAACAATATAGATATAAGTATACCCAAATCTGAACAGGCACGATAATACTATTCAGAACATATCTGAAAACCTTGACTGCTGACGGCCCTTCAACCACACTGTCGTGTCGTGTATCAATCTCTCATAAACTGCAATATTCAGTTTTGTAGAAGCCACGGCCTGCTGGAATTCTCGCGCGCTAGGGCCAAGATCCCGCGAGCTTATAAAATCTTGAATCTGTTGAAAACATTGAAAATGAAGAGACAGAAAACTTTTACTTTGAGAATAAAATCACTTTTCCAGACTTTGTTCGAAACGGTATCTTTTGTTCTCCCAGCGACGTCAGGGACGGCAAATAATTATGACATGATATCAGCACAATTTATATGCTGTCCTATATCGAGTAATGTCTTTATCTTTATTATTATTATCATTATTATTGTTTGCATACAGTAGTTAAATGTATAAGACATCTTAACTGAGGAATGAGAAAGACATCCCGAGAAGAGAGGAAAATGCTAAGGAATATTAGGTGATTCAGTTCAACATTACTACCGATCTTGCACTTTTCCTGTGCACTGTCCTTCTCCTGTATTTCTGGCCGAAATTCATTTCAATTTGTGAAGAGATCCACCGTGGTGGAACCTAGATGTATATCTTGTGTGTGTGTGTGTGTGTGTGTGTGTGTGTGTGCGTGTGTGTGAATGCGATAGTGCCCTGAGTATGCCAACGTAGTCAAATTTCAGAAATTTTGGAATTGTGTTAGAATTTACGCATTTTGGCAGGATACGATTAAGTATTTTGATATAACGGAATTAAGAAGTGTAGATCGGCAAAATATGCACGTGGGCATCGAAGGGAATATTCTCACAGAGTGAAATGGTGCAATACGGTTATCTTGACAACTAAATTTATTGTATATAAGGCAAGGTTGCAATAATAAAGGTACATATTGTGAGGAAGAGAATAAAATCTCCAATAAATGAAATGAATTGGGTTTACATTGATTGAAATGGGAGTGTTTTGAACATCATAAAAAATAATTTTCATTCCCCGCAGGTGTTTTTGTGTCCAATATTTTTAATCATAACAACGGCGATACCTGGTACATCTTTCTGACAGGTGTTTAAGTAGGTGTCGATAATTTCTCTTCTTTTTAAAATCATAACAACGGCGATGTTTGAGTGGTAAAATAATAAAATTGTAATGGGTAGGGTGGAAGGGAAAAGATGCATGGTAATTATGTATGGGTGAAGTGGGGTTCCCTTTATTTTTTCCTTTTTTTTTTGGGGGGGGGGGGTAGTGTATAGTAAGTAATATATTATGGCTAGGGGCCGGGCGTTGTGGCGTGCGTCTGTAATCCAGCTACTTTGGAGGCAAGGGCGGTGATAAGGCTCAGTCAGTAGCGCGTCTACCTTCACATCCAAGAGTACCGGGTTCGATTCCCGAGTCTCACCGAGCAATTTTGTGTGTAAGCATTCTGTCCCCTCTGGCAAGAGGCAAAAACACTCTGTCCCTCGGATAGGACTTAAATGGAGGTACCCTTGTGGGCGTTTTTACATTTGTGGGCGTTTTTACATTTGTGGTTTCAACAGTCCCCCTACCCGTCTACACACAAAAACGGGCGAATGATGCCGACCCCTTGTGGTTTGCCCCAGGTGACTTGTAATAGTCAGCAAACGGTATCAACCAGTCAACCACTGTACCATAAGCTTGGAATGAATATGGTTAGAAAAGGTAGTGAGGTTTAATTAGGGAAATGGGTTTTATCAAGATAATTTACTTCCATTTCTTTTTTCTTTTGTTATTTCTGTACTATTGCCATTTTATTTGTTATATACTGAAAATAGAAAATGTATAATTATTTAAGGTATCTTCAAAAGAATTATTCCCTTATGTTTGTATAGTGACACCAAAGAGAATTTATGTATTTTGTATTTTGAATTGATTGGAAGTGAATGAATATCATTTGAAAAAAGGATACATCTATACATTGCTGACGATGTCGTTTCAATAAAGTCTTTTTAACCTTCTTTAAATCGGGAGTCATGCTCAAGACACAGTCATGCTCAAGACACAAGACACAGTGAATCCTATTATTTTTCCCCTATCCGTACAGTTTTAGCCCTTAAGACAATTACTTCGACCGGCCCTTCTTTCTGGAATGAGTTAGATTCTGTTCGGTTGCAATCAAGTTCTTTAAGTTCCTTTAAGCAAAATCTTAAAGCCAATTTTCTAAAACCCTACGTTTAATTATTTTATCATGATCACTTGAAAAATTTCTGCACACTCATATGATGCCTCGCTCGGATGACTTCATTTGTTTGATCAACTTGCTACTTTTCTTAGCATTGAAACTATAAGTTTAATCATAAACATCATACAATACTTTGTACATTCCGTAAACTTTATAATATTCTCGACATCTTGTATTTTTTTTTTTGCATGCTACGTCACTTTTGACATTGATATACTGTACTAAAAGCCTATATTATATTTTTGGAACCCACATCCTACAAGCTTTGCTTTTTAGTGATTTCCTCATATTACACGTCAATTAGACGTCCTTGTACATTTGTGCAATTTTGTTTCAAACTGACCATATTGTGTTAATAACATTTCTTTTTCAAAACCAACTGGAATATAAAACTTGTATGAAATGTGGAATATGGAACATGAATTAAAAAAATGTCCCATTGTTTATTTTCAGCCACTTCAGATGTATGGCAATAATACGAATGTTTTAGTACGTACGTTTACAATTCCAATCTATATCCTTTATACTTGCTGCTCTCTATCACTAATAAAACGTAAATCGATTGTTAATGTCAATGCTCTCACATGAGAGGAATTTCATCTATTAGCTGGGTATTGTCCTCACATTTTGATCGAGTATCATGTCTTCTTGCATGACGTCGTTTTACTATTTTCTTTGTCTTTTTCATGAATGTGTCTCTCCTTTTCTCCTTTCTTTCGTTTACCGGAGATCTCGCTTGAACCCTACAAACTGTTACTTTTTTCCAAGTTGTTTCTGTTATCGCTTCATGTAAGCCCACAAAGAATGGGAGTTATATCCTCATTCAACTGTTGTATGTGTTCTGCGCTTTTCCTCCTCTGTGTTACTGAACTTTCCAACGTAAGTACCCTGGTCTTTTCCTTGTTTCACATCTTCGCAGCGAACCTCTACTCATCCGAATTCTTGTACCACCCATGTACATCGATTGTTTCCCTATCTCGCTACATGCAGCTGCCTGGCCTAAATTTCGCGCTGTGCACTCATTCACAATAGGGACGAGTACACGAACAACCCCATATAAGTTTGTAGTTGATAATTGAAATTTAATATGGGCAGATAGAATAACTAAAAAAATGTACTATGCTGTAAGTATTGCAAATGTACATGTAAATAATTCTCCTTTCTCACAAATATTGTATGTGTGTGTGTGTGTGTGTGTGTGTATTTCTGATAAGGAGAACATTTGACCAAATTATTTGTCAGCATAACCTCAACCCTATTTTTTTTATTTGAACAAATGGGCGTGTATCTACTGAAATTATATATTCCTTGAAGAATTGATTATTACAGTTACAGTTAAAACAAGATGAATACCTTTTACTCAAAGGTGTTATATCCTCTTCTGCTGATCCATTATAGCTCATATACTACACTTTCATGTCAGTTTGTAATGATTCATTCCCTGATCAAAGTAATTCCAGTCTTCAAGAAAGGCGAACATTTAGATGTCAGTAATCATTGACAATTTTCTCTATTATTCTCATTGTCTGCAGCCATAGAAAAATATCTATAAAATATCTCGAAACTTCTCAAAATATTTGCATATTCTCACAGTTTGGTTATCATCACAAGCACAGTACTATTCACGCACTGCTGAGATCTGATCACAAAGTGGTGATCACTCTCATCTGATTAGTACTAGGTGTTACAAAAAAAAACATTTCCCACTTTTGATCCTTGATAGTTCAAAAACAATACGTCGGATAACACTGTCATTGATATGAGTAATAGCTGAATAGTGTACAATTTAGTTGGAAGTTATTTGAATATGAGATCATGAATCAGTTTCATTAAATCCATGATTAATTTCAAAGTTAAGTTCCAGATTTTGGTCAAATTTGATCCCTCTGTACAAAATCGAACTTTACACAAGAAGAAAATAATGACGTGTATATGAGAGTGTGCTTACAATGACCCTGAACAATAGACATAAATACTACGAATATCCCCTTTTCAAAACTCTGCTGACTATACTCTTGCTCCAGGGCACATCATTGCTTTGTTGATAATTCATGATGGATTGCCCTTGGCACTGCTAGTCTGATTTCCTGGTAAAGGGTAAAATGCATGTACATGAAGGAAATAGGCACATGTTTTCATGTGCTTGCATATACTACATTTCAGGATGAATAAAGACTAGCTGTGACAGTGGAATTTCTCATAAATATATAATCGAGCATTCCAATCCAGGCCATTGTTCAGAGTTTTAACCACACACTGCCATACACACCAGTTGACCCCAGTGCAAAATTAAAATTTTGTACAGAGGGTTGAAAACAGAGCTAAATCTGGAACCCAACTTCAAAATAAATCTTGAATTTAATGAAAATGATTTATGCTATTATTTTCAAATCACATCCAAAAAAAATGTACACTATTTAGCTATTGCTCATATCAATTAATGTCAGTGTTATCTGATATATAGTTTTTAAACTATTAAGGATCAAAAGTGGGAAATGTTTTTTTTTTTTTTGTAACACCTGGTATTTGCCTGACTTCTCCAAGGCCTTTGAAACAATCAATTACGATATAATTGGAATTTTTTTCAAGAAGTATCTGAGCGGCAGAAAACGATTAGTTTCTATCAAAGGTAATGATTCAATTAACAATTAACAAGTCACATAAAATGTATTGTTTACTTTGCAGGAGCTGTTTATAATTTAAGATTTGTTTTATTCAGTTTCGGCATGTATAACAATATGCACTTTCCTCCACTTTTTATTCTCCACCCCACACCCTCCCCCCCCCCAATAAAAAACCATCAATCACATTATAAATATTCCATTCGGCTTTCAAGTGAGTATCCCTGACTTCTATTAGCTCTGAGCACATTATGTTAATACCTGCCCATTTTTGAACTCCCTGAATAACGATATCACAATTGTCCCGTCTGTTTTGTTCATTCAAATAGAGACTAAAACCTTTCTTTTTTCTTTTTCATTCTTACGATGCCACAAAATCGAATTAGCCTGTAGATCAATCATTAATGTACTGCCACTATTACCCGATTGTAATTATCACCGTTTTTATCAAGCCTTATTTCTCTTCAAGTCATCTTCACAAATCCCCTTTTTACCTTTCCCTTTTCACTCTGCACAACTATTTGTCTGTAATATATTTCAACAGGTCGACTTGTGTCTTCTGTTAATTTCTTGCCATGTCCGCCTTGTTTCATATTTTCTTGTTGTCATGTCAATCTTGTTTCTTTTGTGGGGTTAGGAACCTATATTTGTTCTGATTTTTTTTTCCTTTTGGGGGGGATTCTTCACATTACACCCACTGGCTTTTCGATGGGTCTTTGCTTTTTTTTTCGTACATACACATTGCTTGATTCGGTGATTTATCACGATGTACTCTAATACAATGTTGTTTCACTACAAGTGTTTACTCTGTTCATCCAACAAGATCGTCTATATTAATTTGTTACACAAAAGAATGAAGTGTATTTCATGTTTTTTTCGAAGAATGAACATTAAATATGAATTGGATTTATTCGAAATTCTTGATGAAAGATAAGTTATGCTCCATCTCTCAAAGAAATATCTCGGGAAATTTAGGCTAGTACGGGGGAGCTATCTACGTTTTTGCGGCATATCACATTTCATCATCTTATTATCATATTAATCCCTTTTTAAGATTGAATACAGACAATGGGACCTCGTGCCTATCATTTTATCAACATTTCACAAGTATGATGCTTAGTACATGTATACCAATTGCCAATGATACAACGTCCCAACGTTAAACATTTCACAAAAGATAGCACGTAAAGAAAACACATACGTATAATGCAGTTTCTTCATAATGAAAACCTCACAGCATCGAGGATAAATATCTAGTTAATGGGCGAAGTGCCTCTAGAATCGATGGTGCCTTACTGTTTTTAAATTTAAAAAAAAATGCGGCGTTTATGTTGAAAGCTGTTAACAAATTCTGAAGTCACATCTCATGAGCAAGAGTACGTGAAATGAATGAAAATGAGGTGGAAAACACGGAAGCACTTTAAATTTTTGTTTGACATGGAACTTAGTGTTGGAGAAAAGCCATATTATGTGATTTATCATCATTAAAGAGCATGTAGAAGTTTATTTCATTAGAAGTACTCATTGTATTGTAAAGTTACTTCAGAATTCCACAACCAGAACATGAAAGAATAGATCATGGTCATTGGAGTTTAACAAGAAAATTATTTTTTTTAAAGGAATTACTTTTATTCTTTTCTTGTAATTCTAGCATCATTATCTGAAAATTTGGCAATCATAGCACATCGCATCAGACGGCATAATGTATCTAATTAAAGAATGGGATATTTGTATTCGTGGACACTACACTTACCTCGTTTACCTCAAGATCAGTATTGAAATTTGCTGTCACTCGCCGTACCAACAATGGGAGCCGAATGTCACGTTGGTACCTAACGCACAAAAGAGAATCAAAGTGCGTGCAGTAACAGATTCAACTAATTGAGGAAAACAAGTGGGGTAAAGGATAGTTTTATTTACATGTTGACAGTGTATCCGATAATTTCGGACCTTGGTAATTAAAACTCTTCTGCTTAAAGCAGGTTTTAATGTATAGTAACATGAATATCAATATACCGTAGTATTCTTCAAGTTACATGTATAATAAAAAATTTCAACTTAAACATATCACTTTTATGTTTAAGGGTTAAATTGTAAGCGATTTTTTTTTTAAACATTGTGTATGATAAATGTTTATTTCTTCTCATCTCAAGTATTGATTCGAGTGTAAAAAATCAGCTGAATATCTCAAATTTACCCTTAACACTGTTCTTAGAGATTAATCTTGGAGAATTTTAAGACGTTGAATATAACTATATTAATGTTAGACCATTTAACATCAAAATAATCAAAATTACTTTGAATTATTGATTTATGAAATGTAATAGTCGTTTCAACTGATATCAAATGCCTTATTCTTTTTAACAAATAAAATTTTTAACTGTGCGTTTACACACAAAAAATGGCTCCAGTCGAGTGACTATCATTATACACACCAAGATATATTTAAACCAAGAGACTTGACTTATTCTGACATTGTTTTCAAAGCTTAACTCTTATCAATTTCTCTGTATAATCCAAATAAACCACTTAGCTGTATGAATAAAAAAATATAACCCCAAACATGTGTGTGTGTGTGTGTGTGTGTGTGTGAAATATCGCAATTATCATGGTAATATGGTAAAGTTCGGAATCCTCATTAGTAGAACTAATCTAAGCTGCTTTAGTTTTACTGAAATTGATTTACATCCAGGTTGGCCAAATTTCCACAATAAAAATAATGGAAAAACCGTATAGGCCATGGGGTGAGCTGGTTTTTTCGCTTGTTTCGTTCCGACAACTGCGGCACTAAAATTTCTCCACAGCTACGTGTAAACAAATAACCAAAAAGGCTACAGGAAAAAGTTCGACACAAACCCTCCTGCAGTATTTTGGTAATTTAGGGGGAAACAGTGAACTTTTTTGTCACTGAGGAGCTGAATATGTACACTTTGCCGTGTACGATATTCATTCGCGAACGATCATGTGATGTATGTTATCCAATCCGAATCGAGAATTATTGTTTACGAGTCAAAATGGCCGCCCCCTGTGAGCCTGTCGACGCGTCTACGTCGTCTGCTCAGCCGAAACTTATTATGCGTTATTATGCATGTAACATCGATGAAGTTTGAAAATTTCACGGCTATGACAAACCTAAAATAGACGAAACCTATTTTGTGTGCCAAAGAGTGGATCAAATTGAGTGGGGGAGACCGTGAAATCGCAGACCAGAACGAAGTGATTCAGCTGCTCAGGGCAGGGGGACTGACTGCAACCTACGTAGTAGGATAATTTACAGGTTAGTTTACGTGCGTACAGTCGAGTCGTAGCAGTCGACACTGCAGTGCAGTCTCACTCATAATAATGTTAATGACCATGATGACTACAAGTACAATTGTACAACGTTTAATAGCTATGTTATGAACGTTGCTTGTGTATGTTATAATGGGCGCTAATACAGTAGCTTAGCCGTTAGCGTTAGCGTGTCTGTTACTTAGATAAATTATCTTGCATTTCACCTTGGCATGGCATAGCGCCGTTATAATGTCGCCTAGATGTAATTTTACATGTTGTTCTATGTACAGCCCAGGACCAGGTTAGGTTGATGTAGCTGATCGGTGATATTGTTTTGTAAAAGTCTTGACACAAAGGACTGGATTGAAAAAAGTCTAAACTGCATGTAAATTTATATTTTCATAATCATGGCCATGGAGTATTAATATTAAAAATCCATCCTGTTTCTCTCACCCCGAAATTGGCGAATCCTCCCTCAAAACACACATTTAGCATCTCATTGAATTAACTTATTAATATTTGATATAAATAGATCTAAAAGACCAACAATGACAATAACATAATTGCAACAATTAAACTCCCTAAAACATATGATTACCATTATGTTGTGCCAAACTATAAAGCAGTGGGTGGTGGTGATAGTGAAAGGCCAAGGATTACTAGTATTAATGATGATAAGGCAGTTGTATTCATAATTATGATAATTGATATTGCATGTGATCAGGTGCTGAAAGCTGTAGATGTAACTTGAAATCAGTAATTGCACTGCAAGTACAAGTTGAAGTAGTTGATGATGACAATGATCATGAGGTGTTAACAAATGATTACCTGGCATAGTACTAGGGCCTGTGTATTGGTAATTACAAGATTCAAATATTGGCAGTCAATAGTCTACCGTACATTTAATGATATATTGAGTGTAATGTTCAACCCCTCCCTCTAGCATTTAGCCTTTTTTCCCCCTAAC
Source organism: Diadema antillarum (assembly GCF_040938485.1). Lineage (NCBI taxonomy): Eukaryota > Metazoa > Echinodermata > Echinoidea > Diadematoida > Diadematidae > Diadema > Diadema antillarum. Next base: position 985,264 of record NW_027271732.1, on the reverse strand, counting down.
AAAATCCAACGGCTAATCATTGCTGTTCATTTCTCCATTGTATTAAATAGGATTCCATGAAACGTGCTACAAGAGGTTTATAGATAGCAAACGCCTGAATCTCGCTAGGAAACGAAAGCTGAAGGAGGAGCCTGGTCCGTCAGCAGGAGCATCTGTTTCCTCCCCTAAGACGCTCACATCAAGATCAAGATTTTCTTCTGGAAGCTCTTCAGGTTCTGCTGTGTTGCCTGTGAAATGCATCATTTGCAACAGAGTCAACCTGCTCATTACTTGCCAAGGGAAATAGGTTAATATGATTGATATTGAAGCATGAAAACATTGTCATGTTACTATAAGTTGTCCTTGATAAAATGGAGCAATATATAGGCCTATACACCACTGAAACATTCACACACATACACAAAGAACTTCAGTGCAAAGTTCAGAAACAACAGAATGTACTGTATATGCACCAATGCTTTGGTCAATGTGATTGATATTCAAGAATTGACATCTTACCAAAGTTGTGCATGATAAAATGTCTTTGTAATACAGATTGCTTCCTGTATTTTGAATGCCAATGTTTATGCAACATGTTTTGACTCCTTGCCTCAGTATGTGATTGTTCGCCCTTTAGCAAACATTTCTGCCCACTATTATGATTTGATTAGGGTTGAATTATTCTAAGAACAAAGATGTTTTCGTAAGTGTGTTTTTTTTTTCCATAAAACTGAATGACTACAATTAAAATTTGTTTCTCCCACTCTGGGGAAAAAAATATGTAACTATTATTAATACTGAAACAGAATGTTCATGTAGAAAGGTCAGTACAATGTAGGTGTGAGTACAAAATCAGTTTGCTAAAACTAATACACACCAGCCAAATGAAAATTGTGCATAAGTTGAGTCAGGTTTGCACAGATCCTCTGATATTGGATGTTAATTGCAATGTTATCATAATTTTTAATGCCAAACCTGTTTTATTCTCTCCAAGATTTTCAGGTACACATTGCCTCCAATGCAGAATCCAACAGTTTTCACTCATGAATGGGTAAACTATAATTTTGCCTTTATTTTATATATTGGCATTTTTCAAAACTTTTACACCCTTCAAGGATATTTGGACCATGGAATGTTCCAGGAAATTTATTAAAACTAGAAAATTTGACTGATTATCATTTTGAGCTATCTTACATGAAAGGAGGTAGTGTCCCACCATGTTGTAACCTAATGATAGCAATGAAAACTTCAGGAAATTTTATGAAGATTAAATTTTCTAGTGCTAAAGTAATGTATAATATTTCATGAACAACGTGATTGCTATGTGATCTAAGTATATTAACGCTTCTTAAGAAGAAGAAGAAGAAGAAAAGAAAAACATGTTTACTGATAAACAATATGATCTGTTTAATAGTAATGTCTCATGTGTGTAAATGAGTTTGTATGTGTGTGTGTGAGTGTATATAATATGTCAGCGTTTTTATGCACCTGTGTATGTGTAATGCACTGATCAGTACATGTATTATATCATTGTGTGTGTTCATGTTTATGATAATCTTTTTTATGATGCTGATGTGATAAATGGCCAAGGCATGTAGAATAATATTTTAATACACTTGGGTATATTGAATCTTCATAACTATGTGTGTGCGTATGTGTGTGTGCATGTGAGGGTGTGTGTGTGTGTGTGTGTGTGTGTGTACAATAAGATTCTCCCACATGCACGCGGACACACACACAAACAAACACACTGATTTTTTTTTTGCCTTGAATGATTAGTCATTTAATAACATGTCTTTGAACAGAATATAAGGCATTTGCCTTGACCTCTGACGGTCAGTCAGTGCTCTCTCTCATATGGTCTTGAACCACTTTGCTCTTGTCCTCCTTTGCATAGCCAGCATCAGGAAAAGCTGAAACATGAGATATAATGCAACTATTAGACCAAAACTTCACTTTTTTTTCTAGGTATATGGCTAAAAGCAGTGCTTTACAAATGTGTATATGTATTTCAGCTTAGAAACACTATGGGAACTATACTGCGGCTAGCAGCCCCATACGCATAACTGCGGCTAGCAGCCCCATACGCATAACTGCGGCCAGCAGCCCCATACGCATAGCGTCATGGGGCTGTGAACTGTAGCATACAGGATCATGACAGATATTTTATCGCGGACAAATATCAACTTAAAATCGGAAAAAAAATCTTCAATTTGAAGACTTATTAATAAATTTGAAGTATTGATAACAGAGTTCGTGCAAGGTTTGCTTCTGCAAATAGTTCCTTTCTGTTCAAATTGATGACTAAATGTGACTCGGTCGAGAGGAAACTGGGAGAGCTACACTGAATTGACGGCCAGCGCATGCACACACAGACATCTAATATCCAGTCAATGGATACGAAATTTGTGCGCAGTGATGTGTGCGCCTGCGCTGACCGTCAATTCAGCGTAGCTCTCCCAGATTCCTCTCGACCTAGTCATATTAAGTCATCAAATCGAACAGAAAATGACTATATGTAGAACCAAACCTTGCACGAACCCTGTTGTCAATACTTCAACCTTACTTGTAAGTCTTCAAATTGAAGAATTTTTGTTCGATTTAAGGCTGACATTTGTCCGCGATACTTTCCTGTCATGATCCTAAATGCTACAATCCGCAGCCCCATTACGATATGTGTATTAGGCTGCTGGTCGCAGTTTATAAAATATGGATTTTCGCAAAAACTGCAGGATATTTCGAGGAGAACTTTTTACAGTATATTTAGGATGTACAAAACATCACATTTCCGCATTCAGAAAGTAGTGCCAGTGTTGCTGGAACGAAACCCATTTTCTAAGCCTCTTTTTCAGCTTCACCCCATGGCCTAGTATGTCTGACCCATCTAAGAAATATACACAATCATTAGCAACACTCAAGTTTTTGCAACTACACGCGTATTACATATAAGCATCTTGTTTTGACATACTAAATGCCCAGTCCATCATTCAAGGGTTGATCAGCTGTTGTGTGATCATAATTCATCAACGTTTCCTTTACATTTGGAATCTGCCCTTCGGTTAAGTATATATCACATGAACGCTTCGCTGTGTTTGGAACCACCTCTTCAGTTGGTGTAAGGAGTCGAATGACAACTTTGAGGAGTTGGTAAACAGGCCTCAGCATTAGCATTTGCAGCTAGCCTGTAGTAATGTTCATTTGAACAAAGATATGTTTGGCTCGTTTTACAGTGGATTTATTGGTTATTGATGTCTATTCGGATAAAATTTAGTATCGGGGTAAGAATTAAGCATCCTGACAAATGCGTTATCTAACATCGCACTCATAACTCACATTTGACCATGATCTCTATCACGTACCTTGAAAAAATCGTGTAACAGCAAGAAACGAACTTTTCATATAATTGTGAAATACATGTAGCTGCCACTATCATAAAACCCAAATACTATAGTAAACAAACAGACAATAATTCAAGGAAACTGCCAATTAGAAAATGAGAAAAAAATCAGGAGCACACAGGTTCAGGATGGTCAACAGGTTCTCCAAATCGTGCACGGACCTGCCCGATAAATACGTAAAAGCTTTGCAAAAAGCAGCAAAATTACTTAAGTCAAAATCAATGGAAAACTTAAAGATTAAAAGCACTCCTTAGAAGCTATATCTAGGTAATTTGTAAAATTACCCCAAATGAAAAAAAAAAAACCCACAGGATTGTTGTATGAGTTTTTTTCAATTTTGTCTGCCTTCTGTACAAATGGAATTTATAAGATCGCAACTGCTGCAACTGTAGATCAGCAGTTGGGATCTTAAAAATTTTATTAGTACAGAGCAGATGCTGAGGGCAGACAAAATTGAAGAAAACTCACACCTCATATCTTCTCTCTCTCTGCTTAATAATCTCTTGCGTTCATTTAAGACGGTGATTAGTGTTAAATTATGAGCATCATCATAAATTATTCCAAATAGACTTGCTAACGTAACTATAAAATGGGAAACAAAGGCCAAAGTTCAAGCTTAGAATCTACTGAAGGAGGAACCATAGTTAAAGTATAATCAGATAAGTGTAAACGAGTCAACAACACAAGACCGGATAATGATTTTGGTTAAACTCTATATTTTGGGTCCAATTGGATCAAGTACTCTGAACGCCAAACGGTCTGATGGGAACATAAAAAGAGAGTTCTTGACTCCTCTTCACTGATCCATCTTATTTCTGAAATCAAAGACACGCTTCCTGAAGTCTTCAATTTGTTTCCTATATACAGAGCTCGACATTAGCGATGGCCAGGTGGGCCGAGGCCACTAAAAATCGAAGTCGGGCCACCAAATTTCTAAAACGGTTATATTTCGGTGACCCGATCCGTCAGCTATAATTCTAAATGAATTTTTGCATTTCCCCTTATTTCGGGGCACTACATATCCTTTTTTTGGGTTACAAAAATGTCCAATTCAAAGATTATAGTGACCCGAACGGGCCATCAGAGAAAAAAAAAAGTTAATGTCGAGTCTCCCTCTCTCCCTCTCTCCCTCAGTCTCTCTCTCTCTCCCTCTCTCTCTCTTTCTCTCTCTCTATATATTTATCGATTCGTATGAACTCGAACTATCTCTAGCTGGGAAAAGCTTGATAAGCAAATTAGGGTCATTCTAAGTTTCAGTGGTATAGGCGGCTCTCCATTATAGTTTTGGAAGCTGGCTGACATCTCTCCATGAAATAGTCTGCCGGAGACAGTCAAGTAGATGGCAAAATATTGTGATCGCCTGAATATACCTTTCATTTTGTTGAAATTCCCTGATCCCGTAGAAAAAACAAAACAAAAAAAAAACTTTACGAGACCTGTTCTCGAGGTCATCAACTTTCAATGACAGAGATTTTTCGATTTAGCTTAGTGACTTCTACCTGAAACTCACCAACAACGATTTGACATTCCAGCAACGTTTTACCATGATCCTTTGCGTTCCTTAAGAGTTAATCGATTTCTAGCTCGCACATGAAAGATTCAATCTCTAGTTGTTTTTTTTTTCAAACAGAGATTCAAAACACTGGAAATACGAGATGAACTCACAAGGAGTTTCGTCCTTGTCATTCTATGAAGGTAGCCTCAAAGCTCATTTTTGAAGCGCTCTGTGCTGGAGGCGAAGTTGTCACTTTCTGAGGCTATATTTCCGACAACGAGCGTCGTGTCTCATTGACTTTGAAGGTTGGTTGAGATTGCACGGTGTAACTCTAACTGCACATACACTAACACTAACACTGACAGTGTACAGATGCGTGACTTCTTTTTTTTTATGAACCATTTCTGTTATTGCCAGCCAGTCTTTGATGTTTTTAACCTTCCATATTGATCACACTTGGTCTTCAGGGATGATTGACAGAATAGGATCCTTTAATTGAGTTTAAATTAAACTTTTGTCAAAAAGGCGGAAAAATTAACTCAAGATCATCTTGAAAGTCCCGAGAGCAGATTCTCATTGTAGAAGCTCTCGTCATACTAGTATCCTCTGGAATAGGCTTTTGCCCAAAACACACATCTAAGGGTGCGTTCAGTCCCTATTCTCGAAGCGTGCCAGAGCGAACTGCACAGGTCCCGAGTGGTGTATCGACAGTGTCTCTTGTGCAGGGACTGAACGCTTTCAAAGCAAATCGTGAAAGGGCGAACCGAGTACGTTTAGCAACTCACTTCTGGCGCAAAATTAAGGTTTCCAAACAACTTACAGGGAGTTTTTGGCAGCTGATAAACGCAAAACTGTTTTGATTAAGGGATCACAAAATCAATGCGCTTCTGAAACGCGTCTCTTTAAAGTTGATAAACGTAAAGTGGTTTTGAAACGCGTTTATAGCTCGGACCTGTCCTCGCCAACCACTACCAACAACGCATCTCCGCTTTTCGGGTCAAAATGCGCAATGGAGCTCCGCAGTGACAAGTCCTCACAATCGACTCATGACAGAGTTGAGTAACGCAACAACTTGATAAATACGATCCGAAAGGTGCTTGCAAACACGTTTTGATAGTCGGCATTGAAACACGTATCAAACATGGCAAAGCTTTCGGTCACGAGCGGTGGATCACCTCGTGATGTGGCCCAGAGGATGCCCGAGAGAGAGAGAGAGAACCGTGCCGTGCCAAAGAATATTGGCCATAACACAACAGTGCCGCATTGAGTTTGTGTAGGGAACTGCTAGTTTAACATGTAAACTGTTATCGTACATTTGAAGGATAAATACATAAACTTACACAATATTCTGCAAGTTTTGTGTTTTAACTAAAAATCTTGTTAAAAATGAAAAATTATTTTTGACTTCCATCAAAACACCTTACACGAACACAGCACAGGCAATGTGGTTTGTCACTTACTGTTCTGTCTGACTTTAGAACTAATAGCAAACAAAACTTCTCAACAGGTAGGTACGTTTGAATACCCTTCACTATCTGCGAGTATATTACTCAAGCACATTACTTGACAACTATGAATTCTTTTTCAGTACGATTGCAAAGCAAAAAGTAATTGGAAAATAATAGAATGACACATAGTATGTGCTTATATCCCACCTCTTTATATGAATGCTCATTAGGTCTACGTTTTCTCGTAGCTAATTGTTCGTCTTGAATGAGTGAAGGGTTCCTCCAAGGTATTTTTGTGGTATAGTCTGGATCAGGCTGGTTACCCTGGCACGGTATACTGTCTATGAATGTTCGCTTGGGACTGCACGAGGCGTACGATATTGCACTTCTTTGACATGTGTTTTGAGGCTCTGAAAGGGAGACACTTTAGTGCATGTGTCATATCGACGGGGAGTGTCTTACATGCAATAATGAATTGTAAGAGACGTGCACGTTGCCAGCTAGTAAACTCACGTCTCGTAGAGTCCATCCCAGTTTTCCCGCAAGAAATCCCAGGCCAGGGAGCGCCCGACAGGTGTGGATGCGATTTTTGGCAGGACAAAGAAGAGAATACCCAGCTTGTTGGGTTTGGCCATGACATACTCCAATAAACTGCGATTAAGAAAAAGAAATACCAACAAAACCCAAACCAAATAAGATGGAAAAAATAGTAGATATTACACAAAACCTTGATTATCTCTATCAGAAATAACAGCCAATCACTCGTAATTGTTCATTTGTATCTCGTAACACTAGTATAGGCACAACATAATTTTTCCCTGTGTGTATTTTCCTACTGCAGGGCAGTGGGAGGTGGGGGGGGGGGGGGGGTCGGGCATTCTCCCTCACACCTTTTTTTTTTTCTTTTAACCCCGAAAGTGACACCCCAAAAGTGTGGTTAAGTCTTTTTTTTCTTTCTTTCTTTCTGCTTGGCACCAGAAAAGTGCGATTAGTTTTTGTTTTGTTTTGTTTTGTTTTGTTTTGGTTTTTTTTTTTTTTTTTGGGGGGGGGGGGGAGGGGGCTCGTCAGTCGATTAACCCTGGATGTGGCTCCATTGCCAAAATGCAGCACCGGCACTGTACTGTGCATTTTAGGACAAATTGACTGGACCTGCATTGCCGTATTTCTTTTGAGGCAACCTATATGCTGTTTCTTAGATTTGCACATATTAAGTCAAAAGTTCTGAGAACCGGTTTCGATACTGGCTGTTACGTTCAATTTTAGTTTCAGTTAAATTCAATTAAGAATTTTCTCTATTGAATACAATATATCACAAATGAAATGCAATCATTTTTTTTTTCGAACGCAATAAGGCATAAGCCCTACAATCTGTACATCATAACATAACTGAAATTTACGTGTACAACTGACTGTTTACGAATTGAAGAAAAGAAAAAAGAAAACACGTCGATTAGGAGCTACTCCGGATAGTGGAACAACAATTATCTGACTGAACGAAGGTACATGTATTGTAGTATTCAAATGCATAGGCTGTCGTCAAATAAGCAAATAGCTTGAAGATATGACAGCCTTGAAAAAAAAAAACCCTACAGCGAAAAAAAGCAAGGTGAATTGTCCGCTATTCTGGCGTCATATTAGTACAATATTGCTTTCTGAACTTAATTTGAAGGTCGTCAACATAGTAATCATGATAAACAAAAACATCATTATTCAATATTGTACTACAAACCTCTTTATCTCCCACGGTCTCAATGAACAGGTAAGTGCGCTCAACCACTTCTTCCGATATGCGTTGGGCATCTTTGGGTGAAGCAAGAGTGACCTCATGAAGCTCCACTCCTTTGTACTGCCTTCACGAATCCCCACGCAAAGCACAGTTTCCATCGTAACGTTGTCTGAACTGAAATTGAAGTCACATATTGTCTGCAATGTGAAATTGTTTACGGCCATACCCCTGGTAATAGCAGTAAATATTCGAAAAGATGTAATTGTCCATACACATGTGCCTTCTTCTATACCTTTATTCTGTATTTATTTCACTACACTCCTCGCGTCTGTTTTGAGACATTCTAACGTCCTGTCCCAATTTCCTCTTTTTATATTTCTTTTTCGAAAATTTGAGGGTTGCCTGTGTTAAAAAAAAACCAAAAAAAAAAAAAAAACCACCCCAAGTTGAATCATCCTTGCGGTTTATGTCAGGTTTAAGTGTGCGCGCGTGTGTCACATACAAACACAAGGCTAAAGCTTCTGACCATTCGAGCATTAAGAATAAAGGGTTTCTGAGACGAACATTGTACTACAGCTTTCTATAGCTCAGTCGGAAGAGCACAAGGCTATCAATCCGGAGTCTCGGGTTCGAATCCCGATGGAATCCCATTTCCACTAAAAAATATTGACATACAACCCTTTTGTAATTGATTGTTTCATTTCTTAGATTAAAAGGAAACTACGTATCCAAGTTGACTTTAAGAAATGAGATGAAATCAAATAAAGAGGATGGTAAATGTTTAATTAAAATTTTGAATATAAAATTGTTCTTCGCAAGTCGCACGAAAGGCTTGCGGAGAACAATTTTGCTACCCGGAGGTCCCCGCAGATGACAGTACATAGCACGTATCTCGCCCGTAGTAAGCCGGAGTTGCGCACGCGAATCCTATTTACCCGCAGCCAAGTTTAGGCCCTAGCTGTCAAACCTTTCCACGCAAGCTAGCGGGCTTGTTGCATGTGGGGATTTTCCAGCATGCAGGACAACTTTTGCGGATGGAATAGGATTTGGACGAGTTTCGCATGCGTCTTTCCCGCTGGACCCGTGCTACTTATGTTCTACTTACGTGCATTCCGTGTGACCTGCGTGTCAGGCGCATGGATGGCGAGTGAGGGCTGACAACTCGGTGAAAGAATCCCTCTGAAGGAATTTGATTTGGCAGAAGTCCCACAGCATGTCATTATCTTGGCCGCAGCCGACTCTCAACTAACCAGCAGAAAGGCGGTAACTGACCATCAGCATGCACATAATTTGCTCGTATAGCTCGCTCCACGCCTGCAGAACTGACCAGCTACACGGATATTGGCAGTTTCGACACCGTTCCTTGCCAGTAAAACACCCGTATTATGCTCGTAGAATGCCCGCAGATGCACGCGCATCCGGTGCATAGGCATAGATCCATGGGCAATTTACGTACTTCAAGCAGGTCAACTGCCTGTGACTTGCGGTAGATACGGGCCTCCTACTGGTGTTCTGCGTGGACCTCTGCGGGCAATTCCCGCGACTCACCCAGAATTCCTGAAATGAAGTTTCCTGTCGAAAGGCCGCATGAGGGCAGTACAATCGTTGCCAAACGAGACACAATAAAGCGAAAACGTAGAGATCCTGTTGATCAGACTGGGGAGACTGTCAGTGACATCAGTGTACAAACCACCTGGCACTAAATTCGTATTCAAGGAACCTGACACCTTCGATCACCAGCAAATAAATGTCATCATTGGAGATTTCAATAGTCATAGCACTACCTGGGGCTACAGTGAAACAAATGAAGATGGTGATTCGGTTGAGGAGTGGGCTGAAACTCACCAACTCAGCCTAATACATGATGCAAAACTTCCTCCCTCCTTCAACAGCTGCGGCTGGAAAGAGGGTATACAATCCAGACCTGGCCTTCACTAGTGAGTACATATCAGCCCTCAGTTAGAAGCATGTACTAGAACCTATACCCAATTCCCAACACAAGCCAATTTCCATCGATATCATTGCTGCTGTGGTGCCCCAGAAAATTCTTCTCAGGCGACGTTTCAACTTCCAGAATGCCAACTGGGAGAACTTTACAAACGATCTTGACAAAGCCTTGGCTGATCTTGACCCAACTCCAGCCAACTATGACAGATTCATCAAGTTGATACGAGAAATGAATTATCTAAAAAGCATATCCCCCGTGGATGTAGGGAACATTACATTCCTGGCATCTCTGCAGATAGCTCAACCTGAAATAGATGAGTACCTGAGGCTTTATAACGAGGATCCCTTCTCAGATGACACCCTGAACGCAGGAGAGATGCTTATGGAGAATATTGTTGTTATTATTATCATTATTTCGTTTTATTTATACAGGGTGGCCCCGTCAGTAATCAGTACTGTTTTCCAGGGGGCCCTGTACACGCATACATGCAAGGTAACAATCACAACAAATAACATTAACATAACTGAATAGGTCGTACATCAAACAGAACAGAACTGTTCATGAAAATGAGAAAATGAAGAATGAGACTAAATGTAACAGTTTGCGACCGGGATGAAAAAAAAAATCCAACTTACTGACTGAGTTTATAAAGAACGATGCACCCCTACAATAAATATAAATATATCATATATATCAAAATATACGTGCCTGAAAAAAATAACACAACCATTAGAATTTATTCTATCAATTTACCAAATCAAAAACTATTATCTATACTAAACTCTTAATTCACTTATACATTATTCTATTCTGTACTTCAAAATTCAACATTCATTTCTAACAACAAGAATCAATTAAACACAACATTAATCATCGTACAATATTAAACAACATACAATCTCCTTCTTCTACTACCCTCCGCTACAAAATAAATCAGCATCCAGCGGAAAGAAAAATGATAGAAGTTATTATCCAGAACACCATTTCAAATACTGTGAACAAAAAGCGTTCTTACTCTGGGCATTTCGCACTTGGGGTGGCAGGCTATTCCATAGTAGAGCACCGTCAACTGAAAGGGCATGTTTACCACATTCTGTTCTTACTCTTGGAATGATAACACCAAAATTCTCCGAACTTCGTGTTCTATATCCATGAGTCTGGGTGGACAATGTGATCATGTCACACAGGTAAGATGGTGGACTGTCATTCATGATATCAAACAATAGTTTGCTTTTCTGGAACTCCCATCTTTTTTCCATGTCAATCCATTTCAAGGTACGGAACATTTCGGAGGTACAAGTGAGCATGTTTGTTTTAAGGACAATTCTTGCCATCTGCTTATGTTGCTTAATCAGAATATCTTTTGTTCCTTTACTGCAGTTGCTCCATGATATACTGCAATAGTCATAACAAGGGAGAATAAGAGAATTGGCGAGCAGTTTGGCACTATCTGTGGTAAGGTACTTTCTGACTCTGCGCAATAGGGCCAGCCTAGAACCAATTTTGCTTGAGATGTACTTTACATGATCCTGCCAAGTCATGTGCTGGTCCAGCCAGACTCCCAAATATTTAACACTGTTAACCTGGTTTATTGATACATCGGACACATTGATTTTGATTGGTGGGTGTTGCAATTTTGATATTTTTTGTGGTGTTCCAAACATCATGAAACATGCTTTTTCGGTATTCAGGGTGAGGTGGTTTCTTTCTAACCACATTCTCACGCGATTCAGATCATGATTAAGGCATGTTTCAATGTCCCTTGGATTGGAAGCACAGTACATAAGAGCAGTGTCATCTGCGTACATGCTTTACCGTGGTCAATGACAGACGGAAGATCGTTCATAAACAGAGAAAAAAGAAGAGGCTCCAATATCAATCCTTGGGGGACTCCAGATTTTAACATCAGCACATCAGACGTTCTACCAGCAAAGAATGTACATAATATAGCAGAAGAGCGAAGGAAATCTTGGCAAGAGCTAATCGAAAGTGTGAATATGTCACACAATAAAGCCTGGTCGACCATCAAAAAATCAACAATGACCCCAAGAAGTCAACAGTGCATTCCAACGTTACTGCCAACCAGGTTGCCCACCAGATTCTGTTCAATGGGAAAACTCAACAGAAGCTGAAGCAAAGACATCCACCGTGGAATCAGTCTAATGAAGAATCCCCTTGGACTTTCACCTTCAAAGAACTTCAGACAGCAATCGGCAGTCTTAAGAACGGCAAGGCAGCTTGACTTGATGACATCTGTACTGAGCAAAATTCGCATTTAAGACAGGTTGCTCAACTATGTCTTCTCATCCTGTTTAATAATAATGATAATAATAATAATGATAATAATAATAACAATAACAATAATAATAATAATAATAACACAGGATACTTATAATGCGCCAATTCCACATAACTAACGTGCTCAAGATGCAGAAGTTATTATCATTTATTATCATTATATACGCTGACGACCTTGGCATCACAGCTCAGAACAGCAACATCAGTGAATTAGAGGACACCTTGACACTACCCTTGGACAATCTGTATTACAGAGACAACCAGCTGCAGGCAAATCCGACCAAGACCCAGGTTTGCTCATTCCATCTTGATACGCAACCAAGATGTTAGGAAGAAGTTGTCACTCGCATGGAATGGTGCACCGCTTGAGCACTGTGAACATCTGGAGTAGTGTAGTCAAAACGACCTGATGGCTGCAAATGAGAAGGCTCTGTGATGTGCCAGGTCATGGCCAAATATCTAATGACTATGTAGATATTGGATACAACGAAGAAGAAGACCCAGAAAAGGTTTTGGTCATGCTTAAAACATGGATGCGGGTAAATCGGACTTGCGTGCACACCTCCGACCAACAACGGGCAAGATACGTGCTAGGTACTGTCAGGTACTGCCAGGTGCGGGCCAACTGCGGGGAGATCCGGGTAGCAAAAATTTCCCCCGCAAGTCAACCCGCAAGGCTTCCCCAGACACGATGTGACAAGGCCTTGAGCATGCTCAAAACTTTTTACGGGTAAGACGCCGGGGTTTGCCCGCAGAGGTACGCGCAGAACACAGTAGGAGGCCCTTAGCGGTAGCACCTCGCAGGCACCTCCCACGAAGGTACTTCGCAGTCCCGTATGTCGCTCGTAACTGAAAACGGATCGGTTTCGAAGATTTCACGCAGGTCACACAGAATATAGTAGGTAAGTAGCGCGCGTCTAGTAGGTAAGACGCAAGTACGGAACTCACCAACATCCTTGTCCGCCCCCAGAAAATTCTCCTGCGTCCTGGAAAATCCTAAAGGCCGTGTCACACCATAACGCGGGCTTGTGGCGAGGAGGTAGTTTCCAGCACGGAGAAGATTTTCAGCGGGCGAACAAGAATGTTTGCAATTTTCATTCATGCCTTGTCATACCGTACGGGGGAACTTCTGCGGCTTGACTTGCGGGGAAACAAATTTACTCCAAGGAGCTCTCCGCAGTTGGTCCGCACCTGACAGCATCTAGCGCGTAGTTGCCCGGAGGTGCTCATGCAAGTCCGATTTAACCGCAGCCTAGTTTTGAGCATGACCAAAACTTTTTCCGGGTGAGTCGCGGGAATGCCCGTAGAGGTCCACGCAGAACGCCAGTAGGAGACCCTTAGCGGCAGTACTTCCCAGGCAATTCCCACGCAGGTACTTCGCAGTCCCGTATGCAGCCAAGATAATGAAATTCTGTGAGATTTCAGCCATTCCATTAGAGGAATTCCTTCACTAAGTTGTCAGCCCCCACGCGACTGGTACAAAGGTCACACAGTATACTCGCAAGTACAACGCGTCCAGCAAGTAAGACACATGCGCTGACTCGCACAAATCCTTTTCCGCCCTCAGGAATGTCCGGTATGCTAGAAAATCCCTACACGTAACAAGCCCGAGTAGCTTGCCCGGAAAGGTGTGACAGGGCCTAAACACGGTTGCGGGTAAAAAAATATGCGTGCGCACCTCCGGGCGACTACTTTTGAGATACATGCTAGGTACTGTCATGTGCGGGTATCTACGGGGACCTCCAGGTAGTCAAAATTGTTCTTTGCAAGTCGCATGCACGGCTGGTGTGACACGGCCTTTAAGGAGTGTAATATGGACCATGTGCACTTTAAGGCCGTGTCACACCTTTCCGGGCAAGCTAACCGGGCTTGTTGCGAGGAGGGATTTTCCGCACGCAGGAGAATTTTCCGCGGGCGGACAAGAATGTTTGCGAGTTTCGCACCTGTTTCTTACCTACAAGACGCGTGCTACTTACCTTCTACTTGCGTGTATTCCGTGTGACTTGCGTGAGAGCTTTAAACCGACCCGTTTTCTGTTACGAGCGACTTACAGGTACTGAGATGTATCTGCGTTGGAGTTGCCTGCGAGGTGCTGCTGGTAAGGGTCTCATACTGGTGTTCTGCGTGTACCTCTGCGAGCGAACTCCCATGACTCACTCGGAACAGGTTTTGAGCATGCTCAAGGCCTTGTCATACCGCATCTGGGGAAGTTTTGCGGCTTGACTTGCGGGGAAACGAATTTGCTACCCGGAGCTCTCCGCAGTTGGTCCGCACCTGACAGTAACTAGCGCGTATCTCGCATGTAGTTACCCGGAGGTGCGCACGCAAGTCCGATTTAACCGCAGCCAAGTTTTGAGCATGACCAAAATTTTTTCCGGGTGAGTCGCGGGGATGCCCGGAGAGGTCCACGCAGAACGCCAGTAGGAGACCCTTAGCGGCAGCACCTCGCATGCAACTCTCACGCAGGTACTTCGGAGTCCCGTATGCAGCCAAGATAATAACATTCTGTGGGACTTCTGCCATTCCTTCAGAGGAATTCCTTCACTGAGTTGTCAGCACCCACGCGACTGGTACAAAGGTCACACAGTATACTCGCAAGTAGTATTTAAGTAGAACGCGTCCAGCAAGTATATAGGACACATGCAGTGACTCGCTCAAATCCTTGTCCGCCCTCAAGAATTATCCAATATGCTGGAAAATCCCTACACTCAACAAGCCCGCGTAACTTGCCCGGAAAGGTGTGAAAGGGCCTAAACATAGTTGCGGGTAAAAAGATTTACGTGCGCACCTCCGGGCGACTACGGATGAGATACGTGCTAGGTATTGTCATGCGCGGGTCATCTGCGGGGACCTCCAGGTAGTAAAAATTGTTCTTCGCAAGTCGTACGCAAGGCTTGCCCGGAAAGGTGTGACACGGCCTTTACGCGCAACAAGCCCGCGTAGCTTACCGGGAAAGGTGTGACAGGCCTGAACACAATAAACGGAGACTCGGGGCCAATATTATTCTCTAGCATGCATGTGACACCTTGCTTTAACGTCCCAGTCACGTCCAGCATCATACCGCCATCTACGACGCAGTCAGAAGAAGCCACCAGTTGGAGGCAAAAGTACTCGCTAATGTACGAAATAACTTTCGTGATTATGAAAAAAAAAATTCTCTATTACCAAAATCAGTAATGGCGACACAACAGAAACAAACACATATATACACGATAACATGTGCACTTTGACACCAAACTCGATATGAAAACCTCGAGAGAACTAAAAAATATATGGTTCTCTTTATTGAAAGTATACCACCGACTGGCCAACAACATCGACGTCCCATTTCAAAGAAACATTCACTGTTCCAATTTACGCATAAATACACACGCTATTGGCAGTTATTTACACGATTCTATCGACTACCCCAATCTGGTGAAACAAACAAACAAACAAACGAACAAACAATAAAATTGAACGGTATCGCACGAGAACATATTTTCTTGTCACACACCAACACGCACATACGCACAGAGACATACGTACGCTCAGTCTTGGACATTCGAGTTACGTAAACGAGCATTACATGCACAGACCTATCCTGATGTAATTCAGAGACGTTGAACGATTCCATGAAGTTTTGAAATATGCTCAGAGCTTCTTGGACGCATTCTGGGTTTCGAACCTTGCACGCGATGGGGAGGATGACTTCCCGTGTATTCCTGCAACCATATCAAGTACGACAACCAAGGCTCTTCATTAGGTCATGAATTTTTGTATTCATAAATCGCATTTCTTACATCTCTATTCAAATCATATTCAACTGGAACAAAATATTAGGTAAATCCATTCTATGCTGTGAGCTGACTCACTGAGCATGCAGAATCAATGAAACAGAGCAACACAGGTTCATAAAATCTGATACCAATGATATGATCTTTTTTTCTTTTTCTATAAAATAGTGTTTATTTATATTTTTTTCACACAAAGAAATGATATTCACTTAACATTCAGGTACAAAATAAATTTCACATATGATACATAAAGACAAATAATACAAATTGACATGCAGCTACAAAGCATCTAAAATGATATGAAGACGATTCCAATTAATATTAGATACAAAACCTTTATTTTTCAGACATATATTCTACTTCTGTCTTTCTAGCTTGCTTTAAAAATGGACAAAATTGGCAAAAATCTAAAGATTTCTTTTTATTTCTGGCAGAAAATATGAAATATTTTTCACACAAATAAAACACATTGTAACACTTAAGGTTTTCTGTCGAACCAAGTATAAAAGTACTTCTATTAATTTGAGTTTGATTCTTCCTGTATTTGAGAACACCAATGAAATTATGAAATTTTTGTTCTTTATACAGGTATCTTCACAAAACAACAGTATCGGTCACATCTATCGTAAATTAAGATGAGGTGATGATGTCACCTCTTCAGAGCTGTCTATTACGGTTTCTAAATGGAAATGTCACATATGCATGTTTTTGTCGATAATTCAGCCACTACAACCACGCCCCCATAAGAATGGTCAAATTATAAAATTTGTCAGTACGGTGAGGAGGACATTATTCCCTTTCGAAAAGGAAAGTTTAAGTGAAGACTTGTGCATACAGGTCAGTGTGAGGATTGAAACTGTTTCATGAAACATGTGAAACTTTGAAATGAAATTTACTTCTTGTTGAAGTTGACTAAGAAAGAGAACAGTAACATCAATCATTGTCAATTAATATAATAATATAATCTAGAATATTATCATAATCCCCGTATCAAGTGTTTTGTAGAATTTTTGAAGAACTCGACAACGATCTCTTTGAAAAAGTAAATGGGTATAGTTACAAGGGGATGAGAAAATCATTTCCCGTAGAAACTCCCGTGCCCCCCCCCCCCCCCCCCCCACACACACACTAACTTGTATGTCGTGTCATAGCAATGTCAGACTATTGATGGGATGTGATATAGATGACTTCATTCAAAATTGCAGGAACATTCCGAGAAAGCAGACCCCGAAAGGGCAGTTTCTTCAACACAAATTTGGGGGTGACGGAACATCTACAAGATACATTTGGTGGAAATTTGATCATCCATTGTGGGACCTACGCTCAACAAGCTTAAGTAGGTTCCATCATATTTCTTGAGTATTTGTGCTCAGATTCCAACTTTCATTGATTGACCACCATGTTCTATAATATGTTTGCAATATTCTACACTCAAGGAAAAAAAAGAAAGTATACACTTTTTCAAGGTCATATTTTTCATAGAAGAATAACATAAAAATGTATATATCATATACGATATTAAAGGTAATTTTATTGACTATCCACTTGATAGGTTGATACTGAGGAAAACTCTATGCATGAGTGAACATAATCGATTTTATCATCCAAAGCCCAAAAGTAAAAATTGCAGAAATTGATATTTTGTCATTCATTTACAAATACCCTTCAAGATAGCAATGATTATTAAAGACCAATTCAACTTAATGAGAGACATGAATGAATTTCCCCCCAAAAGTTTTTGTTCTCTTTTATCTCTTTATTTCATGAAACAAAAACGACGTGGGAAACTAAAGAAGGAAAATAAGAATTTTCTGTCCATTGAAGCTTCAAATAACAGAAGGGAGTAAGCCGCAAAAATGATAAAATGGACAGAATTTCACTCTGTTAATTTAGAAAATGAAGAATACATGAGACGATTATTCAAGAACGAAATATGGTT
This sequence comes from Diadema antillarum, assembly GCF_040938485.1. Classification (NCBI taxonomy): domain Eukaryota; kingdom Metazoa; phylum Echinodermata; class Echinoidea; order Diadematoida; family Diadematidae; genus Diadema; species Diadema antillarum. The sequence goes on along the minus strand of NW_027271732.1, from coordinate 967,257 downwards.
TTCAATTTTCATAATTTGAAATAGCATTTCAAATTTCTACCATTTTTGTTAATATTGCTGCTTCTCTGACGTTATTTGAATTTGGATTTGACAGAAGATTCATTTTTCTCAATTATTTTTTAACCTTTCTTTATCTTTGGGTGCTAAAAAGGAATTTTAGAGATCATAGGTTCATTTTTTGCAAAGTAATTCGTGTTTCCTTTTGTGTTAAATGTGTCTTTTGTTGTCATTGCTATTTGGAAGTGCACATATGCATGAATGACAACTTGGTAATTTTTGCAATTGGAAGAGAAAAACGCATTGTGTTCACTCATGCGCAAAGTTTCCCTTTTGATTGACTAATCAGGTCGCTTAATGTCAAAATTTGGGCTTACCGTTACTGAGCGGATAAAAGCACCAGATTTTGAGAGGTAATCCCCTAGGACCTACTCATTGATATTAGAGTAGAAGCCCTCTGGAATTTTTCGATTTTTAGGGTGAAAATGCTGAATTTTAATATTTCTTTATAATATGAAAGATATATACTGTACTGCGTAAGTAAGGGAATATGATAACATATAAGTTTAGATCTGTTGTGAATTTATTTATTTTTCATGGAACTGAAAACATAAACCCAAACTTGAAACCATGATCAACATCAAAGCATCTGAAACATGGAGTTGGTGGAATTAATTACCGATTAAATATAATATACATATATCATATACTAATCAAATATAATGTATGCAGTTTAAATAGACAGAAGATAGTTTCTTCTGTGAGAAAGGAGGAGAGGATGGAGGATATGTCCTCCATGAAGTGTCAACATCTTGACATGTCAACACATCTCAACATGTCTGACACTCGCAAGGCAGGCCAGACACCAGAAAACATAGATGAGAGGGCTCCTACTCTAATATTGTTCCATGATCTCAAGGAATCCGTGTGCTGAGTTTTAACCTCTTATCCGCCGTGTAAGAGCAAAACGAAAAAAAAAAGCACTCAAAAAAAAAACAAGCAAGCACATTTTTTAAGGGGTTCCCACTCCTTTTGCCCTACCCCCCTCCCGAGTTCAGACACTTATATTACACAAAAATGTAAACAATGCTCCTACCACAATGTCCAAATTAAGGTTCTAAGCCAAACCAAATATAAAAATATACAAATATTGTCATCGAATCACCCATATGGCATGAAAAGCGGGGAGTTTGCCATAAAGTGTTGGCCACTTTGAAATTTGATTTCGTGTGTGTGTGTGTGTGTGTCTGTATGTTTTCCTTAAAAATTGCAGGAGGACTCCTATATACTCTAATGAGAAATCCGTGCGCTAAATTTGAAGTTTTTATTGGCCATGTATAAAGCAAGACGAAAAAAAAAAAGCACGCAAAAGAACAAGCGATGCACCACTTTTTAAGTGGAGGGCCGCACCCTTTGCCCTACCTCTCCCCCAGCCGTTCAGAGACTTTACATTACGCAAGAATATAAACAATGCTCCTACCGCAATGTCCAAATTCAGGTTTTAAACCAAACCAAAAATACAGATATATTGTCATGGTATCACCTATAAATATCACGTGAAAAGCAAGGGGATTGCCATAAGTGTCGGCCATTTTGAAATTTGATCTTTTGTGTGTGTGTGGTGTGTGTGTGTTTTTTTTTTTCTTTCCTTAAAAATTCCAGGAGGGTTCCTACTCTAATATTGTTTCTTAGTCCTCAAGGAATCCGTGAGCCAATTTTATGCTTTTATCCGCCGTGTATAGAGCAAAACGAGAGAAAAAAAAAAGCACTCAAAAGAACAAGCGAACAACCATTTTTGTTAAGGGGGGGGGGGTCCCACCCCTTTTGCCCTACCCCCTCCCCCAGCAGTTCAGAGACTTTGCATTACACAAGAATATAATGCTCCTAACACAATGTTCAAGCTAAGATTCTCAAGCAAACCAAAAATACAAAAATATGTAATATATTGTTATCGTATCACCCATGTGAAATGAAAAGTGAGGGTTTTGCCAAATAAATGTCGGCCATTTTGAAATTTGATCTTTTTAGTGTTCTTCTCAAAAATTCCCGGAGGGCTCCTACTCTAATATTGTTTAATACTCCTCAAGGAATCCGTGTGCCAAATTTGATGCTTTTATCCGCCGTGTAACGGTAATTTCACTAAGCGACCTGACTGGACCTACCAGGTCAATAGCCAATTAGATTATCTTTAACTTGGTATATATGGCATTAATATTTAGCTAAGTATTCTATGAGAAATATTATCTTCAAAAAGTTTTTACTTTCTTTTCTTGTTTACCAGCTTCATAGCTGGATATTATGTAAGGAATATTAATTAGTTTTGTTACATTTGATGTTCTTTTCACTCGGAAATATGAAAATGAATTGAAATTGAATTTAAATTAAGATTGAAATTAACCTCATTTTATGTCCTTAATGACCCTATATGACCTTTGACGTCATGATCCCCAGCTTCATAGCTGGATATTATGTAAGGAATATTAATTAGTTTTGTTACATTTGATGTTCTTTTCACTCGGAAATATGAAAATGAATTGAAATTGAATTTAAATTAAAATTGAAATTAACCTCATTTTATATCCTTAATAACCCTATATGACCTTTGACGTCATGATCCCCAAATTGTTTTTTTTTTTCATTTTTCCTTCACTGTGAGCACAGAAGAAAATCCAGTCATTCGTTCTTGAGTAATTGGGAGATTAAACTTATTTTATGTACTTTATGACCTCCTTGACCTTCGACCTCATGGTCCCAATATTTCATCCTTTCTTACTTCATTATGGCACACCCTGCAAGTTTGGTGAAAATGAGATCTTCTTTTATTGAGTTATTGAGAAATGAAGCTTTATTCACATAGTTAAGATTTAGCATATCATAAATTTATCATCATCTAATATACTTGATGTATATCCTTATCGTCCGTTTGTATTTCTGTCACAAAAAACTAGATCTGTCGTCTTTGCGACAGGATACATATATGGTTTAAGTTTGAAATTGATAGACCGAGCACTTTCTGAGCTAACCTCTGCACAACTTTTGGGGAGAAATAAAGAAAGAATAAAGAATCAGTACAGATACAGAAGGTGATCCGAGAGGATACTCGGATCACCTAAAAAAATTAGTGCCTACAGTCTGTAAATGACCAAGAGAGCATGCTGGCCTTTTATTTCATAATTCACAAATGCAAAATGTTTTATGCACATCGTCTGCAGCACGATGTTTCTAATATTTTTTTTTTTTTTTAGAATTGAGCATAGTTATGATAGAAGACTAAAAGAAAATATGAAGTATAAGGCAACAGACATAAAATCAGAAATTGATTCTATGTCATATGCGGGTGATATGATTTGAAGAGGTTTGCCAAATTATATAAATTTAATTTACATAAGAATTTTCGCAAATATTAACGAAAATATCTTCTTTCGAATAGTGTTTAATGATCCCCAATTAAAACCTGTAAGTTTGTATATCATAGCATCACTTCCGTAATACCGTAAATCCGTAATATAATTCGTATTGTGAAAGGACTGGCCTCGACTAGCTTGCTAGTTATTGCTGATTCGTTTATACGAACAGTAATGCAGTAGTGCTCTTAAACTTTTTGCTATTTTATGTTTATTATCGATGTTATTGTTTAGTAAATAATTTTTATTTCATTTCATTTCAAAGCTTATCTTTTGTCCTTTATTACGCCTAAGACCTCTGACTTTCAACTTCATGACTCCAAATTTTCTGACTTTAACATAAATGAACCCTGCAAGTTTGGTTGGTGAAAATGCGATCATCCGTTGAGTTATTGGGAGAGTAAGCTTATTATATGTCCTTCATGACCTCTATGACCTTTAGCCTTTGACCTCATAACCAAAAATTCCATCGTTTCCTTCTTACCTTATTAACACACCCTGCAAATAATGTGAAAATTCATGCATCCGTTCACGAGATATGTACAAAAACAGGCAGACAAACAGACACACAAACATATATGGAACCGAAAATATGACCTCCGAGGTGACAATGTTTCTATCATTTTGAACATCGTTTCAGTGTACAGTGTACTTTATATGTGCATACACGATGTTTCCATAATCGAGCATTCAGATACAAGAAAATGTGGTCACATTCCACTAAGCTTTAAGTCATATGTCGATTATGAAAAACTGTAGTCTGGATGGAGGTAGAGGTGGGATGAGGCACTCTCGTAGTTGAATCGCGGGTGAATGCACATACATTAATTTTCCTTTTTTTAATAAAAAATTCAAGATTACAGTGATCATCCCGATTGTCATCTTGATAATTACATGCATTCAAATATAATTTGCATATCAGCTAGAATCAAGCTGAGAGTTAGCTCCGCTAGTAGGTGAAACCTACAGTTGGCGGAGGTAATGATTTCGGTTCCGTACGTTTTTCTGTCTGTTCGTCTGTCTGTCTGTCTATGTACAAGTTGACGATTTTCACCAAACTTGCAGTGTGTGTTCATAATGAGGTAAGAAAGAAATGGTTAAATTTGAGAGTCATGAGGTCAAAGGTCAAAACGGTCATAAAAGTAATGAAATAAGCTTAATTCCAATAACTCAAGAACGGATGATCAGATTTTCATCGAACTTGCAGGGTGTATTCATAATGAGGTAAGAGAGAAACGCTTCCAGTTCTTACCAGTTTACTTACTTCTAATCACTTGAGTTTTATAATAATGTATAATTATCTTAAGGTGCTACAATCATTGTACATTCTCTACATCCTACAAAGTTTTACGCACCTTATTTTCTGTTATCCCCAAAAAGTGATGTCTATATGTTCTTGGTGAAAAATGAAATAAAAAATTGAACTGAAAATTGACTTGAATTACATTTGGGGTCATGAGGTGAAAGGGCAAAGGTCATGGGATCATATAGGACATAGAATACCTTCGTCTCCCAGTAACTCAACAATGGATGATCAGATTTTCACTTAATGCATTCTGTAGATGTGTCTATACCTTTGTGTTTGTGTTGAAGATACTGCCCACGAAATTGCGATATTTAGATCAAGGATGCTTGGCAGAGCTCTGTTCTCTCAGAGTGCTTTTGTTACTATTGGTTTCGAAGTTGTTCGTATACCTTCATCATTTTGAGGAAGGAACTCACTTTTCATCGGTTGATGTGAAGTTACTTCCAAAGCTCAGCCTGTATCTTTGATATAACGGTCTCGTTAGATCCCTCAGAAACTCCTGTACATCAAAATCGGAAATAACATACGCAGACAATGTTAATGAGTACTACATGCCTCTGGTTTTTCAACAGAAGGATGGTAATACCCTATTCCATAAATATAGTTAAGGGGGGGGGGGGGTGCGGTATTCACTGATTTTAACACGCAGAACAGTGAAAGTTCTTTATAACTAGGGCAAAGAGGATAATATTTCGGAAGTTTTGGAAGTTTAGAGACTTGAAATATTTTGACGACATATCCATAACGGTGACGAGTATGCACGTTATACGAATAGATTTTTTATTTATTCGTTCATCGGTGACAAGCACGTTATGCGAACAGATAACATTATCCTATGTTCGTAATAACGTGCTTGTCACGGCATTCAATGTGTCGTTAAAACATGTAAATCTTTCAACTTCCACAACTTCCAAAATATTCCATGCCGTAAGGTTGCCATTTTTCTCATAATTAAATCAATGCCTCATTGGTTCGCAATCCTTCAATAAATTGTCCTTTTCATGAATTTGATAAAGGAGAATATAAATTCTTAAATTCAATTATCATGAAATCTATGTACAGGGTTCAAGGCTGGGTTGTATGAATTGCTGTAATCATAACCGTCACACCGTCTTTTATCATAAAGACATGTTGTACAATGTTACGACGACAAATTGAGAATTGCAATCCTTTCCACACAACCAAATCACAATACTTTACTTTTTGGTCTATCAAGAGGTACTAAAGTAGTAAAAAGCCGTGGCAATAAATGTGTTCATTGCAATGAATGTGTAACGACAACATGAACAAACCGAACTTGAGAGCGCGCAGGGCAGAGCAGGAAACAATGTAGTCATTTCAGTTCATGTGACAGTTCCTCCCAAATCCCATGTCCACGGCTCTTCTCAATTATATGTTTTTATCCGATTTTGCCAGGGGTATGGGCGGCATGTCCTCATTCCCCACTCAGCCCTCCCCACCACTTAGGCCACTGTTGAGCCCGAATTTATATTTTGTGGATTGTTGGTGTGGCTAATTCGTGACTGACAGCTTCGATACACGTGCTTCCAGTCATTGGCGAGAACGTACCTAACTGGTACGATTACGGTACGATCTTCAAACTTTATTCAGTATTCAATAATATAAATGATTGATATCGACATAATATGTCGTCTCATAAGCATGACGTATTGGTGGAGAGATTGGCAATTCACATGCAGGAGTTGTACAATTTCAATATCCTCATTATTGAATCTATACTTTACTTTGTGGTAGACAACATTTGGGTTTACACGTAAAGATACATACACTAAGAGCGCCACAGGGCTCACTCCGTGATACTGCTGTCCGGAGCTGTCCGGGGGAAAAGTACCCGCAAAAGTTCCATCGCGTACACTATACATACTTCAGGTTTTTCATGTCAAATATCCGCAATATCAGAGCAGGTACAAATGTCCACTTAGCAAGACCTGTGTTTTATAAGGTAACTAAAGCTACGGTCACAAAGGTTCGTACGAATGATGCGTTCGTACGAATGTACGAATTCTGGAGTTCGTAGAGATTCGTAGATGGGGCACAGATTCTGACGGCCTTCTTACGAATTTCGTACGAACGCTGTTTTCGATTCGCAAGAACGACTTAAGACCTCCTAGGGAAACGGAATGCCATGGCCCTAGAATTCGTGCGTTTTTCGTAAGAATGCCTTGAGTTATGCTTTCGTCAGTCTCACGGCCATCTTACGATTTCTTTTTGTCGTAAGATGGCCGTACGTGCAACTCACGGCAATCTCAAGTCATTCGTAAGAAAATTTTACGATTTTTTTTTTAATTGTATATTTTGTCGGGTTTAAAAAAAGACGCTGCCTTGTCCTGTCGAAAATTCTGTAACAGCCTGCCTTGTCCTGTCGAAAATTCTGTAACAGTTGACAGTTTTATACTTCAAGACGGCAGAAGTGCCAAGGAGACTACAACTGCAGCTGCATCTCCAAGTAGAGGAGGAGGAGGAAGAAGAAGATCAAGTGGTTGTAGCGGTTGCTGTAGCTCAGAAGAGACAGATGCTCTCTGGTCGAACACCTATAACAGAGTGAGGATTTGAACTTCGCGCGTTTGGTTTTAAACCCCCTAAAACTCAACAGTTGCGCAAATTCTATACCTACGCCTTACGAGTCCCTTACGAACGCCTTACAAATTCGAAGAGTTGTTCGTAAGAACGCCGTACGAATCTCCGTTCGTAGGGCATTCTTACAAAAGACGTAAGAGCCCTCTATGAACGACTTAGGGCGTTCTTAAAATCATCGTAAGAATGTAAGGCTTCTAGAATTGTCTCTCGACCCTACAAGATCTTGCGTAGTTCTTACGATGTTCGTACGACGTTCGTACGGCCGCCTTTCGAAGAAAGGGCTTCGTACGAAGTTAAAAAAAAAATCTTGGACAAGACCACCGACCCGGCCACGAACTTACGAACTGTCTACGAACAGTCTATGAACGCTGGTTTCGTACGGCCTTCTTAAGAAGATCTTACGAAATTGTCTAAAAATCGTTCGTACGGCGTTCGTAAAGGCATTTGTGACCGAGCCTTAAGATGTCCACAGCCAAGTCAAATATCCACACAATGGAAATTCTTGCGTCACCTCAGCTCAATGAGACCATATCGGGTCAATCCTACTGATTCAGATGTCACACAGTTGATTTTGATATCAGTTGACTCCAAAACACAGCTGATAAGCATTATCAGGTGAAGACAATGGCATTATCATGCAGAGACAATCTTTCATGACTTTAGCAAAACAAATAAGAGTCTTAATCATTGTTCCCTTTTTCTTACAAGAGCACTTTTCATTTTTTTCAGGGGGAACGAAAGGGTGATGAATCATTATTTATATATAGAAAGCTGAAACTTGAGAAACAATTTTGAATTTGCAGTAAAATGACAGGAACATATTTATAAACTTCAACGAAACTGTAGTAAACGTAGGTTCATTTTTCCATGAGATGATGCAAAAGAGTTAAGAATAATTCTCATGAAGAGTGATTTCCTACGTGTGTTTTTTTTAACATAAAAAGTAAAAAGCTACAAGCCTGAAAATAGTTGTTAGTAGAAGCTTTTGAATAGATTGAAGTCTATTCATGAGATCTACAAAATGTTAGTTCTTTGTAAATTCTTGTAAGTGTACATCCACACAAAGATTTTTAAAAATTTTACATTTTACGGATACCCCTTTCTCACACCCTCCCCCATCCCCTCGGTCGCCGCGCTTCCTCGCACACGATCTTCCCATCGTGAAAACGGATCGACGTCCCTGCGTAGAATATTTGGAATCGAATGTTATGTGTTTATATCTTGTGCTTTATTCGATGAAGCAAGGAGTTCATTTCCCCCCAGTATGCGTCATTCGACACGTACGTACCTCGTAGGGGCCTTGAGCCGAAGAGCTCCCGAGCATGTCACGGAAAAAGATAAAAAAGTGCAGCGCCGTACTCCAAGGCGCAGAATTGAACTCGCCACTGAGGTAGCTCATCATATCGAAGACAGTGACGAGTGGAACATCGCCGTTTATAGCCAGAGCAAAAGCGTCGTCGAGCAACTTCACTCTATTCAGAAGGGGAATGACCTATATGATCACCGGGTATATGGGAATGACAACAACAAAAATAAATAGATAAATAAATAAACAAAAGTGAACTGCCGAATGTTGTCATCTTTAGAGACATCGAACCAGGGAAAACAAGAAGGAAACGAATCGTGATCAATGATGCTCATGAGGTGAAAAAAAAAATATCCATTAAAGGACAAGTTCACCTTCATAAACATAAGGATTGAGAAAATGCAACAATATTAGTAGAACACATCAGTGAAAGTTTGAGGAAAATTGGACAATCGATGCAAAAGTTATGAATTTTTTAAATTTTTGTGTTGGAACCGCTGGATGAGGAGACTACTACAGCTTGTGAGTCATATGCGTACAACAGTATAAAGAAAATGTAAAAGAAAATTCAACATATTTTCACTTTTTTCGCATAATAAAAGAGCACTTGACTTGCCTCTTTCTAAAGGAAGGGGGAATAATATTCCCCATAACATTTGTCGGTAACGAGTCAGGGGAATGGGTACTTTTTTCAAAAGATGGAATTTTGTGAAATTCTCTTTATATTTTCCTTGAATTGTTGTACGCATGTGACATCTAAGTTATTCATACACTGCAGTAGTCTTCTCATCCAGCGGGTACTGCACAAAAACTTCAAAAATTCAAAACTTTTGAACGGATTGTCTGATTTTCCTCAAACTTTCAATGATGTGTTCTACTAATATTGCTACATTCTCTCAATCCTTATGTTTATGAAGGTGAACTTGTCCTTTAAGGATATCAAATCCAGAATTGCAAAAATACAAAATGTCGGAGAGGGCACACACACAATATTAAAACACAACGTTCTCATTGAAGTTACATCAAACTATAAGAGATGGAAGAGAGATGGTCCAGACGTGATCTGTGCGTTTCCTGTACAGGGGCAGCGAAGAAGATATAGTGAAATAAAAGTGAATTCAAAGAACGACAAGGAGAAATGAAGATAATGAAGAATGAATCAAAAACAAGGAAAAGTTACAGAATGGCAGAGGAGATTGAAAAAAAGGCAAAGGGAGGGTAAAAACAGAATGGTGAATAAAAAATTGATTGATTGTAATATGTATCGTATGTCTTCAATCATTTTCTGTCCATTTTGTGTACCCACTAAGCTCCTCCACCCCTCAAAAATATTCATTGCCTTTCGAAAGGAGAGCGTGGGATGAGGGGAAGAAAACAATAATTATTTTACTTCCTTCAGTGAGAATAAGCCCACATTAAAATATCAAGGTCTCGTTCCACAGGGTAGTCTTTTGAGGCCCTTCTGTTTATAGTGGACATTAAGACTTTTTTGTCTTTGGATCATAGTTCAAATTTGGTGTGTTATATCGGACAACGTCAAACAATTCGATTCCAAACATTTTGACATTTCATTTGTTGAAATCGTATAAAGCGTGTGAACACAACTGCGATTCACATGCAGCTACCCCCAATATAAAATTTACAGCAATCCCGACGCAGGTACTATAAAAGCATATCCTAGAAGGTACATGTTTTAGTGTATACAGAGGAAATACAAACTTAAAAGGTTTCAATCTTACGGCACAGACACTATTCATTGAGACGTGTGTATCACTGAAATACAGTGATAAAAACAACAATGCATACAAACACACATGATCGGTCAGGCAATGTTATATGTATGTATCATTCTTGATACAATATCACGTCTTGTGTTGATGTATAATATGTGTGATAAAACCTAAAAGTTTATGCAAATTTACGTTTTTATTACACATATACATCAACACAAGACGCGACATTGTATCAAGAATGAGAACATATATTACGATACAACGAAGAACATGGGAAAAAGGAGAAGGAGCAGAGAGAGGTCTGTGAACAAGTGAACGTGATACTCAATCACCGGGACAGGTAAAAGTACGTAGGTTAGACCTTATCGCGTAAACAATTTCGTTATCTAGTGTTGTGTGAAAATAACATATTTTCTTTGTTTAAATATCTAAATCTAATAAATATTTAGAAGACGCTTTTAAACTGTTGTATGAGCTATTCCAAAATATGGGTGCAACATAAACAAATGTACATTTGACGTGTACAATACTCTTTTAATGGGAGATGGAACTCACTGGATTGTCGCATCAGATACATGTAGTAGTGTGATTATTTCGATGAAATAACTCGTGAAATATTTTATACAAATAATTACAATAGAATTAAACATAAACTTGCCAAATTTAAATGAATACAAATCTTTTATTTTCATAGTTTTGATGTGCAGAAACAAAGCTTCAGTTCATGTGCTGGGGTATGGAGCTTAAGAACAATTCCAAGCGCCATCTTTTGCAATAAAATGAGTTTGTCTTGCAACGCAAGATAGGTATCGTCCCAAGCAAAGGATTCCATTATGTAGATACGCCATACGGTAACAAGGGTGCACGTCACGAGACCAACACCAACGAGTCAAAAAGCTTAAGAGTCATACAGCCCATGAGTTCGACACTAAGCTAATAAGGCCCATGAGACCGACACATTAAGCCCCGTGTTACATCTGTCAAACTCGTGGGCTGTTTTTACCTAGTGTCGAACTCATGGGCTGTATGACTCGTGAGCTGTACGACTCATGGACCTGTTTCCAATGTCGAACTCGTGGGCTGTTTGACTCGTGGGTATCGGTCTCGTGGGATGACCCCGGTAATAACAATAAACTTGAGTAAGCTAAGTAATGCAGATGAAAGAAGACAACTTACCTATTCATTACACATACACTCACTGCAAAATGGTTCTCCAATAATATTATTGATATGGCACTTCCATAGAAGCTTGTTGTCAGTACAGATAATTAAGATGTACTGAAAAAGGGAGTAATATCAAATGCAATTTTTTCCTGCAGTCTATCCAAGGAGTTGCTGAAAACTTTATATTGTATTTTGTCATTCTAATATTCAATGACAATTTATTTGCGTAAATCTATTGCGTATCAGTTGGTAATGCATCACCTAAGGGGGTATCTCATCGAGCTTGAAACTAGTTCGCGACTAGTTCGCGACTCCAGAGTTTGCTAGTTGCAGAGACGTCTGTGAGACGTCTCCGAGACGTCTTCTGAAAATCACAGAGTCTCCGAAGAGTCGCAAGAAATTTAAACATGTTCGATTTTTTTGGAGACTTTTTCCAGTCTCCGCGAAGTCTCCGCGACGTCTCCGAGACGTCTCCATCAGTTGCGGAGACGTCGCGGAGACTAATTATATCCGCGACTGCGGAGACTTTTCCGCGATGTCTCCGCGATGTCTCAGAGACGTCTCAGAGACATCGCCGAGACTTGCTGGAGACCAGAAAAACTAGTGAGAGGTCGCAGAGACGTCTCCGCGACTCTATTTGACGCTGTTTGACCTACTTTAGAAACCACGTGACCCATCTGCGTGCTGACATGCTGCCTAGATCGAGTCAGGTAATCCTGCAACGGCTCCATCATATCTAAAACTTTTTGACACCTGCCATTACTCGTCTCAGAGACGTCTCCTTGGTGAGACCGCGACTGCTGCGACTGATAAGTTGGAGACGTCGCGGAGACGTCTCCGTTGGTGAAATACGGCCTTTACTGTTCATATCAAAATATTGGGATTAGGGGAAAAGTAGACAAAGCTTGAGCCTTCCGTGAATAAGAATGAAGTTACATCTGAGGAAACAAATAATCATTGATGTAAATCATGAATATGGCAATGAGCCCAGCAAACTTATTTGTTGAAAACCATATTCAATTGTTTCATTTGGGAATCACACCCGTTGGCGTGCACATATTTTTTATCTGTTATAAATTAACTTATGAAACACTGCACGATATTTCCATGTATACCGTAAAACAATTTAAAGAGACGTATATAGTGGTTAATTGTATCAAAAGCCCTGTTGGAAAAGTCCAGGAAGATGCCTATTGTACCGTATGTCCCCTGCGCCCCCCCCCCCCCCGCAAAAAAAAAAAAAAAAATACAACGGGACCCTCCGCAATGATAACTTGAAAAATAGGGAATCAATCCAAATATAATTTCACGGCATGAAACAATAACTCCTTGCCCACATCTTTCAGGAAACCCCATTCGCTTTGCTTCAGCGGTCAAAGAGAAATGAGGAATTTTGTAGAGCATGTCAGGAATCACTTCCCTCTAAATTCTGTCTATTGTGTTTACACATTAATGTGTAGTTCCAAGAGCATTTAAGCGCTAAACTTGAAAGAATCAGACTCATGACATGCTTTACAACAATCCACATTTCTCATTTCTCAGCCAAATTGAATGGGGTTTTCTGCAAAATAGAGCTAAGATGTTATATCTTAAGACAATAAAGTAGCATTTGGACAGTTTAATCATATTGCGTGTTATAAATGCGAAAATCGGATTGTAATTTTTGGGGGGACATACTGTATGTGAAAATGTATTCGGTGCGTATCTAAGTTTCTCAACAAAGATAAGAAGCGTAAGAATTGGGTGGTAATTTTCTTAAAATCCATATTGGAAATTTGACGACATATTGTAAATTCTAACAGTTCGGGTATATATTATTCTTAGATTTGATTTTGTAATATTTCTGTATTTCTTTTTCGTACAAGAATATAACAGAAATCCAATTGAACAAAGCTCCTGAGTAATAGCCTGAACAGTGAATAACATGGATTCAAGTCAATCAATTCATTTAATTCAAACTTTATTTTCACTTTTTCTCACGAAAATGTACAAAAATATGTAAAATTTGACAAGCATTATGTCGAAAGAAACACAGGCAGCAAAGAATAGCAAAACATGTTCATGTCTATGATCAGTACTAGTATACGAGAAGAGGCGTGATATGTACATATTTATGCATTCTCCAAAAAATGGGGATATCCTCTCAAAAGACTGTGCTTGAACTATTAAGGTACCTCAGAGAGAAGGGAGAAAGAGGGGGTAAAGAGCTTACAACTACAAAGAGTGCGGGAAAATGAGGAAGTAGACAGAAACTAGAAATATTGTTGTGGCTACTGGTATGCCTCCGCCATAATGTATGGTTCTTTTTATAGGTCTATAGTACAATGTCTTGACGATGTGTGACGAGGGTTCACATAATTGGCAAAAAATTAAAATGATATGCCTGTCACAAATGCAATATCTGTTCATTTTCCTTGAAGTAGGTTTAATTGGATAAATGGTTATGTTGTTTAAGAAGACAAGTATTTGGGGATTTGAGGATTTTAACTTAACCTTTGACCTTTTTTAGTTTATGAATTAAGTAATCACGAAGGTATTGAGAAAAGTTAAATTTCAGCATTAAATAGTAAAATTGTGGCATTCTAACCTGACCTTTGACCCTTGACCTTTAATCCCATGACTCTAACGTTATCCACGGAATCACTGTCAGGCAGTATATGCATAGGTATGTACTAGATTTCATGATGATACCTTGAGCCACTTCGGAGATGTGGAGGAAGAAGTGAAATTTAGCATTTTCTGTTGACTTTTGACCTTTGATCTTTGGGCGAAAACCTTTCCCAGCGAATCTTTATGGAGTATTACATGTATACACTAAGTTTCAAGAAAATATCTTCAGGGATTGCATAGAAATGAGGGAAATAGTGACATTTTGAGGAGTTGACATGGCCGTTTTTCTTTTACCTTTGACCCATGACCCCAAAATTCCCAATAGAATCACTGTCAAGCAGTACATGCATACGTACTAAGTTCCATGGAGAAACCTTGGACCATTTCCGAGATATGGAGAAAAAACTAGAATTTTAGCATTTTCACTGGACCTTTAACCTTATGGCCAAAGATTTTCTTTAGAGAAATATATACCTAATTTTCAAGAAAATACCTTCAGGCATATAATAGATATGGCGGAACTAGTGACATTTTGAGCATTTGTCAAGGTCAAATGCTCAAAATTTTGCCCCATATTTATGCAATGCCTGAATGTTTTTCTTGAAAACTTAGTGTATACATGTACACCGTACTACCAAAATAAAGATTCTCCAGAGAGATTTTTGGGTCATAAGGTCAAAGGTCAAAGGTCAAAGGAAATTGTCAAAATTTCACTTTTTTTCTCCATATCTCGCAAATGGTTCAAGGTATCGTCATAGAACTTATTACTTATGCATGCACTGACTGGCAGTGATATTCTAGGGAATTTGGGTGTCATGGGTCAAAGGTCGCGGTCAACTCCTAAAAATTTCACTTTTCCCTCTTTTTATGCAAGGCTTACAGGATTTTTCTTGAAGCGTTTATACATGTAATACACTATAGAGAATCTCCGGAAAGTTTCTTGTCAAAAGGTCAAAGGTCAAGTGAAAGCGATAAAATTCACTTCTTTCTCCATATCTCAAAAGTTACTCAAGGTATCATCATGAAACTTAGTAGCACATTTATGCATGTTCTACCTGACAGTGATTCTCTTGGGAAATTTAGGGTCCTGGGGTCAAAGGTCAAGAACCCAAGACCAGGTTAAAATGCTAAAATTTTACTCTTTAATACTGAAATTACACTTTTTCTCCATACCTTGAAAATTGCTCAATGCATAAACTTATAAAAGGGTCAAAAGTCAAGTAAAGATCCTCAAATCGTCAATATAGCAAACCTAGTTCAAGGAAAGTGAACATTCAACGCATTTCTGACAAACCTGTCATTATAATTTTTTGCAAATAATGTGAAATTGTCATCACACATTTTCAAGACATTGTACTATAGACCTACTAGGAGAACCATGCATTATGGCGGAGGAATACCAGTCGCAAAGTGACATTTCTAGTTTATTTCTAGCACTAGGTAAGGGGTGATTGACATTGTATCTGGTTTGACAATATAAAAAAGTTTTATCATTTGCTGTTGGGCATTTCTGCGCCGACGGAGTGTATATTCATATTTTGGCGAAAAGGATGTGTTTGCTGCAGGTGTTAACAACCATTCGCCCTTTTGACAAAGAGACGCAGTAATGAAAAAGCGGACAAAACAGAAGTTGATGCAGCTAATTAGCAGTCATCATAGTTTATGGTATACAGTGTATATAGCTGAACAAAGACGTAACCTCTGCACTCTCTCTCTCTCTCTCTTTCCTAGAAAAGATATTTGTACCTTTTTTCATTCACATCGATGAAAGGATGTACACAAACGTACAAAAAGAGCGCACTGCCATTAATTCTACGGAAATTTGAAATGAGTGGCCAGAACTTTGTCCAACGTCTTTATCACTGTGTTACATGGGTTACTTTGTTTAAGATATGAAAACGACTGCCTAACATATTAAGGCAAGAGTGAAGAAGTACAGGCATTGCGTCAACTGTTATCAATAATGATTACCAATAATTGGCGTCGTCGGGATCCATTTGCCTGTGTACCCGAGAGTTACCTTCTGCTAAATAAAGTTCTATGAAAATCAGAGCAAACTAAATCGTGCAATATGTAACCCTTTGATTGGCGTATGAGCAAAGACGAGGGCTCTGTCAGGAAATCATAATTTTTTTCCCAATTCATGTTAACCCCTATGTTATAGACAGTGTTTCGTAAAACACTATTTGCCCATTCACCTCTTGGTATACAGAAACAAGATAAGTGCACATACCGTGTGGTCTGTATTAAGTTGCCTGGCGATCTTAACCCAATTCGCTGTATCGTAGTTGACGCGAAAGAACCCGATGCCATTGATATTTGCAAGATACCAGTCATCCGTGCCAACACTTGTATCCATCTTGAATCCATCTGCGGTTGCCGTGCCGTGGTAACGGAAGTGTAGTCATCAAAATCAATGACGGAAAAATATGACCAATTATGAAGAATGAAATTTGATTAGTTACTACCTGATCTGGTTACCTTTCGATCCTTTCTTTCCCCGCTCTCTCGCTCTTTTTTTTTTAATTGATTGATTGCATGGTTCATCTGATCTCACCCAAATAAGCGCACATTCAAAATCATACTTGAGACACCGATATAAATTTACTATCTAATGGCTTCCGTGCACAGGATTTCCTTGGCATATCATCGTACTAGATACCATGTGTGCAAATACCAGGTTTTATAATGCTAAAATGTTTCGCAGGCTTTTCTAAGCGACCATATCCACTTGGAACGGTGAAACCGTCATGATATGCACACCATCATCATCAAAATAATTGAAATACACACAGCAAAAAAAAAAGAAAGTAAACACTTTTTTTTAGTTCATTATTTTCATAGAAGATTATGATGAAAATCAATGTACCATACCATATTAAAGGTAATTTAATTGGCTATCAACTTAGTAGGAAAATATAAAGGGAAGTTTTATGCATTAGTGAACACATTTGTTTTTGTCCTCCAAGGCACAAAAGTAATTGCCAAAATTCACATACTGTCTTTCATTTGCAAATGCCCTTTAAGATGACAATAATAACAAAAAAGTCACTTTAACACAAGGAGAGACATGAATGAAATAGCAACAATAAGTTTTCGTTCTCTTTATCTCTTAAAACCTCAAACGAAATTAAAGTGGGAAACTTAAGGGGGGAAAATAAGAATTTTCTATCAACTCAACTTCAAATGACATAGGTAGAAAGGGCACAAAGATGATTAGATGAACGGAATATCTTTATTTCATTCATTCAATATCAATTTAAGAATTCATGAGACAAATTCAAGAACCAAATATAATTTACAATTTTCCTAATTTGAGAAATCAATTCAAAATCGTACCATATTTTTATATTGCTTCTCTAATTTCATTTGAATTTGAATTTAACAGAAAATTCATTTTCCTCCATTATTTTTAGCCTCTATTGATCTCTTGAGCTTCAAAAATGTAAGAGAGATCATAGGTATATTTTTGCTACTGAATGGATGTTTTTTATTGTGTTAATTTGTACGCATGTACGGAGGAATGACAACTTGTTCATTTGTGCAATTTTTACTTTTGGAAGAGAAAAACAAAAGTGTTCACTCATGTGTAAAGTTTCCCTTTTTATTGACTTACCAAAGTGATAATCAATTAAATTACCCTTCATATGGTATGTGATTCATTAATATTTAGCCAAAATTCTATGAGAAATATAAACTTGAAAAAATGTTAACTTTCTTTCTTTCTTTCTTTCTTTTGATTATTTTTGCTGAGAATACTTACCATGGAGTAGCGAGCATACGATTCCTCCATGGTTATCTGCACAACAGCATTAAGGGCATACCAGACTTAAAATGATACAGGAACTATTGGTGGGACTTACGTGAACTCTGGTCATTGATCCATACTGAAGAAGGATTATCAAAATTCATGGTGCGTTGGTCAGTGTGGGTGAGATATACGTTCCAAACGTACCTAAATCAGGCAATGAAGGTTAAAATTCAGTAAGACTCTTAAATAGCAGCCATACACTCACATTTGGTACAAGAGGTTTCGAGGAGACATTCTAGTTTCAAAAATTTGATAGCTTTGGGATGTTTTTCTCATCATACTAAAGTTTACGAGCTGAGTAATAATAAGAACAAGTAGCTTTTGTAGTATGATATTCTTAGACTCTATTGTATTACCCAGTTTATTTGTCTGCTCAATTGAAAATCAATCAAATTGATGATTAGTAGCAATAGATTTTTAAAGCCTTTTTATTATTGTTATATTCGAATTTTGTCTTTGTAACGATTTACTGAAAGTTAAACACCACTCCATGTCCTTTCTAACTTAAAGCTATTTTATTGATGTGGGTTGTATAGGACAAGAAATTTGGAGAAAACATGATAGCTTTACATGTCGTCAGGCAGAACGGTCATTTCAAACGCAACCGCATAATCAGTAAGCAAACGATATGAAATGTTTTCAACGCCTCTAAACTCTGCAATTGGTTTGTACAATCAAACATGTAAAGCACATTTGTTGATGATTGAGCAAAGGCAACCCTCTCAACAAACTTACCGTTGCTAAGTTGTTACAGCTAAAACAGAAATTGCTCAGGATAAATAGTTGTTTTTTTTTAATTTCATTCAAATAAAAAGAATAGAAAGTAGAGCTATTCAGCTATTCAATTTGAATCATCGCTACTTTTTCCTACCTCACAAACCTTAACGTTGCACAAGTATCATCAAGAGGAAAAACAATTTGCTCTGAAACTCGTAGCAATAACATTGAATAAGGGCAAATGCGTTTGATGCAGTTGTCATCACTGTTTTCCTCCACATTACCATCTTTATCATTGTCATGTTCAATTAAAGTACTCCTAATTCAATCCTTGGGCTGTTTGATCATTTTCAGCGACACGGAAGATCGACATGGGGGGTGGGGGCTCTACAATGTATTAGCTCAATCCTGAACAGACTGAAGAGCTGCTTCCGAATTTATTTCTTCTTCTTTCTTTCTTTTTTTTTCTTACATATTCTTAGCAGCTTACATATCACAAGCATTGTTCTTTCAGTGGTTACTTCCACTTTCCGAACAATACATAACATTTTTCTCCTTTTTGATCTAGTACAATGTTTTGTAATAGAAAATCGGTATTGGCACACTCTCTGTTTCTTTCACTATGTGCCGTTTACATTATTCTTTTGTCACAAAAAGAGTGAGTTGTATTTTAGGTTCTGAAAAAAAGAATATCTATTTAAGTTAAACTGAATTTGATCTAATTATAAGTGGATATCAACAACCGACTTCATCGTCAGCTGAAACTATAGTTAGTTGAAGCTGCTGTCTACCTGAGACTCACCCTAGATTTGAGGGATTGACCGGCAGACCTTCCTCCCTGTCCGCCAGGAACCTTCGCTGCTGGGCCAGGACTGTGGTCCTGTCCAGCCGAGTCAGGTTGACTACCGGGTAGCCCATCTGGCGTGTCCACGACTCCATGACCTGCCTTACGTCCGTGTTTCCATAACCACGGTCAGCCTTGTCAAAAAGACGAAAATCTCATGAGTAAATATGTAAGACCTACCGAACAATCATCCATAACTCTGTACAGACGAAAGAGAAATACAAGCAAAAACACTGTAAACGTAAAAGTACGTGTGATAATGTCAACATAATGCAGCGTATCCAACATGACCATTCATGCTCACTGACCATTTCGATATCTGCCTGCTGGAGTGACATATGCGAAAGGCTAGGCGGACTAAGAAGGTGAATGAAGAGACAAGCCATGTGCACCTCCGGCACAAATTGAAAAAGTCCCATGCAGTCCATATATAAGTTTTATGACAGTACACTTGATATGATGATGATTCAATGTTGGTGACGTTAATTATCTGTTCCCCTCCCTGTTCCCTGCATGTTGACTACTCGTTACTCTTTGAACATATTTAGAATAATAACTGCCACTACCAAAAAAAAAAAAAATCAAGATAAATATTAAAAAAAAAAATCCAGAAGAACTGGGGATCTCATCCGAGGATCGCAGTTTAACTTATCATGCATTCTGGCATACGTTTACCTATGCTTCTATGTTTAAGAACACAGAAAAACTTGGGGCGGGACAGCTTTGATTGCCTCCAGTGGCATAGTGTCCATGTGTATATCACGCTGGCTGAAATATTTGCCAAGGATGCAGAAAATATTACCATGCATTTCTAAAAAAAAAAAGAACAAATATGTAAAATAAAGGCCTCCTGTGGGCTCACCCCTTGATCTATCATGAATATCCTCGAAAGTACATTTACTGATACATATATTACTCAGAGTATTCATCTATTTTTATTTATGGTTAAAGATTCTCTAATTGGGGGTTCTGGGATGGGTCTCCTGTGGGTCCCAAGGGATCATGGTTCTATAGGCTTTATAGGGCTGTGTTGGGTCCCCCCCCCCTCACGCTTACCCCGGGGGAAAAGATGAAAATGTAATACGTTTACGCACGACAGATGCTGGACGTATAATGATCGCAATAGCTCATTTGAGCCTTTGGCTCAGGTGAGCTGAACCCCCCCCCCCCCCCCCAAAAAAAAAAAAAAAAAACAAAAAAAAAACAACAACAACAACAACAACAATAAAACAAAACAAAACACACACAAAACAAAACAAAACAAAACAAAACAAAACAAAAAACAACAAAAACAACAAAACAAAACAAAAAACAACAGAGACCAGGGGATCTCGCCCTCACCTGAATATCGCAAGTTCACCTTCCATGCATTTCTGAATACTCTTACCTGAGAACATTGGAAACTTGTGGTGGGGGTAGCTTTGAGAGCTGGGGGCATGGTGTCCATTTGCATATTCCATCACACTGGTAAAAATACCTGCCAAGTACACTGTACTCTATAGAATGTTGGATTATGCAGTTTGGAAAAGAAAAAAAAACTTAAAGCCCCATCACTTTTCATTCTAGAGAATAATATTATTGAATATTCAATCAATCAATCAGTCAATCATTCAATCATTCAATCAACTTTATTTTTCATTTCCATTAAATAAACAGGGAAAATTATATACAATGCATTAACAGAACATATTTGTAATAATTTCAAAAACGTAAATTAACAAAATACATGTGATCACGAGTAACAACATAAAGTCATTTTTCTAAGGTATATACATATACATAATACAAGGGTTGGAATGGAAATGGAGGTTCCCACTAAAAAGCAAAGCTTGTACGGTATGGGACCCTCAGAAAATAAGAGAACGAATAATGACTTAATGAAACTACAAACAGATATATGAAACAAAATCAAAGAAACCAATGTCAACTGACATGAAATCATCTTAGGAAGGAAAGAAAGAAAAAAAAGAGAAAGAAGAAAAAAAGGGGAAAAATGAAACGAAAACACGCGCCATCGTGGACACAAGCAGACTGGACTTCATGATGTAAGTATAATGATAAGACGCACACTGGATTGATATTGCACAGGATTGGGTACATATTATACTGGCAAGAAAGCAGAAGGGCGGACATACAAAAAGGAGAGGATAGACACCTTCATTTAGGAGGTTTGGACCTCCTGGGACCTCCAAGGAAAGCAAGGTGCCCATTCAAACACTTTGAGATACTATCCCCATAGGAATGCTACTTGCCAAGTTTGGTGAAAAGATATTTCGTTGTTTTCAGCAAGAAGAAGAAAATTTAGGTCCGCATTTGATTCCTCCCCCCCCCCCCCCCCCCCGGATCTGCAATCAACACACTTGGAACTACAGTCATCAATGTACAAACTCAAAGTAACTTTGCTTTATCACTTCTGATTCTAGAGAATTGTAAATATTCCTTAATGTTGGTGGTGGTGGTGGTGGTGGTGGGTGGGTGGGGGGGGGGGGGGGTTAGGCCCCCTCGAGTCCCCCAAGGGGAGCATGTGCCCTGTTGACCAAATTGAGATCTTAACCCCCTGTCCCCCTGGCATGCTACCTGTCAAGTTTGGTGAAAATTCATCATGGCATTTTCAAGAAAAAGATGAAAATGTACGATTTAGGCCCCATTAGGAACCCCTCCCACCCCCTCCCCTGGGTCCCAAGGGGGGCATCCCTGATTCCGCCATGAACAAACTTGAAACTACAATCATCTATGTACTAACTCATAGTGTTAACTTAGCTCTATCACTTCTGGTTGTACAGAAGATTTTTTTTTTAAGATTCTTTAATTTGGGGGGGGGGGGGGTTGGGCCCCTCTGGGGGCCCTCAGGTGGGGTATGATGCCCATTTGAACAAATTGAGATCCTATCTCCCTATCTCCCCAGGGATGCTACCTGCTAAGTTTGGTGAAAATCGGTCGAGGGGTTCTCAAGAAGAAGATGAAAATGTAAAAAGCTTACGCACGACGGACGGACGGCTGACGACGGGCGCCGCACGAAGAGCGATCGCAATAGCTCACTTGAGCCTTCGGCTCATGTGAGCTAAAAAAACAAAAAAAAAAAACAAAAAAAAAAACAAAAAAAAAAAAAACAGAAGAAGAAGCTAATGATGTTATACTGTACTAACCATTGTGAAAGCATTCCATAAATCTGTGGATTCTGCGTTGCTGTAGTTAAAGGTGTGTAGGTAGATTTGGATCCCACGCCGAAACTCTTCCTCCCCTAGCACATTATGCAGCATCCGAAGTACTGCTGCGCCCTGTGTAAACGACAGTTCATGAGAATTACCCACGACCAGTCATCTTCGATGCCAACAGTACTTCCAATAGACCGGGGGGGGGGGGGGGAGGGGTGTTTCATCAACGTTTGTCAGCGCTGACAATTTCAGCAAAATCCTTGGTTTTGATTGGCTGAGATGCTCTGGTCACTGACTGTTACTATGGTGATTCAAGTTGTCAGCGCTGACAAACGTTGATGAAACACCCCCAGTTCATAATTCCACTTCGCGGATGAGCAGAAAAAAAGGTAATTTGTACCAACAGGCATTTTGGTTTGTAAATTCACTGAGATAAGCATCTGTGATGCGATGATTATTCATGTTCTCCTTATCTAAAGGTGCTTGCCAGCACATCCACCTGACAGCAAGAATGGTATTTCGCAATATAAAAGGAAATCTATAGGCGTTTTCACATCAGCCCGATGTTTCGAAATAGCGCGCTATTTTCTGACTTGGTAAGTTAAGAAATATCTCGAGCTTGGATTTTTATCGGGCTGATGTGAAAACGCCTTATGTTAGAGGCTGTTATTGCATTCAATAAAAAAACAATGAAATGGATGCCTGCTGCTAAATTGTCAACTGATGGAGTATTCTGATCACCTGATCTAAACGCAAGATCATTGTTTGATCATGAATTCCATTGTTACGTCGGGCAAGCTTATGCACTATGCCGCTTTGAAAACGAGTGAAGTGCCCTATCAACTGAGGAAGAAAAAAAGAAAGGTCTTGTACCATTTGGCGTTTTCACATCAGCCCGATAAAAATCCAAGCTCGAGATATTTTTTGCGATCGCAAATTAGCGCGCTATTTCATTTCCTATTCACATCAGCCCGAACATTATCAAATAGAGCGCTAGTTCGCATTAATTATCCTGCTATTTCGGAAATTTCCCGAGTTGGACTCGAGAAAGTTTCTCGATCAATTAATTTGTATTCACATTATCAAATAGCGCGCTATTTCGTGATCGGGTTAATTTCCCAAGTCAGAAAATAGCGCCCTATTTCGAAACATCAGCCCGATAAAAGTCCCAGCTCGAGATATTTTTCGCGATCTCAAATTAGCGCGCTATTTCATTTCCTATTCACATCAGCCCGAAGAGAATTAGCCCGAAATGTTTTTCGAGCAAATTCGACAGCTGAGCATGCGCAAACAGTGTAAGGGCATCCCAGTCACAAAACTATATAGTTCTGTGATACCAGTAGAGCGCGCGCTTTCGGGTCACACACGCTAGGCATGATGGGATGCATCGCGCTAATTTCTTGAGGCGATTTCACATTATCAAATAGCGCGCTAGTTCGCCAATAATCCCGCTATTTCAGAAATTTCCCGAGTTGGACTCAGAAATTTTCTCGATCAGAGCGATACAATTAGCGCGCTAATTTGTGTTCACATTATCAAATAGCGCGCTATTTCGTGATCGGGTTAATTTCCCAAGTCAGAAAATAGCGCGCTATTTCGAAACATCAGGCTGATGTGAAAACGCCTAGTGTGTACATGAGCTAATTACGTAGGCCCTACTGGCTTATATTGTGACAGTGCATTTTTGGAAGTCAGCGATTTGAATAGATTACATACAAAGATCTCTGTGACGCTCACTAACGTGTCTGTAAAATAAGTGTTTATTCAAACTATTGAATTATTGCATGAAATTGCGTTTATTACAAATGATTGACCAAGGAAATAAAAATGGGCACACATACTGTGAGTATTCGACTCGAACCAACGATATCCTGATTACTATACAGGTATCGTATCCACTTGACTTCCGACAACAAGTGCTGGGGGTGTTTCATGACTTACGAGCGACTGGTTATCAGTTCTTGTGCTGAATTATGGACATTCTGATAAGTATAGCACATCAGAACTGATCACTAGTCGCTCGTAAGTTGTTCGTAACTTTACGAACAGCTTTATGAAACAGCGCCCCGGTTTTTAACCTTTGTAAATATAAAACCAGCTCTTACTGTCAGGCGGGAATCCGTTAGTCAAGTTGATACGACGCCCTGTCTAGCAAACAGTCCAACAAGAGTATTTACTTAGTATGTGTAAAAATGAACATACTTTTACAAATTTTAAGGATCTGTTTCACTCTTTTCTGACCTTTAGTAAACATGTAATCCGTGAAATAAGAAGCAAGATACTGAGAGAAAGAGATAAAGAGAGAGAGAGAGGGAGAGAGAGAGAGAGAGAGAGGGAGAGAGAGTAAGAGAGGAGGAGAGAGTATTCATATCTATGCTGTTAATGCCCAACAAATAATATCTTTGCAAATTTCATTTCCAAATGTTTTACTCTAGGGTGGTCTTTTTGCTATACTTTTTGTTACTGCTGATTTTGCACAAGATGATCAAAGTTTACAGTTTTCTCGAAACAAAAACAGAGAATTTTAGCAGGAAGGAAAAGATTTATCAAAGTCATCTGGAAACGTCGGTGTTATCACGTCCGTTGTCAAAACAAAATGGTTTATTCAGATGCTTCCTTTCTCTAGTCTTTTCCTCTACAAGTCGCTCCCATGGTGCACTTGACTTCAAAGACTAAAATGTAAATGTGAAACGTTAGACACAGTGTCATGAGAAATTGAAACATTATGAGTGTGTGCATTCTGTACAGTATTGTAGGTTAAAAACTGCCTGAAAAGTTGACGGCCGCAAGCGGATAACACCGTGGAAGAACAGAGCACACATGGGCTTATACTGGAGGTTCTACTGGCTGTCCTCGAGCTGAATTTGTCGCGACATTCAAGGCATGGTTGCTAATGGTGTTATATCAAATCCATGTACTACCACGATGCTTTGGCTGGAAAACACGTCGACCATTAAAAAAACAAATACGAGACTACTCAAGGAAGACTGTAAATATTTCAATTGTGAGAGAGGATGAAAGTATAAACCGTCACAGAAAAAATCTTTTGTACTAAATGTTGTTCTTAGACAGGGATTTGGATTTGGTATAAATGAATAGGACTTGCAACAAAATGGTAAATTTTGATCAGACTCGGTTATCCGCGGTGACATGTTCTTTACATAACTTCTTTCAACACAGGTCTTCATTTTCATTTGAAGTAAGCATTTAACAAACTCTAACATTGACCGATTTCGATGTTTCAACAGGGACACCCTTGAAATGATGAATCTTCAATGTATATCTTTGACGAATATCACCATCAACAACAATACACCCTAAAAATGAATCTTGGGGTTCCGTTTTTCCCCTTCATTTCTTTAAGGGGACAATTTGGTTCATTTCCGTTGATTGACAATGGATTGTCAAAATGCTGCGATATAGCAATAATTCGCTTGAAAATTCCATAACGTATCGCCGAGTTAATCAGCTAAAAGCGGCTAAAATGACAGAGAATATATAATTCCACCTTATTAAACAGTACCACTCGAATAGTAAAACCATGAATAAAAAGATACATCAAAGTGCAGAAATTTAGTTTCTGAAATCTGACGGTTTAAATTAGCAGCTAATCGTGGAGTAGACTTAAGTCGCAATAATGGAAGAATATACACCCCCACCACAAAAAAAAAAACCAAACAAACAAACAAACACAGTTTCATCAACCAAAATTTACATCTGCAGGGTGACAGACTTCACCCTGAGGACATGTAGATCAACGACAGAAGTACATTTTGTCAGTAGCGTTTGTTATGCAATGGACAATTTACCTTTGTGTAGGAGATATCGTCAAAAATCATATGGATCTCATCCGGTGCGTCAACAGCAACTTGAATAGGATGTGAAGAAGACAGCGAGTCACTCATCATGACTATCGGTATGCTCTCAGACAAAAACGCTTCCATCTAGGGTACGTACATGAAGAAATGCCAATAATGATTCACATGCATATTCTAAAACATGACAACCACACTTAAAATATTCCAATAACGACTTATGTAGAAAGCTATGATTAGCAAAATTCATATCATTATAATCATTAACACTGTTATTTCTTCAAAATATGGAGCGGAAGGAGGCCTACTAGCAATATGAAAGGGAACAGAGATGTCCGTCCGTTTTAAAGATGGGGGAAAGCAAAATCTTGGAAGATAATTATGTGCGAAGGAGTAAAGGGACTGAACGGGGGAGGGTGTGGGTGTAGGGGTATTCCTGCCACACGAGGGAGCTTTTGCATTTTTTGAATTGGAATTCAACAATCTAGTGCACACTTTGTTAAAATATTTTGGAAATCAAATGAACTTAAAATCAATGCAACTAAAAATGACGCTATGGTGACTGGTATGCCTCCTCCATATCGCATGGTTCTTCCCATAGGTCTAGAGTATATCTTGACGATAAGAAACGACAGTTTCACAATGATAAGCAAAAATTGATATGACATCTCCGAAAGATTGACATGCACAACCACACAAACATGTTGAATGTTCACATGTAGTGAACTAAATTGTATTCGGATGGCTAAATTGCCCCCCCCCCCCCCCCCAAATGGTCATCTTTACCGCATGCGTGTTCTCGATGCGTGTTCGCGAAGAATCGTTGAAATAAGGGGTTTTTCAGTATTTCCCCCAAAATATTTTAATAAGGAGTAGTTTTCAAATCTTTCACAAACATTCGTAAAATAGGGTTAGTTTCACCCCCCCCCCCTCCGAAAAAAAAATAGGGTAGTAAAGCGTCTTGTGTTTGCCCTGATTCTCCCAAATGTGCTTACTGCAATGTGCATGATTTGCGGCAAAGCATGCCGGGCTGGTCTTCTTTTCGCAAGACATTTCGCACCACGCACTGCACGCACGTCACGCTACTTCGTTAGATTCCCTCCCAAAAACGCAACATGGGGTTAATTAAATTTTTGCGGGCTTCCCTTCCATAGGCCTGTAATACGGGGTAAAAATCCTAACCCGTTTCCATCCTTAAATGGGGTACTCAAAGAATCTGGAACAGGCACATATTATGTGATATCATGTGTGTGGTTGAATGTGGGGCGGGGGAGGGGGCTATAATGTCTTAGAAATCAAGTAACCGGGAATTTGGGCATTTTCACTTGACTCTAAACTCTTAAGAACAATAACTTACCAACTTATTATAATTACACCTGATAACATCCGATTCTCACGATAATACCATGACCTATTTTCAAAATATGGGAAAATTATGATATTTTATTATTTTCAAATGATCTTTGACCCCATGGCCAAAATCTTTCCCTACAGAACTAGAAATGTCCATTGCTGCGCAATGCGATTGTATCCCCCGTCACTAGCAGCAGCTTTTGCTTCATCTTCACGTCTGAGCGAGGGACAAAGATCCCTTCCCCTTCTTCAAACATAAAGGTGAATATGGTGGAGACTAGGCACAGCTTCAGAAAACAATATTTACGTAGGCCCTATATAGATTTGAGTATAATGCATCTGTAAACAAAATTAAAAATATTATCTGAAGATGATGTCACCAACATGCAGAGTGGCTACGGAATTGCCGCGAATGCCCCAGTCACACAGTTGCTCAAATAATGCTCTGCGTCTGGCGTTGCATCGTAAAAAGTGTAAATTTTTGACCCTATGAAAAACGGAACGCTGGGGGCAGCACTTCCACAATCTTGACTTGTAGATTACATCATGGTAGAGCTTCGCACTGAATTTGAACAAAATCTGTCAAGACATGTAGCCTATAGAGCGCACACAAACCATCCATCAACAATAATGACCTTTGACGCTATAAAAGACGGAACACTGGGGGCAGCACATCCAAAATCTTTCGACTTGTAAATCATATCATGGTAGACCTTCATACCAAATTTGAACAAAGTCCGTTCAGAAACGTAGCCTTTACAGCGCACACAAACCATCCACCAACAATATGACTATTGACCCTATAAAAGACGGAACACTGGGGGCAGCAGATTCAAAATCTATAGGCTTGTGGATTATACTATGGTATACCTTCATACCAAATTTGAACACAATCCCTCAAGAAATGTAGCCTACAGAGCGCACACAAACCATCCACCAACAACACGACCTCTGAACCTATAAAAGATAGAACACTGAGGGTAGCACATCCAAAAACTATTGACTTGTAGATTCCATCATGATAAACCTCCATACCAAATTTGAACAAAATCCGTTCACAAATGTAGCCTATAGAGCGCTCACAATCCATCCATCAATAATATGACCTTTGACGCTATATAAGACGGAACATTGGGGGCGACACATCCAAAAACTTTTGACTTGTAGCTCATATGATGGTAGACCTTCATGCCACATTTGAATAAAACTCGTTGAGAAACTTAGCCTATAGAGCGCACACAAACCATCCATCAACAATATGACCTTTGACCCTATAAAAGATAGAACACTGGGGATAGCACATCCAAAATCTATAGGCTTGTAGATTACATCATGATAAACCTCTATACCAAATTTGAACAAAATCCGTTCGCAAATGCGACCTCTATAGGGTACACAAACTGTGCACAAAAATATGGCATTTGACCCAATAAAAGACGGAACACTGGGGGCAACATCACCCAAAGTTATATATTACCAATATGAACCTCCATACAAAATTTCAAAGAAATCCGTCAAGGTTTGTGGCTGCTAGAGTGCACACAAGAATGTGACGCTGCGGCGCGCCGCGGCGGCGGCGTAACGGTGCTGAATCCAAAGTATCCTGCGGTATACATGCCGGGGGCTACAATAATCGTGCAGTGATGCACGCATTACACATACCTAGTTGAATCAAGTGTATGCATTTAGTAATTTCAAAGGTAAAGAAAAAATATTGTAATACAGCAAAAAAAAAGTATATTCTAGCATCTTAACCTGACCTTTGACACTTGACCTTCGACCCCACATGACCACAAAATTCCGAGAAAAACCACTATCAGGCAGTGTAAGCATAATGTTCCAAGTTTCATGAAGATACCGTCAGCCATTTCCAAGATATGTAGAAAAGGGTGAACTTTAAGCATTGTCTCTTAAGCTTTGACCTTTGACTTTTGACTCGAATGTCCAGAACTTACCATAGAGAATCTTCATCTGGTAATACATTTTATATACTAAGTTTCACAAAAATACCTTCAGGCATTGCAGAGATATAAGACATACTGAAATTCTAAGGTAATATAGGCACAACATCATCCACTCATACAAAATTATCATAATTCATTTATACCAAATTATATATGTTCGCAAAATCTAGGGACGAATGGACGGAATTACGGATGGACGGACAACCCGAAAATTATAACGCCTCCGACATTTCGTGGGGGAGTATATGTTTTTTTTATCAATATATATACACACATATATATATATATATATATATATATAATATATATGTTGATAAGGTAGGTCCCACGTGTTGGCAAGATAAAAAGATAAGTAACAAAGCTGCAAACAAAGTTCATGCTGTGTATTCACCAACGGTTTATTTCTTCACACAAATTTTTCGGGCGTCTCGCCGCCCTTTCTCAAGTGTTGATACTGAGAGAACAATAACAAAATTAAGCCATAACAAATATATTGCAACCGTGTTACCAAGGATGCGCGCTTTAACGCATCCATGCTAGGCATCCTAACACCCAGCGCGGATCCTGGCAACAGTACAATGTTACGTCATAATGAAATTACAATGAGTATAAAGCATACTTTATGTGAAGAAAATAAACCGTTGGTGAATACAGCATGAACTTTGTTTGCAGCTTTGTTACTTATATATATATATATATATACATTATACAAAGTAGTATTGGCATACATTTATTGAAATTTTGAATTTGTATCGTTACAAAATTGTCAATTATTGTTACTGCCCATGGGTTATCCGACGAGGCCGAGTGATGGGAAGGGGTGTGAAACAGCCACTGCATTTTTTGAAACTGATACTTTACGATCCCTGATACACATTTTTAACCTAACAGAACGCAACACCACAGTTATGTCCTCAAGATTCTGAACAATCGTCCTGTTACAACAGGATTAAAAATTACCAGTCTCAGATCCGGCTCGTACATTTCTGCCCCAAGGTATCCAAAGTATGTCCCGAATCCTTCGTTCAGCCAGAGGTCATCCCACCATTTTCATAGTGACGAGGTTGCCGAACCACTGTATGAAAGGCAATAAAAACAAATAAGCAACACTCTGTATTTAATTCTTTGGTGCGTTTGATGACATAATGCAGACCTGAGGGACGATTGCCCTCTCTCTTCCTGCACAGCGTAAACACGTGGTATACACAAATGTAGATAACTACACAGTCGTCGATTTGTAAGACTATTAGGGAACCATCATACATGTACGATGTAGAATACCACGTCGTGCACAATGTAGCATACCAGTATTTCATTTTTTGTTACCTCAGCTACCACTGCAATGTGTCGCTCCTGTCAGTTTGGAAGAGTGTTTTCTCTGTAGAAATTTGCATGCTCGATTATTTCTGTCACTGAAGAAAGTGAGTTATGTTTATATATTATTTTGAAAAACGAAATAAATTTGAACTTGAACTTGAGCTTGATCTGGACAATAGCCGGGTTCACACGTACAAAATAGCGGGATGACGATCGCGATCCATATCTCGAGTTTTTTTGCGAGCGTCCACACGTACCAAATTAGCGGGATAGCGATCGCGATCGGTATCCCGCTAATTTGGCGAGCGTCTACACGTACCGAATTATCCCGCTAATTGCCGATAGAGATAACAGCAAAGCCTGCAAACTGGGTCACACAGCGCCCTTCTCTATCACTGCCTGTGCGCACTTTCCTTTGCCCATTGTCTTTTTACGCGTCAGTAGTGTGGTTCGCGCGCTGTTGTTTTGGTGCGCCAAAGAGGTGAAGGACCTCTTCGCAGAGGCCTTGCTGTTGTGATGTGCGCATTGCATGATGGGATATAAAAACTCTAGATTCTCATCCCGACCGTTCACACGTACCAGCGCGGGGCCAATTATCCCGCTAATTGATGAACCAGCGCAAGATTTCTTGGGATTAGCATCGCGATGCTTATCCGCTAATTATCGGGTTTTTTTCTGTCCACACGTGCAAAAAACTCGGGATGACGATCGCGATGCAAATCTCGAGATTTGTATTCCGCTAATTGGTGTACGTGTGAACCCCCCTAATATGTGGATCATGTCAGTGAGTTAAATGCTAGTTGATAACTTACAATCAATTGAAATCTTGATAAGTTCCAAAACGTTAATCTGTTTCATGGACAAAACTAACGCTGCAAAATTCACAGCAGAATATCTGCGCAAAACTAGCGCTCGAACTACCTTGGTATTTCTGCACTGATTCTTTTTTTAATTCTTTTTATTTTTGGTAAATAGTTCGGTGGTGGTACCGTGCGCTCGAACGTACGTACTATACGGTAGCCTTTTGACAAGGCCCTCTGGCTGTATGATGGCGAGTGAATGAGGGCGTCGTGTTGGCTGGGCCACAGAGTTTTGTGGGCTGGGCTCACTTAGAAATACCATACCAGAGGCCTTGTAAAACGGCTAAAATTGAACCATTAAGGACTACAAAAATGGCGCCAGTCATGTGACTATTGCTCGTCGCCATTGCTTGTCGCGCGCTGGCGACACTCGTACGCTGAAAAAAAAAAAATCACGAAAATTCACCGGATTATTTCATATTAATATTTTCACCTTTTCTAGTTACTGAGATCAGTCAGATCACTATCTGGCAAAGCTAATGGAAACCTCCCACAACCCTCTATGGGGGAACACCAATATGGCGATGTGTGCACTCAAGCGCGGAGCGCGGTTCGCGTTTTGGCGAGGGTGCGGAGCGTGCTTGGCCTACTGTCATGAGCATTATCTCGTTTCCATTTCTGTGGGAGTACCCTCTTGCGGGTAGATGTGTATACTATGACTATTATGACTGTAACTCCCGAATTGACAATAAGGCGAGATTTGGGTCTTAATATCTCGCTTACATGGTTTCGAAAAAAAAGTGAAAAAAAAATCAATTTGAGTAACCTTATTGAAGAAGAAAAAACTGATTGCAACAACTTACGCTGGCCCTTGGCTTGGGTGAGCTAAAAATCAAAATTCTTATTACAAAAAAAAAAAGCATCATAATAATGTTTACATCAATAAACACTTTAACATTGTTACAAGAGTTACAAACAATACAAAGTTGTTACAAGTACACAACCACAGTAATAACAAAACAAGTAGGTAAAACAAGCTCCGACACGCACAAGTCATACAACCCACGAGCTAGACACTAAGTAAACAAGGCCCATGAACTCAGCATCAAGTGAATTGGGCCCACGAGCTATACAGTCCATCAGCTCGACATGTGGCTAAATAAGGCTCATGAGCCCGACAATCGGGGGGGGGGGTTACAGCTCGTCATTCCGAAGGTTCGTTATTCCAAAGGTTCTTTGGTCCGAAGGTTCGTTATTCCGAAGGTTCGTTATTCCGAAGATTCGTTATTCCGAAGGTTCGTTAATCCGAAAATGAAATGAGATTCGTTATTCCGAAGGTTCATTAATCCGAAAAGGATACAAGGTTCGTCATTCCGAAGGTTCGTTAATCCGAAAATGAAATAAGGTCTGCTATTCCGAAGGTTCGTTAATCCGAAAACGAAATAAGGTACGTTAATCCTAAAACGAAATAGGGTTCGTTATTCCGACGGTTCGTTGATCCGAAAATAATAATTGGATCGTTATTCCGAAGGTTCGTTAATCCGAAAATGGAACAAGGCTCGTTATTCCGAAGGTTCGTTAATCCGAAAATAAAATATGGCTCTTAAATTCCGAACAAAGGAGTAAAATTCTTGTCGGGAAAAAATATTGTGTTTTAATTAGAATACTGTCTTATGTGTTCGTTGTCACCTGTGCGCATATGTGTGAATGTGTGTATTGAGGTCAAGTATACATAGAACATTTGAAAACACTGTTTAAAAGCCCATCTTATCTTTCACCCCCACTACCGTCGCCTTATAGCCATCGTTTATTAGTAGTCTAAAATTCATCATCATCATCATAACAATTCAGGAGAGGACTGTTCACTATATGAAAAGGGGATGCCAGCATACTCAAACTCTCTTTTGACACATAAACATATACGCACACACACACACACACACACACACACACACACATACACACATATGCAAGGGTGTTGTTCGTTATTCCGAAGGTTCGTTATTCCGAAGGTTCGTTGATCCGAAACACGCAAATTCCCTATACCTAGTGGTTCGTTAATCCGAAAATGAAAAAGGGTTCGTTAATCCGAACATTTGTTGCGTTATTCCGAAGGTTCGTTGACCCGAAAATAAAATAGGGTTTGTTATTCCGAAGGCTCGTTAATCCGAAAATGACCTAGGGTTCGTTATTCCGAAGGTTCGTTAATCCGAAAATATGATAATGTTCGTTATTCCGAAGGTTCGTTGATCCGAAAATCAAATAGGGTCCGTTATTCCGAAGGTTCGTTAATCCGAAAACGAAATAAGGCTCGTTAATCCGAAAATGAAATGAGGTTCGTAGTTCTGAAAATGAGAAAAACTCACTGTAATGACGAAATACGTCGTAATAAAAAAAAATGCTTGAATATTACGCAATGAAAATTCCATATTGTCTCGGGGAGGATGATACACGTGTATATTTTCAGGTAAAGCAAAGAAGTGGTGTAGATCAAGAATCTTGATTTTAATTCAGTCTGAACAATTATTTCCCTGAGCGATTGGATTTAGAGCGTAGGGGATTGTGTCATTGTTCTATAGCCTATTTTCAGACACCCTCACATTTTTAATGATAATAACAGTAACGACGTCATATTGCAAGTTTGAAATTAAGTGCTTCATTATGCCCCACCTTCCCCATACTGTAGTCGGGATCTTCAACATGCAGCCGCTCCGAGTAAATATTTATGATCTCACATCGTCCACCTTCATAATGGTTATTTTTCAGCACTCGGTATCATATTTATTATGTGTGATAACGACCAATACAATCGCCAACATCTATAAGTATATGTTTGTTTGTTTGTTTTTTAATTAATTATACCAATATCCAATGACGGGGCGTGTTTTGTTTTTGTAAGGTGCTTGCAGTTAGTCTCCTTTTTGTCCCCGCCGAACGAGTGCGAGCAGGGGACTATGAAACGGGCTCCGAACGTGTGTGTGTCCGTGTGTCTGTCTGTCCGTCCGTCCGTCTGTCTGTGCGTCCGTGTGTGATCAAAATGTTCAATTTGCTACTTCTCTGTCATTTATGAGCCAATTTTGATTCTGTTTACTTTATATGATAGCACTACATGGGAGCTTTGAAACTTCTACACAGAATTTCAATTGTGACCTTTGACCTTGACCTTTGACCTATATTGTACATTTTGCTTCAAAATGCTACTCCTTCGCCATTTCTAACCCGATTTCGATTCCGTTTGCTTTATGTGATGGCACTAGGTGAGGGCTTCAAAACTTCTACACAGAATTTTGACCCATGACTTCTTTGACCTTTGACCTTGATTTTTGACCTATATTGTACATTTTGCTACAAAATGCTACTCCTTCGCCATTTCTAATCCGATTTCGATTCTGTTTGCTTTATGTGATGGCACTAGGTGAGGGCTTCAAAACTTCTACACAGAATTTTGACCCATGACTTCTTTGACCTTTGACCTTGATTTTTGACCTATATTGTACATTGGCTACAAAATGCTACTCCTTCGCCATTTCTTACCCGATTTCGATTCCGTTTGCTTTATGTGATGGCACTAGGTGAGGGCTTCAAAACTTCTGCACAGAATTTTGACCTTTGACTTCTTTGACCTTTGACCTTGATTTTTGACCTATATTGTACATTGGCTACAAAATGCTACTCCTTCGCCATTTCTAACCCGATTTCGATTCCGTTTGCTTTATGTGATGGCACTAGGTGAGGGCATTTTTGACCTATATTGTACATTTTGCTACAAAATGCTTCTCCTTCGCCATTTCTAACCCGATTTCGATTCCGTTTGCTTTATGTGATGGCGCTAGTTGAGGGCTTCAAAACTTCTACACAGAATTTTGACCTTTGACCCCTTTGACCTTTTATCTTCATTTTTTACCTATATTATAGATTTGCTACTGACTACTTCTTCATCGCCATTCTTTGGCCGGTTTCGATTCTGTTTGCTTTACCAGTTTCCCTTTTTTTTCTTACCAGGGTTGATTCTACAATCATTGGCACTCTTCGTATTATTCACAGCCATTTATTTTCATTTTCAAATCAGACATTTTTCATTTTTAGCTGAAGGACATCCATGTTGATATGTGTAACATCAATCTGAGCCCACCAAAAGTGTGCCTTCAAAATCATTTGTTGTTATTGATGTTTATAAAACAACTCATAATAACAGTCAGTAACAGCTGTGAACAGTATGATGTGTGATCTGCGTCCCAGTCGCGGTGCCGGGCAACATGCTGCACTCACCTTAGCATGTAGCCGAGTGCAGAATGGCTGAAGGATCACAATGCATGCATTATTGGTGTTATCAAATTCTGCAAGTTTTGTCAAGTTCTCCATGCACTCGACAGTTTTTTATTGATTGTTGTTTTGTTTGTTTTTACTGTTTGTTTTCAGACATACACAGTTGGGTTCTCAAGTTGTGCATGCACTAACACAATTTTTTTGGGGGGTTGTTCAATTTACAGGTAATGGACCACAACCTCAGTTTTGTCCCTTATTTCATATTCTTTGAGCGGTCATCTTGAGCTTTGCAGTCCTGATGTTTAGTATTTGAAATGTGTAAAATGCCTCGGTGACCAAAAAAGTCACAACAAAGTTGTCATTTACAAGTTTTGCATGCATTAACATTCCTTACAATTTTTTATTGAGTGTTTTGTTCATTTCTACTGTTTGTTTTCAGACATACACAGTTGGGTTCTCAAGTTCTGCATGCACTAACATGATTTTTTTTTTGGTTGTTCAATTTACAGGTAATGGACCACAACCTCAGTTTTGTCCCTTATTTTATATTCTTATTCTTTCAGGTCATTGATCACTTTGATCTGTCATCTTGAGCGTTGCAGTCCTGATGTTTAGCATTTGAAAAATGTAAGATGCCTCGGCGATCGAAAAAGTCACAGGTGCTTCGAGCTCGACATAGACTTTGTCAAAAGCCAGACATTACTCTTGACCAAGGAAACCTAGAGCATCAAAAGCAAAATGAAAGCTGTCCGCTGAAGTGCTCTCAGTTTAGCAATAACGACAGGGAAACCAATGCAACACAGACTTTAGCAGAGAACGCACAGCTTACCCAACAAAAGCAACAAAATGAAGAATTTAAACAGTCTATAAGCAAAGACAATGAAGTCCCAAGCAGAAAAAAAACAGGAACAACAGGTTCCAACGTTTGATTTTGCAAAACTGATTTTTACGAAGACCAGTAGAGCTAGTAAACATGGATCAAAAAACAAACAGGACAAAGAGACCATCCACAGTAAGCACAATGAAGGAATGCGCAACAATGGAAAAGAGATCATCCACAGTAAGCATATTGAAGGGGTGCGCAACAATGGAAAAGAGATCATCCACAGTAAGCATATTGAAGGTATGCGCAAACAAAGATTTGAAGCTTCGTACAGAGCAAGAGAACAAGAGGCAAATAAAATGAGAATGGAAAGGATACGCAGTGATCATGAGTACAGAGCCAAGGAACGTGAGAAAGACAGACAACGTAAAAGGATGAAACGAGCTGATAATGAATATACATCAAAAGAGCAGGACCTAAATAAAATGAGAATGAAGAGAGCACGCACAGATGTTGACTACACAACAAAGGAGCAGCAAAGAGAGAGAACAAGAAAGAAAAGGAGACGTACAGATGATGAGTATGCAACAAAGGAGCAGCAAAGAGAGAGAACAAGAAAGAATAAAAAGAGACGTACAGATGATGAGTATGCAACAAAGGAGCAGCAAAGAGACGGAACAAGAAAGAAAAGGAGACGTACAGATGATGAGTATGCAACAAAGGAGCAGCAAAGAGACAGAACAAGAAAGCAAAGGAAACGTACAGATGATGAGTATGCAACAAAGGAGCAGCAAAGAGACAGAACAAGAAAGAAAAGGAGACGTATAGATGATGAGTATGCAACAAAGGAGCAGCAAAGAGAGAGAACAAGAAAGAAAAGGAGACGTACAGATGATGAGTATGCAACAAAGGAGCAGCAAAGAGAGAGAGAACAAGAAAGAAAAGGAGACGTACAGATGATGAGTATGCAACAAAGGAGCAGCAAGCAAATGCAAAAAGAATGAAAAGGAGACGTACAGATGAGGAATACACTGCAAAGGAGCAGCATGCAAATAAAGCAAGTAAACAGAGAAGACGCACAGACAATGAATACACAGCTACAGAGCAGGAAGCAAATAAATCTAGAATGAGAAAGATACGGACACATGATCTGTATAAAGCAAAAGAACATCAAATAAACAAAAGCAGGATGAAGACAAAACGAACATGTACTGAATATGTAGCCAAAGAAAAGAAATCTACTCAACAGAGACTTCAACAACTAAGATCTTGCAAAACTTCTCATGTAAAATCAGTTGAAACAGTTCTTCAAGAATACAAGAGAGCCATCGCCGAAGGACCCACTTACACATGTGCCTGTTGTTTCAGACTTTTATTTAGGCGATCCATGGTGCAAGTAAAATTGTCCAATTATGGAAGGTGTCCACCAAACATTCTGCGGAAATGCATTTCAACAACATTCTCATTGATCTGCAAAACATGCCACAGAACATTGCAGAAAGGAAACATGCCTGCCCAATGTCACCAGAACAATTTGTTGTTAGTGGATATTCCAAAAGAGCTCAAAGAACTGTCATCCCTAGAATGCCTTTTGGTTGCAAAAATCATTCCATTTATGCACATTGTATCTCATACTAAAGGAGCCCAGCATGGTTTGAAGGGTCATGTTGTTCTTGTGCCAGCCGATCTATCAAAAGTCTGCAAAATGCTACCAAGATGCACCAACAATGATAATATCATAACACTCGCCCTAAAGAGGAGACTTAGTGATAAAAGTGCTGTCCACAAACAGTTCATCCGACCAACATTTGTCAATGCTGCATTACTCAAACTCAAGCAAAGCAACCCCTTCTACAAAGATGTCACTGTAGATACATCATGGGAAAATGTATCGCAGCAGTCAGATCCATACCTCTGGGAGCTTCTGACACGACCAGTCAACCCAAATTCTCAACCGTCCACAAGTACGCAAGAACATCCAATTAATTCTAGAACTTCACATCAAACTGGGTTAGGCCAGCAGTCATCACGATGCCCCAATGACACCCTCACAGACAGTGAGGATGAAGTTGAAAAGGAAACACCAGCTGAAGTTCAACAACAATTACACAACAAACGGTCACTAAATGCAGTGACATGTCTGCAACCGACACATGGACCATCATTGTCCACTGAACAAATACTAGACATTGCACCAGCAGAGGGACAGATACCTGTGAGTGCTACTTCTGAGCCAAACTGGGAACCTATGGCATTTCCAAAGCTGTTTGCTGTTGGGAAAGGACATTTTAATGACAACAGACCGAAAAGGCTAACACCTGCCAAATATTTAAATGCCAGGTTACAAAATGCTGATGATCGATTTGCAACAGCTACAGAATACATCTTCCATGGACTGCACTGGCTTGAGAGTGAACGATTAAAGAGTACCATTAACATATCCAAGATGAAAAGGCACCAGCAAGATATCAATGCAGGCAAACTTAAAGATCCACAGACTGTCCATCAACTCATTTCCAGTGATGAAATGTTCACAACCTTTAAGACAATCAGAGGGACACCCCAATACTGGAGAAACATGCAGTTGGATATGTTAGCTAAGATCAAGCTCTATGGACCTTACACATTCTTCATCACAGGCTCTGCGGCAGAATTTCACTGGACAGAAGTTATTCAAGTGATAGGCAAACAGTATGGACAGCATTTCAGTGAAGATGACATCAAACATATGGACTGGCAGACAAAGAGGAAGTGGCTTCAAACAAACCCAGTAACTGCTGCCAGACAAATTGACTACATCTTTGAACAGCTGTGGGATAAAGTCCTCCTCAGTAGTGTTCATCCTGTTGGACAGATCCTCAATTATGACATACGTAAGGAGATGCAAGGTCGAGGAACACAACACTTTCATGCAGCAGTGCATGTCAAAGATGCACCACGACTGGACCAAGAATGTGATGAAGAAGTCATACAGTTTATAGACAAATATGTGACATGCGCCATCCCAGCTGAGGAAGAAGACTCAGAATTGCATCATCTTGTCAAAACCCGACAAATTCATCATCACACCAGAACATGCAAGAAAAAACTAGGAGTTACATGTCGCTTTCATTTTCCATGGCCAACATCTAGCAAAACAATGATTTGTCGTCCAGCTGAAAAGGATACTAATCCAAAAGATGTCAAAAAAGCCACAGTTGTACTAAAAAAGGTTCTCACTGCTCTTGCCCAGATGGATCCAACTCAGCCTCCAACAGAAAGTGAATTGCTCAGACAAGCAAATGTCAATGAAAATGACTATTATGCATCAATTCAAGTTGCTTTCAAACGTGAGACAATTGTAATGCAACGCACAACATCAGAGACCTGTGTTAATAACTACAATTCTGTCATTCTCAAAGCTCTCCAAGCAAACATGGACATCAAGTACATCACCAATGTCTGGGCATGTATTGCATACTTGACATCCTACATGTGCAAACCTGAACGAACAATGAGTGAACTGATGAAAAAGGCATGCAAGGAAGCAGATGACATAAACATTCAAAACAAACTGCATCATATTGGACAAGTATTTCTCAAATGTCGTGAGGTGTCAGAACATGAAGCTATAGCTCGTGTCCTTTCTCTTCCACT
The DNA here is from genome assembly GCF_040938485.1 of Diadema antillarum. NCBI lineage: Eukaryota > Metazoa > Echinodermata > Echinoidea > Diadematoida > Diadematidae > Diadema > Diadema antillarum. Next base: position 926,638 of record NW_027271732.1, on the reverse strand, counting down.
AAGGCGATCTAATACCAAAGTGACCTTCATACCAACTGGTCCAAAAGAACAAAGAACACGGATGTTAAAACCAATGAATGTCATTGCAGAAATGGATGACCAGGAGGATGATGTGTATGTTTCAAGTATGCTCGACAAGTATGCTGCCAGGCCCGACAGTTTAGAGGATGTATCCTTGGCCTATTTCTGTGCAAATTATGTGACACGACCTAACACTGACACAACTGAAAACCAAGAAGAACAACTTGAAGTTGATGAAAGTATCACCACAAAGAAAGTTCATCTCAAGAATAACCTTGGTATTATGTGCAAAAGACTAAAACCATGTGTTCTTCGCTACCATAGTGTGTCAAAAAACAAAGATCCAGAGATGTATCATTTCAGACTGTTGTTGCTATATTATCCATGGCGCCAGGAAGAAAGTCTACTCCATGCTGATGGATCATGGACCTCCAAGTACAAAGAGGTCTCGGATCAAATACTGCCAACTATCCAAGCATTTGAGCCTTTCCATGAACATGTTGAAAATGCAGTAGAAGACATTGACTTGGATGAGGGTCTCTGGGCTGACCCAGAACTTGAGCAACAAGAGACCGCTCATCATATCGACCCACAGTTTGCAGGTTTGGACCCAGATTTACTGGAGTATGATCAAGTTCCAAGTGACAAACCTGCCTCTGGAAGTTATACAGTACATGCTTCCACTACATTCTCACCAGATTCACAATACTATGACCTCATATCTTCTCTGAATGATGAACAGTACAAATTATTTTGTTACATATTCCAGTGGAGCACAAATATTTGCCATTCAGCTTTGACAGATGTTCATCCAGGCCCATTCTACATTTTCTTATCTGGCGGAGCAGGTGTAGGAAAGAGTCATCTCATTCATGCTATTTACCAAGGTGCCATCCGCGCCTTACGACAGCCTGGCCAAAATCCTGATCAACCAACAGTGTTACCGCATCAACAGGAAAGGCTGCTGCTAACATCAATGGCACAACACTGCATTCAGCTTTCAACCTGCCAGTTCGCCAACGTGGAAAAGCTTTTCAGTATCGCAAGTCAAGTGATGAAAAACTCAACACAATGCGAGCCATGTACCAAAATCTCAAAGTCATCATTATTGACGAAATCTCCATGGTTGGAGGGAGTACACTAGAGCATTTGTCACTAGCATTGCAAGATATTTTTGGCAATGACAAACCCTTTGCCAGTGTATCAATACTTGCTGTTGGAGATTTATTCCAGTTGCCACCATGTGGAGACAGAGCTGTATTTCAGACACCCAAGCTTGATTACAATGTTCTATGTGGCTCAATTTGGAAACAGCATTTCCAGCTGTATGAGCTCACCACAATTGTACGTCAACGAGAAGATGCACAGTTTGCTGAAATACTATCCAGAATACGTGTTGGAGATCTCCAACCCCAAGATATGGAAGAATTAGCTGCCCTTCAACAGACAGATGAGTCATTACTGCCACCCAACACACTGCACCTGTTCTTTACAAATGAACAGGCAAACAAACACAACCAAGAAATGCTCCAAAAATCAGATGCCCCACAAATTACAGTCACAGCTTCTGATTCTAGAACAGATCTTCAGACTGGTTCCTGTAATGTTACCATAACGTCAAATAATATCCATGAAACAGGTGGCTTACGTAAATCACTGCAACTGTGTGAAGGAGCACGATGGATTCAGACTAAAAACACTGATCTCTCAGACCATTTGGTGAATGGTGCCACAGGGACTATTGTGAAGCTTCATATCAGTCCATCAAATCCACTAGGAGGTATCATTTATGTACAGTTCGATGATGAAAAGGCAGGAATTAATAGCAGGAGACACAATCCACCTCATCTAAAGCATGCAGTACCTGTCAGGGTAGTGACAGCCAGGTTTCCTCTGTCACCCAAATCTCCAGTAATTGTAGAGAGAAAACAGTATCCAGGAATGCTAGCATGGGCACTCACTGCACATACAGCTCAAGGGAGTACCTGCACTCACATCATAGCTGATCTATCAATGCCTCCTCAAGTCAAGTCACCACCACCTGGTCTCACCTACACAATCATAAGTCGGGCCACAACTCGTCAAGGTGTAAAGCTCATAAATTTTACTCCAGACAAAATCAAGGTCAACAATGCTGCACTGCAAGAAACTGTCCGAATGCGCAACTCAAGTGTATTCAAGTGGCAACACCAATTGCTGGAGAATCACACAGAACTGACTATTGCTCATCTTAATATGAGATCATGGAAGTCCCATTACAGGCATATAATAAAGGATCCACTTATATCAAAGTGTACCATACTAGGCCTGTCAGAAACACATGCATCACCATCTTCCTCCAACCTAGCTCCGCCTGGTGACAAATGGCAAGTTGTTCATCATCACACTCAGCATGGTCTTGCACTTCTTGTACAAGGCACAACTGCTTCAATAAAGCAGCTTCAAGTTCCAGCTCCTCATCTCCAGTGTCTCCCATGCATTGTGAATGTAGACAATCACTCCTGCCTCATAGTCATCGTCTATAGGCCACCTGGACCATTGCAAGGTTATACAAGTCATATCGACAACTTCCTTAGCAATGCACCTGTTACACAGTACTCTACATACATCATGGGAGATTTTAATATGGATCTTTCCGCCAAGCAACAACTGGAGACAGTATTTCACAGCCATGGCTTCAACCAACTTATCAGCACACCTACTCACCAACGTGGAGGAGTACTAGATTTGATCTTCACCAACACAACCCAGGGCCAGTATGGAGTATCCCCAATTCCATACAGTGACCACTGCATTGTCTGGACCACAGCGACCCATCATCCATAGACTACCAAGTGCCCCTATCCCGTAGGTAAACATTGTATCAACAAATTACCATTTTATCCCTGTTTAAATGTATACAGACAAAACCCTTTTATATGCATACATTAACACACAGCTTTCTTTAGCAAACAACACTAAATGACTTCACAACCTGCTAATATTGTATTTACTACAACAAGAATATAACTGAGTTAGTGTGTAATTTTAACAGAAATTCTAGTTTATACTCTTACCACAGTAAGTGTATATCCATTTATAAAGAGTTTTTTATGGTATCTAACTTCAACTTCAATCCTATCCCATTAACAACTTTTCTCCTATTTCTCTACACAGATTATACGATTTATTACATAATTTCACTGGCCTTGTAAGAAGCATTCTTTTTATTACAGGATATAGCTCCATTGGAGACGTGTACCTTTCCACTTTATTATAACTAAATATCAACTGCTTGTTATGACACTGTATGGTAATCATACAATGTACTACTTAAATAATGTATATATCTTTAGTTGCAACAAACTCATTGATGCCAGTCCAAGGATTTAAACTTCCGGCGGGGACATATATTACGCACTGCGTAATTTCTACTTTTCCTTGTTTATTTTGTGTCTGTGTGTATGTGTTTGGGGGTGTCTATCGATCGTCTGGGGTATTAGTGTCTTATGAAGGGATTTATTTCATACAGGCGAGGTATTCTAAAGGGATAGTATAGTTTTGGTTGAGATGGGACATTCAAATTTTAACTTTTTGCAAGATAATTAGAAATCACCTGTGAAATTTGAAATGATACAATTCTAAAATAAATTCAAAGTGTATTGTATTAGAAACGGTTTAATTGGCCGAGATATCCAAAAACATGGTAAAACATCGGGCCAAACAAAAGGTGGGTCCAACGATTTATTAGGATCCCTTTGTTTTGAATATCTCAGCCACTTCAAAACCATGTTTCATCGAATAAACTTTGAATTCCTCGTAGAATTACGTGCTCTTTCATACTTCATAAGAAGTTTCTCATTATCTCACAAAAAAGTTGGAAACCTGACGCCCCATCTCAGCCAATACTATACATCCCTTAAATTTTGAATGCCTTCAATTTATTTAAAGATGGTGACCGCGGTCCCCCCCCCCAAAAAAGAAGAAATTATATGTTAAAAGAAAGTGAAATGCATGCAAACTGACAACTCGGTTTTTTTTCACTTCTAACAATGGGTACCGTAACTTGAACATCCAAAGGGTACACCTAAATATGTGTCCAAAATCGGGTTTTGCACAAAAAGTTGCAGTTTCTTTTGGTAATACGTAATACAACTAGTGTCATTCTGGCAAAGGCTATCATAATGGAGTGTAAAACCAAATTTACTTAACATCACGAGAGCTAGAAATAATACAAAGCACTGGCTTACATTTTGTCAGTTACCATAACGACACGAATTCCATGTATTACCATGTCACACAAAAAAGTGGAGAACTGCATTCAACTTCTCATTGAATTCATGCAAAAATAATTTCTAGCCTAGCGACTGATCGGTAGGACAAATTCGATTACATTCCACTTTTCACAGTGAAGCTTATTAAAAGAGATGTTACATTTTGAAATCTGCTTGTTGAATATCTTTGATTGTTTAAAAGCTTTTATTCTTAAGTCCAAGCATGAGTGATTTTTTTTTTCCTGCTTGAGACATGTTAGAGTCGGAGAATATGGTAATTATTTCTAATAATGAATATATTACCCTGACACTGACGAAGAAATGAAGGAGTGGGAGGGGGCGAACTCATCCTCCGGAGGAGAAAATACCTCTACTTTCATCGTTAGTATACATATACTAATGAAATTGTAAATTACGACGGCATTCTATACGTCGCCGATAAAAGTTTATATGTTCGTATGTGTTTATGTGTCCAAAGAGAGTATGAGTATGCTGGCATCCCCTTTTCAAAGTGAACATGCCTCTCCTGAATTGTTATGATGATGATGATGAATTTTAGACTACCGATAAACGTGAGGCTATAAGGCGACGATAATGGGGGTGAGAGCGGATAAGATGGGCAGTTAAACAGTAATTTCTAAGGTTCTATGTAGGCCCTACTTGACCTCAATACACACACTCACACATATGCGCACACGTATCAACGAACGCAAAAGACATTAATTACAACACGATATTTTGTCATAACAAGAATTTTACTCTATTTTCGGAATATTAAGAGCCTTATTTCATTTTCGGATATACGAACCTTCATTTTCGGACTTACGAACCTTATTTCATTTTCGGATTAACGAACCTTCGGAATAACGAACCTTATTTTATTTCCGGATTAACGAACCTTCGGAATAACGAACCTTATTTTATTTTCGGATTAACGAACCTTCGGAATAACGAACCTTATTTTATTTCCGGATTAATGAACCTTCGGAATAACGAACCTTATTTTATTTTCGGATCAACGAACCTTCGGAATAACGAGCCTTATTTCATTTTCGGATTAACGAACCTTCGGAATAACGAACCTTATTTCATTTTCGGATCAACGAACCTTCGGAATAACGAACCCTATTACATTCTCGGATTAACGAACCTTATTTCGTTTTCGGATTAACGAACCTTCGGATTAACGAGCCTTATTTCATTTTCGGATTAACGAACCTTCGGAATAACGAACCTTATTTCATTTTCGGATCAACGAACCTTCGGAATAACGAAGCCTATTACATTCTCGGATTAACGAACCTTATTTCGTTTTCGAATCAACGAACCTTCGGATTAACGAACCTTATTTCGTTTTCGGATTAACGAACCTTCGGATTAACGAACCTTATTTCATTTTCGGATCAACGAACCTTCGGAATAACGAACCTTATTTCATTTTCGGATCAAGGAACCTTCAGAATAACGAACCTTATTTCATTTTCGGATTAACGAACCTTATTTCGTTTTCGGATTAACGAACCTTCGGATTAACGAACCTTATTTCATTTTCGGATCAACGAACCTTCGGAATAACGAACCTTATATCATTTTCGATTAAAGAACCTTCGGAATAACGAATCTTATTTCATTTTCGGATTAACGAACATTCGGAATTACGAATCTTCGGAATAACGAACCTTCGGAATAACGAACCTTCGGATTAAAAAACCTTCGGAATAACGAGCTGTAACCATATGCAAACAGGCAATCACAAAAACACGCGATTCCTTACAAACTTTTTTCAACGATGTAGAATGCCGTCGTAATTTGTAATTTCATTTGTACATGTATACTGATGATGAAAGTAGAGGTATTTTCTCCTCCGGAGAATGAGCTCGTCCCCTCCGACTCCTTCTTCACTTCTTCATCATTGTCAGGAAAATACATTCATTATTTGAAATGATTACCATATTCTGCCATTCTAACATGTCTCAAGCAGGAAAAAAAACCCACACACACACATGCGTGGTCTTAAGAATAAAGGCTATTAAACAAATAAATAATGAAATATACTCAACAAGCAGATTTCAAATGCTACATCGCTTTTAATAAGCTTCACTGTGAAGAGTGAAATGTAATCGAACTTGTCCTACCGATTAGTCAATAGGTAAGAAATTATTTTTGCTTGAATTCAATGAGAAGTTAGATGCAGTTCTTCACTTTTTTGTGTGACATGGTAACACATGGAATTCATGTCGTTATGGTAAATGACAAAATGTAAGCCAGTGTATGTATAATTTCTAGCTCTCGTAAAGTTAAGTAAATTGCGTTTTAGTACTCCATAATGATAGCCTTTGCCATGACACTATAGTCGTATTACATTCGCAGGATTCTGAAAAAGTTACATAGAAATGTTTGCATTCGGTTCAAGCCCAGGATAACCTCTTGTAAAGAGTGGAATTAAACGTAGGCCCACATTGTATTTCAGCTTGTTTCCCGTCATTTCTTGCTACGGCAAGTGCATTTCTTTCATTTCTCATCTCTTTCAATTTCTATAAACCCTTGACTTTAGTAGCTCGACGTCTTTTACATAAGCGTTAAATTATTCATTTTCTAAGAAGAAATGCATGTATATAGGCCTACATGTATGTCTATAACTTCATGTGTACGAAAAGAAACTACAACTTTTCTGTGTAAAACCCGATTTTAGACACATAGTTAGGTGTACTGTTTGGATATTCATGTCAGGATACCCATTGTTAGAAGTATAATAAAAAAAAACAGAGCTGTCAGTTTGCATGCATTTCACTTTCTTTAAACATAAGAATTTTTTTTTTTTTTTTTTTTTTGGTGGGGGGGGGGCGGGCGTGGCCGCGGTCACCGTCTTAAAAAGGGAAGGCATTCAAAATTAAAGGAATCGTATAGTATTGGCTGAGATGAGGTTTTGCCACCTCAGGTGGTACCAATATCTGGCCTGGCCCATGGACTAATATTGGTCGTTATCATACGACCAATCATAATCTTGATTCTGAGTGCTAAAAATAACCATTATGAAGGTGGACGATGTGAGCTCATAATGAACCGCTGCATGTCAAAGATCCGGACTACAGTATGGGGAAGGTGGGGCATGGAATGGAGCACTTAATTTCAAACTTACAAAATGATGTCCTCATTGACTAAAAAAACAGTAAAAATAACAGTTTGAGATACACGTTGTATGAACTTTATTATGTAAACGAAAAAACGACAAAACCACTGTACAATTTCAGGGAAACTCGAAGCAAATTTTACAAAAGTAATATCAAACTTGCCCTATCTCTGGGGATAATGGCACTTAAAGGGCTTACTCGCCAGTTTTCACTCGTGAACGGACGTAAATGGGGATGATTAACAATCTCTGTTGCCATGGTAACACTTAAAAGTTCCGGAAACTACCATGTATTTATGATGAAATCATGTAAAAACTTGACATAAGTGTCTGAAAATATCTCTTTCAGTTTAAAGCTTTGTTTGCCATTAGCATCTTGGTCATACAAAGTCACATTTCCCCTAGGGCATGGTGATTGGTATAGCAACGACTTTGCAGGAATATTGATAGAACAAGAGCACTGGCATCAACCACAACTTATATCACTAAATACACAATGCTCCAACTATGGCTCACTGAAACTAAAACTTAGTGGTGTAGGTTTACTATGGTGCCTGTTTAGCAATCACGAAGCTCCAAATATTTTCCATACTCGCTTGAACATCCACTGAACGTTCAAACGAGATATATACAATAATTGATATAAGAACAATAATTTGGTATGAAAGGAAACTATTTTCATAGGCCTGGGAGTAGGCTGGGACGTCGTCTTAGCCCCGAACCCCAAGCTGTAATGCGCTTGCATAACGGTTGAAATGATTGTGTATCTTATTTGATGGAATGACCTATGATTCGAACTTCCATCTTCAAACATAAAGAATATCAACCTGAGAATCAACCTTTCTCAGTTATAATGATTATGGACAAATACAATGTGCAGCGTCATATACATCCATTTGAAAAGAATGCTGCAGCGCCCATGGTTAAAGAGATGGTATAGTATTGGTTGAGGTGAGGATTCAGCATTTAACATTTTGCGAGTTACTTAGAAACTGCTTTATGAAATGATAAAGAGCATACAATTCTAAGGGGAATTCAAAGTTTATCTGATAAGAATCGGTTTTGAAATGGCTGGGATATCGCAAAACAAAGTAAAACAAAGCGATCTCAATAAAAGGTGGGTCCCAGTCACCTTTTATCAGGATGATGTATAAAATGATGTATAACTCAATTCAAATGGACTCTCCTAACCTATCTAAATACTAGAAAGAAAGCACACACTCTGAAAAATGTGAACTGAGAAATGAGGCTCTGAAGTGCAGGGACTTTTCAAGCGCTTAATCTTTAACAAGTTGTGCGAGCTATTCAATGAAAGGAACAAAAAACAGGAAGTAAACCACAGGAGCAAACAACAATGAAGGGATTACCAGATTAAGCTGAAATTGAGCATGTTTTATTAACCCATTCTGTCCATGATTAATGCTAACTTTTAAAGCAGCAGAGTTATCCTTTCAAAAGTTATTAGACTTGAAAGTGAAGAATGTGTAATGGATTTCAAGAAATGAAAAGGGGACTCTACAGTCTAACTGATCATTCTATTCTCCCCCCAAAATGGGTTGCAGAAAAACTGCTGCAAACACGCTTTCCCATTCATGTTATGATCCCAAACTTAAGAATAATGTAGAAAAAGGAGATCTCTTTCAGAAAATATGAAAAACTCAAGATTGACTTGGCTGACCCATTTCACCTTTTTTTTTTTAGTCCTCACATGAAATCAAGGGGTGCGACTTTTTGTTCGTTTTGTGATGCACGGTCACAATTGCCCTAGGTCCCCTGCCGCAGGTCATTTCATTATCGGATTGATATGAAATGCTGATACCGCGGCAACAACACTTTTCACTGTGAATCGAGTAATAATTAAAGTTGCCCTGCGTTATCACCATAGTTACCATCGATAATTATAGCCATTACTATACTATTAATGATACTTTTTAGTCGTGTCAATACGTATTAATCATTCTCTGTATTAGTCTTATCGTCGTTACTGTTATTATCATTAAAAATGTGAAGGTGTCTGAAGGTAGGATATAGAAAAATCACACAGCCCCCGTTGCTCAGGTAAATAATTATTCAGACTGAATTAAAATCAAGATTCTTGTTTACGCCACTTCTTCACGCAACACGACGTCCTTTAGCTGAAAATATACACGTGTATCATCCTCCCCGAGACAATATCGAATTTTCATTGCGTAATATCCAAGCAGTGTTTTTTTTTTCCTGATTACGACAACTTATCACAGTGAGTTTATTTCATTTTCGGAATTACGAACCTCATTTCATTTTCGGATTAACGAGCCTCATTTAATTTTCGGATTAACGAGCCTTTTTTCATTTTCGGATTAACGTGCCTTATTTCATTTTCGGATTAACGAACCTTCGGAATAACGAACCTTCGATCATATATTCGGATTAACGAACCTTCGGAATAACGGACCCTATTTTATTTTCGAATCAGCGAACCTTCGGAATACCGAACCTTCGAAATAGCGAGCCTTATTTCATTTTCGGATTAACGAACCTTCGGAATACCGAACCCTATTTCATTTTCGGACTTACGGGCCTTCGGAATAGCGAACCCTACATTTTCGGATCAACGAACCTTCGGATTAACGAACCTTCGGAATAATGCCACAAATGTTCGGATTAACGAACCCTTTTTCATTTTCGGATTAACGAACCTCTAGGTATAGGATATTTGCGTGTTTCGGATCAACGAACCTTCGGAATAACGAACCTTCGGAATAACGAATAGCACCCGGGGGGGGGGGGGGAGGGACCACAAGACCGACATTAAATCACGGGGCTTATGAACTGAGTGTGCTTGTATATGTACTGAGTGCCTGGAGCGTGGGCCTTATTTTGCCTATTGTCGAGCTGGTGGATCATAGAGCTCGTGGGCCAAGTTTACTTTATATCGAGCTCCTGGGCTGTATGACTCGTGGGTGACGTGCTTGCGGGATGACCCCAGTAAAACACCGTAAAACACCGTCATCATACTGGAATTTTTCCACGATTTGTAATAAAATATCATTATCCGTATAGAGATTTTCACATATTTCATTGTGTAACTCACTTGTAGAAGAAAAGGCAGCTATATCTTATGATTGCACACTTTTCACCCAAGTAAAATCAAGTTCCTTTTGTAAATATAACTGTCAACATGAGCTTGACCTAGATTCACAGTGCTAATCAATACAACATGTGCCTCACAGGATAAGGGTTGAAACACAAACAACCCTCACCTTTATTGCTAGAGCTTCACTGCCTCGAAATCTAAACACAAAGTGGTATGAACCGGATATGCCTACGGTATGCATGACCCCATCACACATGATTTTTTTTTCTCTCCTGCCATTCCGTTAGCGAAGAGCGATTAAAACATTATGACGAATCGATTTAGGTTTTTCATTTCTCCATTGCTATGGAGTGAATGCAATAGTGACTATGTTTCACAGACAAAAAAGAATAACAAATTGACAAATTCTCAATTCCGTTATACTATCTATTGTGTCAATGTGATTTCCATGGCTGTTTCTTATAGTGTCACTAAAGACATGTTTATTCCATGTCCATACGCACATCGAGACCGCTCAAACATTATGTAATCAGGGGCGGTGATGGGGGAGGGGACATATCATTTTTGCCCCCTACCCCTATAATTCCCGAGGTGTGGAAAATTTTCTTTCCTTTTTTTTTTTTTTTTTGGATAGAAAACTGTCCAAATATTTCACCCAAATTGTAAACCAGATTGTTTAATTTCAATTCTTTAGGTAAAACCTCCCCTGTGGGTCCTTTCCCATGGACTCAGTACAGATTTCGGATTATTTTTTTTTTCATCAAAAGGGTTCACCAGATACATCACTTCAGGTCCAAAAATACTTAAGTTCCCTCACCTGGAAGGGGATATCTCCTTTCTTTTTACAAACCCTTTCACTGCGTGGTTCCCCTCCATAGATGTATAGTGTACTTTTTGGAAAAATTGACATTTTTCCTAAATGCATCAAAAATAAGTTTACAACATCATAAAAGCTCCCTCGTATGCAAGGGGGCAGTTGACTGCCCCAAAAGATATTTGGATCAGATCTGTATATACATTATATATATAAATATATATACGTACATACATTATTCATTCACACACACCCCCACACACAATATGTCCTACCTGATGGGCAATCTCATGTGATACGGTAGTGAGCGTTGCTTGCTTGTCACGTCTCCCATTGACTTTCTCATCGTACAGGAAATTGTCTTCGTTGTAAATGATCAGTCCCCAATTCTCCATCGCTCCCGCAGCGAACATCGGTACGCCAATCATATCTGCAAAACGGGTAATTCACTTCTGCATTCTTTTATCTTTTTATACAACTAATTTTTATGGCAGCTGAAACTTTCTTCCCAGAGTCAACTTCTAATGTCATTTGATGGAGTTTGGGATGTCTTGCAGTTCATTCAAAGTCCTTTCATTTTGTCATTTGTGTTGTTTCACAGTGTGCCCGCCCAGCAACAAAATGCTAAAAAATACTAACATCAACAGAAAGACACAGACAAGCTTTTGCGAAACAATATTTCATGGAGTTGTATGGATGATATGAGATAACAAGAAAATCGAGCAAAGGACCTTAATTAAAAGCAGTGCTTGTTTGAATTCGGCTATCTCTCTCTCTCAAAAAAAATCATAAAATAAGAGAAGAACAAAGAGGAAACTAGATACATGGTTCCCATGCTTTACAAGATTTTTCTTTCTCTGATGCGGTAACTAAGAAAGATATATAGGGGGGGAGGGAGGAATACTCATTTGCATTTCGCTGTTCAAATATTGTGGATTATCGAATGTAATTGCCATGTTGTTGTTTTTTTTTTTGGGGGGGGGGGAATCAAACGCAGTCATCATGTGGGGGAAATGAAATTAATCACCCTATCTTGCGGGTTATGAGTGCATTCTATTATTTTTGTTTTTCGTTCGAACGAGAAAAAGAACATTTGGTACTCGATTACTCGATACCTCGATACATTGAGATTGCAGCAACAATGATTTTACAAATCATCATTTGCCAGGCATTGTGAAACACAACATTGGTATGAGTATATACGCCACTGTTATCAAAGGCTACTGGAAGACATTTTGAAAAGCGGCAATAGATTAAATTGGGCAATTGCACTGTTGCCCAACGCTATGAGATTCCATACTTACAAGTATACATCGTAGTATAAAATACAAGGTCATCAAAACGTTGATGTTAACTCAGCACTTCAGTTTATTCATCGCCCCAGCATTTCCAAACGAGAGTAGAAATGGTCAGTTTAACCTTTTTAAGTCAAGATTTTGTCTTTAAAGATGCCTAAATATTTTGTGATCAACATTTTTAAATGTCGAAGGACTTTCTGTTGAGTGTCCTAAAAGAGAAAGTATAGAATTATGAGATAAATTATGTCATATGATTTGAATTAATCATATTGATCCCATCAACCACTGATTTCAATCATATTTTGTTTGTATCAAGTTTAGTGTGTATATTTCTGTATACCCCTAGTCAGCAAAGCATGTAATTAAAAAGAAAGATGGACGAATTTAGAACATCATTAATGTATAATTATTTTGAAAGGAGTGGACCTACGAGAGACCCATGAGAGACACCACAAGACACCTGTTTATGGCACAAACACAAATTACTACATGCATGAGATATAACATGACTGTCTTTCCGCCCAAGGGACCAATGCATTAATAGGCCCGGTCACACTGCCCAAAAGTCGCGTAAAAAAATGAATCACGTAAGAAATTCTGACACTTGCACGACTTTTGGCCACGATTTTGTCGTGGCAAGTCGTACCATTTTGGGGCACGAACTGGGAGGCTCCCGCACTGTTCACGACTAGTTCACGCATAGTTCACGACGAGTTCACGGCGAGTTCACGAATAGTTCACGAATGCGTGCCCATCAGTGTCCACATTGACACGAACTGGCACGACGAGTTCATGCATAGTTTGCGCATAGTTTGCGCATAGTTTACGCACTTCCCGCATTGGCGCAACGAGTTTGCGCAATTCGGACGGCGTCGTGCCGACTTGGGCACGCCATATAAAAAGGGGGCCTCCCCAACCCCTGGTCATTTTTGGATTGGCTGTTCTCATGTTAATAAATTGTTATCTTATTTCAAAACACTTGTTTTTCTTTTTAACCTTAAAATACAGTTAAAGAGAAAAGAAAACGAAACGAAACGAAAAAAAAAAAGAAACGAAAAAGAAACGAAAAAAATAAAGGACAACGAAAATAAAACAACAAAACTCCCCTCCCCCACTCCCCCCACCAAAAAAGAAAAGAAAAAGGAAACCAAAAAAAAAAAACCGAAAAAGAAACGAAAAAAGAAAAAGAAACGAAAACAAACAAAAGAAAAAGAAACGAAAAAGAGAAAAAGAAGCTAAAAAAAGAAAAAAAAGAAGAAACGAAAAAAAAGACACGAAAAAAGAAACGAAAAAGAAAAGGGAAAAAGAAAAAGAAAAGGAGAAATGAAAACGAATAATAAAAGAAAAGAAGTTTACTCCCCCATTCACCCAAAAAAAGAGAAAAAAGAAACGAAGAAATTAAAGTAAACGAAAAGAGAAACGAAAAGAAAGAGAAACGGAAAAGAAACGCAAGAAACGAAGGATTTTTTTTTTTTTTTTTTTTTGGGGGGGGGGTTGGGGGTTGGGTGAGGGGACTTTCTTGCGTTTCTTGCCCTATATATACACCCCCGCACCGACGCGAGCGCCTCTGTCGCGCAGTAGTCGTGAACTGCTCGTGAACTCGTCTTGAACTGCTCATGCCATGCGCAAACTGTTCGTGAAGTGCGTAAACTAGTCGTGAACTGCTCGTGCCATCAACGCGTGAAGTACACGTAACCGTGACAGTGGGAAGGCACGGCCACGCTGCGACGCGCACCAATTCATAAAAATGTCGTGAACCAGTGAACTCGACGTGAGCTGTTCGTGAACTATTCGTGGCAGTTCGTGACAGACGTGGCATGGCGCGCACTGCCACGCACTGGCACGCATCCTCCCGCATCGTCCCGACGAGTTCACGACGAGTTCACGAACAGTTTGCGCATAGTTCACGACCCGGTCGCGAAATTTTGTCGTGACCAAAATTTTGAAAATTTCAAAATTCTCGTCCCGACATGGCACGCAGTCACGACGGGTTTACGCACACTTCACGCCAGTTTACGACTAGTTTGCGCACTGGCACGACTCGAGTCGTGCCAATGCGTGCCACAGAATCGTGCAAGTGTCAGCCTGGCTTTACGCGATACATGCGCGATTTGCGCATTTCATGAGTTTAGCTGCCCTGACACTTGCATGAATTTGGGCTTGCGCACTGCACCGCATTATGGCGTGCCAGTACGTGATATTTAGTGGCGCGCAGGCCGAGTTTAAGCTACCCTGACACTTGCACGAATTTGGGCTTGCGCACTGCACCGCATTATGGCGTGCCAGTACGTGATATTTAGTGGCGCGCAGGCCGAGTTTAGTCATTTCGAATTTACGAATGGTTCAAGAAATGCGTGCTCTCAGTAAAACTCAATGATACGTCATGTTTACGACACATTTGCGCACTATTTACATATTCGTATTCGTTGCAAGGACACTACTTCCAATCAAAAGTAACGATCAGTACACACATGTGTATTTTTTTTTCCGGGGCGGGGGGGGGGGGGGGGGGGGGTCCTGCCTTTGAGTTTATTTTTGTTTCTTACCAAAAAAAAAAAAATGCGTGACTCATCCTGATGATCATGTAGGAGAGGAGAAGAATATTTTTCATCAGAATTCAATTATTACAAATTACGATAGCATCCCAGTTCGCAAATGAATGCGTTAATCTTTACTGTATGTTTGTATTTGTCTATTATATAGGCCCATATGTATGTATATATATATATATATATATATATATACATTCAGCAAAAAACTTTTTCAAGTTTAGATTTCTCATAGAATATTTGACTGAAAGCAAATGTATTATATACCATATTGAAGATAATTTAATTGGCTATCAACCTGGTAGGTCAACATAAAGGGAAACTTTACGCATGAGTGAACACCATTGTTTTTCTCTTCCAGGGCACAAAAGTAAAAATTGCTAAACTGAACAAGTTGTCATTCATGCGTATGTGCTCTTCCATGGAACAATAAGAACAAACAACAAATTTCACACAAAAAGAAACATGAATTAAGTTGAAAAACTAAATCTTTGATCTCTATGATATCTTTAATACCCAAAAGGTCAATGAAGGCTGAAAATAATGGAGGAAAATAAAGCATCTTATGTCAAAACAAAATTCAAATGAAATAAGAGAAGAAGTAATAACTAATAAAAATGGTACAAATTTGAACTTTTTTTTTTCAAGTTAGGAAACTGTAAATAATGTTTGGTTCTTGAATTTGTCATATGGATTCTTAAATCACTAGATTAAAAGAAATAGATAAAGAAATTCTGCTCATTTAATCATTTTTATGCTTATTATTCCCTATGTCATTTAAAGTTTGACTTGACAGAAATTTCTTATTTTCCTCCTTTAGTTTCCCACTTTGGTTTTCTTAAAGGTTATAAAGAGATAAAGAGAACAAAAACTTATATTTCCTATTTCATTCATGTCTCTCATTGTATTAAACTGGTCTTTTGTTGTCAGTGTTATCGTGAAGGGCACTTGCAAATGAAAGAGAACATGTCAATTTTTTTCAATTTTTAATTTTGTGCCTTGCAGGACAAAAACGAATGTGCTCACTCATGTGTTAAGTTTTCTTTCTAATTGATCTATTAGCTTAATAGCCAATTAAATTCCCTTCGATATGGTATATAATACATTGATTTTCATAAAAATCTTCTATGAAATATATGACCGAAAAAATGTTTACTTTTTTTTGCTGAGTATGTATATGTGTGTGTGTGTGTGTGTACCACTTCTCATTCACTTTTCAATGCTGAAAGGGAACGCAAACCCAAAGAGCAATGTGGACTGAAGGAAAGCAGCAACATTGGTAGAACACACCAGTGAAAGTTTGAGGAAAATTGGATAATCAATGCATAAGTGTTGAATTTTTAAAGTTTTGCTGTATATGAACAAGGGACCGCTGGACGAGGAGACTACTAGAGGTTATGACGTATTAGTGGACAATAATACAAAGAAAATATAAAGAAAATTCAACAAACATTCACATTTCTAGCATTATGAAAGAGCACTTGACTAACCGCTTTCAGAAAACAAGGGGAATGATAGCTACCCTTTACATACGTCAGTATAAAAGTTGATGGGATTTGTAATTTTCATGAAAAAGTGAATATTTGTAGAATTTTCTTTATATTTTCCTTATATTGTCCACTCAAACGTCATAACCTCTAGTAGTCTCCTCATCCAGCGGTTCCAACGCCAAAACTTAAAAAATTCATAACTTTTGCATCGATTGTCCGATTTTCTTCAAACTTTCACTGATTTGTTCTACTAATGTTGCTGCTTTCATTCAATCCACATTGCTTTGGGGGTTTGTGTTCCCATTATTCAAAAATCTTGTGACATCACCGTACTTTGTCACTAAAGGAATTTTATTTCATGATTTAAATTGTGAAACATACGTCATTATCGGATTATTGAACCTTCATATTATTGATATTAACGAACCTTCTAAATAAGGGACATTGTCCAATTTTTGGAATTAACGAACCCTGCATCATTAGGATAAACAAACAATCGTATTACCTACGAAAAAGTGTAATCCTAGTTGCGCCCAAGCTTAGTTTATACTTCCTAACCAACTCTTTTCCCTCTTTTCTTTTACTGCAATGTATTTGAAAAATTCAACAAACAATATTATCGTGTATCCCGAAATGTCCTTCCTTGACCCATCAACTGTCTTCCCTCCCTTGTCTTTGACCTTTGAACAGCTGGTCTTTGACGGCAGACTACTGAATCGACAGCCGATTTCCTCAAACTTTGGCTGATATCATGATCTGCTAATACTGCTACTCTCACTCAATCCAAATTCATACTTGGGTTTGGGTTTCCTTTAACGCGCATATCATGCGTAGACTATGCGGTTGACATGCGAAAACTATGCGGGAGTATGCGCATGTTATGAGCAGAGGATACGCAAGTTAGTCGTGAACTAGTTGCGAATTAGTCGTGATTTAGTCGTGACCTGCGTGCCACTAGGTTGATGGACACGCATTAGTACGTACTGGTAGGGCTAGTTTGGGCATAGGTTGTGTAGAGTTCACGAAGGGTTTGCGAAACTTGCCCAAAAATTTCGTCGTGCCAAAATTTTGAACAGTTCGAAAATTTTGTTACGTCTTTCGCGCATTAACCGCATTGGCCAGCATCCTCCCGCAGGTTGCCACGAATGTTTCTCGCATTGGCACGAAATGAGACGTGTCAGTGCTGAAACCATACGCAAACCAAAATTCGTGCAAGTGTCAGGGTAGCTTTTGTCTGACGTGGAACTTTCGTAGTTGTCCGCCGATGTGCGCCGGATCGGCGCTTTACGCGATTCCAGGTTTTGAGCAGCTCAAAACTCGGCTTCGTGTAAAAGTTTACTCAGTATTGCGCTGTTTTACGTAATTTTTTCGTAGTTTGCGTAGTTCTTACGCGAACAATGAGCGAAATATGCGTGGAATATCAGTGATCGTTATCGAATCATGCGCGATTCATACGCAGTTCATTCAACGCAGTTCATTAGTGATAATGTGCAGACTATGCGTGGTTTTCCGTGGACCTCTGTCCTCGCGCACAGCCACGAATTCGCCCTATTTGGGGCCTTTGCGTGCCTATGCGCTGAAAGAGCATGGTTTGTTAGTGATTTCTTGCGCAATTCATCGGTGATTTTCATCGCGTAAATCAGCGAAAATTCTCGACGGACAAGCAACCAAATTTCTTGCGTGATTCATGCTTTTACGCGACTTTTGGGCAGTGTGACCGGGCCTTAATATTTTATGTAAACACATGAGGGACCCATCAGTTAATTGGGATAAATAAATGGTTATTACATAAAACAACAACAAGATCCAAATTATACCTCCTGCAAGTACAGTGCGAACATAACGGACAATTTAGAGATTTTATTCTCCCTTAGGTCGAAGAAGATCGAAACTGACGGACACTAGCTAAATCGTCAGGCAGAGAAATAAATTTGGAAAATGGTAGAGCGCTAATCAAAAGGCGACGCGAATAACAGTCTGCTGACTGCGAAATAAGAAAAAAAAAGAGAGAAAAGCAAGAAAGAAAGCAAAGAGAATCAAAATAATGATAGGCAAGAAAATGACTGGAAGTCTGTTTTGTAGCTACGTTGATGAAT
The DNA here is from genome assembly GCF_040938485.1 of Diadema antillarum. Lineage (NCBI taxonomy): Eukaryota > Metazoa > Echinodermata > Echinoidea > Diadematoida > Diadematidae > Diadema > Diadema antillarum. The sequence continues at coordinate 907,911 of NW_027271732.1, read as the reverse complement.
AGAGCGATAACTTCTGTCGAATTACTACTCATAAAAAATCACTAAACACTGACATGTAAATGTATCGAAGGAGAAAGGGAGAGACCTGAAGGAAAAAGGGTTGAAAATGGAATGATGGGATGATGCGATGGGATAAAAATCTAATGAGCGCAAATTTCTTGTGCAATCCTGTTGAGTTAATCGACATAATACCTGTGTTACTGTTAAAACATCAATCCTGTGTTAACCAATATTTTACTGGTCATGTTTTTTTGCACAAACACTCCATATGTGGAAAATATCACTCCTGCGACTTTTTTCTTCATTTTTTTTCAGAATTCAGTTGTTGAAATTGTATTTTCAAAATTGTGATTTCAAAATAATGATCATTTTTAATTCAGAATTTCATTACGATCATCAATTTATAAAATCAATTGTAGAAAGATGGTACAGTATAAGGATGATTTAACTAGGCATGCGAACGATTTGGGAAGGACGCAAATGTCGAAAAAATGGTTAAGTCCAATATTCGGAAAAAGTTTTTTTCTCCGAGTTTCCGGACGATGGAGCCGTAAACCATTCCTGCGCAGTTTCCGCGTAGTTCTCATGACGTATGTACGCATGTCGAGGGCACCATCGCTGAACTACACATACACGAAGAACACGCGACTTAATGCGAACGACGCAAATTTTCCAATAACCATGTGCAAAATGTTTCCAAGCAGAATTGATAACTGCCTTGAGTTGAAATAAAATTTGTTCTCTTTTCTTTCTTCTTCCTCTCCTTTTCATTTCTCTGTTGTTTGTTGGTTTATGCACGCACGCATGCATATTCACTACCTTTTGGAGACTCCTACGGTACCATCCTTATGGAGACCGAAGTCCCTTACGGAGACACACCATTTTGCACGCTTAGGAAAACTTGCTAAAAGCAATTCTAAAACTTGAAAGAAAATAAAATTAATTATTTTTCTGGGTTTTGAGAAATACTCCCAGAATGCAGCCTTATGGGTACTTGAGAGTGTGTGGAGCTAGGTGTGTGGTAACTTCTAAGAACTGTGAGAGATCTGACAAAAGAATAAAAACTTCCATTCAAGTTTACGTCAAGTTGTGGTTCCACCGCAGGCATCTTTCTCTCTCTCTCTTTCTCTCTCTCTCTCTACCGATAGAGAAAATGACTTGCCTCCGATCACTCGATAAACGCAAATTCCACTTTTTGTGTCTATCATAAAAGTACGTGCAGTGGTTCTAATGCGGTAACGTTTGCGTGCATGACGACGACGCTTCCGAACCCCCGCGCAAATTTGGCGATATTTTGCAAACTAATACGCATGTTGCACTTTGCCATATTTCGTTCACGCGCTCCGTGAAATCAGCCCACTGCCAATGGCCGAGGCAAGTGTATGGTATTACATAACGTCAAATAATAGGGCGACCATATTATATATATATATATATATATATATATATATATATATATATACATATATATATATATATATATATATATATATATATATATATATCTTGTGGACAAGTACTTACCAAGTTTTGATATCGGATACGGTATGGCGAAGTAGTTTTCAAAATAAGTCAAGATACTCTGGCCTGCGTTCAGTGCGTAAGACGTACTCTCCAACGCTTCTGGGCGACTCCACACCCGCAGCTGGAATGAATGGAAACGCTGCAAATGTTTGCCTTCTTATAAAATGATATGAATGCACCGGAAGTTGTAATGTAAGAAGTACATAATTGCTTGATGCGAGAGCAAATGATGCACCACAAATTGTATGACTTGCAAAGATAGGCATGTAAAAATTATAAAATTAGCTAGGTTAACATTTTGATCATAAACTGTAATATGAATAGAAATCAGTTCTCCATGATTTCCCTTTAACATTCGTGCATTTTTTTTTTCTGAAGGAGATATTACACCCCAACTATCTTATTATCTACAATTACTTTACAATTTTTTTTTCGATTGCATTAGAACTTTACAATTCTGTCCGTCTTATTTCACTGCATTCATGAATGTGACTATCCCAGAGCAGAGTACAAATCTCGAGCGATGAAATACTATTGAGTCGTGGTCTAACTCTTGAAGAAAAAAAAAGGCATGCAGGTCTTAGCAGCAACGTGGAGTGTCTTATCTGCCTGCAAAAAAAAGTTTCCTTATTCTAATTGACCATATATTCTTCTGTTTGTTTTTCTCATTCTGATACTGACAATACTGACCCTGATAGTGCAGACTGTGGCATCGATGCATCAACGTATAATGACGTGATGCGTATTCTCTTGTTTGTTTCATTTTTTTCATTCCCAGTTGTTAAGTATGGTATGTATCACTGACCGCATGAAAAGACATGTTTTCGAGCAATGGTTTGATATCTATAGCAAGAGACCCAGTGGGCCTAGTACTCACCCGAGTATCGCAAGTTCACCTTCCGAGCATTCTTGCAATTTATTACCTAAGATGAACATAGCAAATTTGGAGGGCTTTGAAGGCCTCCAGGGGCTTAGCGTTCATAGTATATTCTATCACACTGACAATAATACCTACTAAGTTTTTAGGAAATGTAAAATGCGAAAACCTGCCTCAGTTAGGTCCCGGCCCAAGTGGGCCATCCCCGAATCTGCCATAAACTTGAACACTATAACATAATATGAAACACTATACATTACGCCATACACTATAACTCCGAGCGTTTCTGATTTGAAAAAAAATTTGTTTTTAGATGAAGTTGAAAAGGTGACAACAGAGGCCAACTTTGAGGCGGGCGGTGGGGTGTCATGGTGTGCATTTGTATATTCTATAACTCTAGGAAAAATCCTGCCAAATATTTAGAAAATTTGACTATGCAGTGTCAAAAAAAGGAAAAGAAAAAAAAAGATTAGGTTCGCTAATTTTGGGACTTTGGAGTCCTTATATTTTGATAATGCTTGCCATGTTTGATGACAACTTTGACCATGTGTTTTCAAAAAGAAGGATTATGTGAAAATTTGGCCCCGATTTATCCTTCCCCCTCCCCCCCCCCCCCCCCTCCCATGGGGCATTGGGCCTCAGGTGGTCCCCCAAGTGGAGAATTTATATGTTCCCATTTATTAAAATATAATTCATGTTCTACAATCTGGAGATAACAAATGCCAAGTCTGGTGAAACCCTGATCATAAATTTTCTAAAAGAAGATAACAATGTGAATGTGAAAACTGAGCCAAGCTCTATCTAACCCCCCCCCCCCACCCCCGCCCTATAGCCTGTCACCCGGATCTGCTATGAGCAAACTTGAAACTACCGTCACCAATCTACTTAACCATAGCACTAACTTTTGGCTTATCCCTTCTGGTTACAAAAGGAATATTCATAAAAGTTTCTGAATTGCAGGCTCCCACCCCTTCCCAACTTCAGGGGCATTGTGCACCTTGGGGCATCCATGGTACCCCACAGATATATATTGCGATATAATATCACCCTTGCGATAATCCCTACCAAGTGGGTTGAAGATCTGACCATGCGCTTTCACGTAGACGACAACGCTATGAATTGGTCCCAACTTGAACAGCCCCCCCCCCCCGCCCCCCGCCCATCCGCCAATCCACCACGAACACACTTGAAACTACCGTTGTAGTACAGTCTGCTATGTCAAAATATTGGGTCCCGTGAGATTTTCGTGCCAAAATCGATTTTTTTTTTGTTTTTTTAGCTTACTTGGTCAATTTGGGGATGTTGAATCCCAAAAACTTTGATTCCATTTTTTTCCGACCACGTCTTAAGCTGCAATTTTGAATTTCAAAATGGCCGCTATAGCAAACTGTATTTTACCCATGTCTCATAAAGTGAGCACTGTAGAAGTTTCAATTTTGGTGCGAAATGCATGGTTGTGATGTCAGACACTCTGATATATCTTTTCTGATATTGTGGATTGTTTTCATACAATTTGTAGGCTGCCATCTTGAATTTCAATATGGCCGCCATAGCAAACTGTATTTTGACTCAATTCTCATAATGTGAGAATCATACGTTCAAATTTGATGGAAAAAACACTTTTATGATGTCAGACGTTCTGATATACCATTTTCTGATATTGTGGATTGTTGTGATACAATTTGTAGGCTGCCATCTTGAAATTCAAACTGGCCGCCATGGCTAACTGTATTTTATCCTTATCTCAGGTTATAAGCGTCATGGATAGTTTAAATTTGGGGAAAAAAGCATGCTTATGATGTCAGACATGCCAATATGTACATTGTTTAAAATGATGGATCAAGATGGCCACCGTAGCAAATGTAATTGGGCCTATTCTCATATCGTATGTAATGTGTAAGGCTCTAATTTGGGGCAAATGGCTGCCATACCAGAATGCATATTTTGACCCATATATCACGTTGCAAGCAATGCAGAAAGTTCACATTTCGGGAATAAACCGGGCTTATGATGTTGAACATTCACATGCACTTTTTTCCTCCCCGAAATCGCAGATCATTTTCGAGGCTATCGTCCTACATTCAAAATGGCTGCTTTTCAGCCATTATATCTGGTTCAAGCAACTTTTGGCCATATCATTGTTTATAAATGTGGCATACAGTGTATATTTTCGTTAAAAACACACACATATACATTCTGTAGTAATGGATTATTCGTATTGGCCGCCACTCTTGAAATTCAAGATGAATTTCGACCCATATTTGGTGCTGTAAGAGCTTTAAACCGCAAACTAAAGCATCCTGGAGCACTCGTGTGTAAGTCAATCACTTCAATGAATTCTGTAAGCGGGACTGCTTCCTGTAGGTACACTGCCATATTGAAATGCAAAATGGCTGCCATGAGAAGCATTCCTTTAAAAGCATTGCATTTGGGTAAAATTTGTGAATAGGAATCATGTGATTCTGGTGTCAAAACAAATGACTTTCAAAAGTACCTTCAACGATGTGTCTGAGCGACTAAATGCCCCCATATAGACGATTTGGTTGTAGAATTTAAATAAACAATATTAGCCGTAGACTCTTAAATTCATGGGTTAGTCACTTAAGCCCCTTTTACACTTCCACGGATCGCATCACGGATGACCACGGATCGTCGATCCTTGATCATCCGTACTGTTTCCGGCATGACCGTGTTGACTCCGTGAAGTCATCCGGCATTATCCTTGATCACCCGGCATGTCCGCGGGAAAAATTAAGCTTGCTTAATTTTTCATCCCGGACATCACGGATGAAAATCAATACGAACTCTTCCTTGTTGGCACCGTCTACTCCTTGTTGCCTCCGTATTCCTTCCTTGTAGGCACCGCCTACTCCGTGTTGCCTCCGTACTCATTCTGGGACAATCCGTGAAGACATCGGGACGTCCGTATTATTATCTGCTCCATCCTGGAGAAAAATTCGTGTATTTTGCCAATACAAGCTCACAAAGTTCATGAAATTTGCTCACATCTTCCCCCATCAGTACAGCCATCAACCCCTCATACTGTTCGTATAGTGTTCGCCTGAGAAGCTTGGTGACCCACACACACCTCCTTGCTGGTTTGTGTTCGTGTGTGTTTTGATTTGTTTTATTTTGTTTTGCTTTGATTATGTCATGATTTTCCAGGGAAAAAATGGGAGTTTGCAACAAAGAGATTTAATTGCCTTAATTGTGTCGACAAGCATAGAAGTATGTAGGCTGCTGCGGATTTTCTGGTGCGCTTGTTAGCTCTGGAGGCATGCCGAGCGAGAATGATAAAGCATCAAAAGCACAAGCAAAAGTCATCCGTCAACATTTTGGGGATATCCGTATAAGGACCGCGAAGGGACCCAGTTGCATCCGTGCTCTTCCTTGATATCCATGTTAGCCCCGTATCGTTTCCGCTGTGGTCCGCGTTCGTTCCTTGTTTGTCCGTGTAGGCACCGTACTTGTCAGTGTATCCTCCGTACTTGTCCGTGTAGACACCCGGTTGGGATCGTATTCACACCGGCATTGAGAGGAAAATCGATATTTTGCATGCCGGAACAGCACGGATGACGATCCGTGGTCATCCGTGTACCAATCCGTGAAAGTGTAAAAGGGGCTTTAGTTAATGTCTAAGTTCAAGGCTCATTCCCTGCGTGTGTTTTTAAAGTCACAGCACTTATATAGGGCTGTACACATGGGAGAATTGGTTCTAAATTCTTCGAAAAACAATGATTTTGCATTTCTTGCCAAATGAACATGATAATGAATTCTGTGGCTACCGTTGGTGTAGAAAACTCAAAGCATTTACATGCACAGTTCATGTATATCCTCTGAAAATAACTATATACCAAATTTTATTCCCCTGTAGTAGAGGCAAAAATTAGGTAGTGGAAGTGTACGAGGTTTGTTCTCTGGATGTGTTGTATCATGACTCTACAAGGGTAAAGCGGGAGATTATCCTGGTTGAAGTGATCCACGCCCAACTTCTGGAAGGCATGGACTGTGCCATTGCACATTCTGCATGATTCAAGGCTTAGATACTTCTTGGTCCATCTGCTCTTTGAGACATCCTCAAATTTTCAACTTCAACCAGCACCACGAAAGGCAAGACCACGCAGACCTTTGGTTTTTTCGAAACCAGAAACCAACTGCAGAACATAATCTCTCAATAATGTCCATTGTACTTTTATCATTTCCTTTTCCAGTGATGGAACAGACAACATGCGATACAGTTAGTACAACAAAGATCCATCAGAAGAATGAAAATGTCAATGTCTAAGTAATAATCAATAATATCTCGGATTTCCCTGTTGCTCTTGAAGTAGCATCTAATACATGCAATGGAGTGAGGATATCTGCATTCTCCTTGTGAGTGATAGGTAACAGCTCCCATGGCATCTAATATGACGAACCCTTTGTTTCTTTTCTTTTCCATGTGGTATCTGTGTCAGATGGAATTGACTGCTCAGTATGTCAACTTTCAGGATGTTTTGTGGGTTTCTACGGCATGGGTATGAAAAATGAACCTTTGCTAGTGAAAATGAGGAGAAGGCCATAAAATTATGAGATGAAGAATGATTGTGGAAATTACTCATAACTTCACCCTTCCGAGAATTGTATCGTCCAGCAATGACTGGAAAATGACAGGTCTATCAGACTGTTGAACCAGTAGAAATGCTTTGAGAAGTTGGTGATCCTCTTAAGCTTCTTGACTTTGGATCCAATCTTACACGGTGTATCTTAATTGCAAGATCTCATTGTCTAGCCTGTCTCATATCATCCCAGATTGTTCCTTTTTTAAATTTTTCAGATACAAATTCTTAGTACAGAATATGAAAACATCACTTTTTGCATCTCTGTCTAGAATATCTCCTTTGAATGTTTCCGATACCTAATTGCCAAACACCACATTCATCAGCTTCAATGCAGTGACAATTTTTGAGATAACCCTCGCATAATCGTGAAATGGTCTTTTAATGGCCATTTTGAACTTCAAAATGGCGGCTGAAGATGTGGTCGGAAAAAAAATGGAACCAAAGTTTTTTGGATTCAGCACACCCGAATTTACAAGGTAAGCTAAAAAAAAAAAAATCAATTTAGGCACAAAATCTCAAAGGATTACATACACATAGTAGCATCTACTATTAGCAATCTGCTTACCCATAACACGAACCTATTAAACTGGTCACACAAGGTGCGAGAAGGTTTGAAAAGATTCCTTGCTGCCCCCCCCCCCTCGGGGGGGGGGGGGGGGGGGGGCATTGCGCTCCAGGAGGTTCCCAGGTTGGGTGTGGTGCCCGTTTGTATATCTATCAGCTCAGTGATATTTTGCCCCGTTTTTGTTTTATTTTCTATTAGACCATGCATTTCAGGGCGGACGTCCACTTGGGCGCGGACAAGCCCCGGAAGGGTTGCGGAAGCAAATTTTGTTATTTCGGCATCCTGTCCGCGACAGACGCGGAATAACTTTGTGAATCGGCTTGTCCTGGGACATTCCTAGGACTGTCCGCGGACTGACTGGGGACATTCCTAGGAATCACTCCGGAAGAGCACGAAATACCTCGGAATATGCTAATCGTAGCCGGGCAGCGCGGAAACATCTAGGATTACACCAGGAATGAACGCGGACAATCAGGATGCCTTCCGGACAACACAAGTTAGGCATGCGGACAAACTGCGGACAATACCAGGAAAATGGAAAGGTGTAAATTTGGCGCTGACTTTGACTTTTCCTCATTTGACTGCTAGCCGTCATTGATGCTCCTTGCTGTGCTTCCGCAGTAGCTGCTGATATTATATTGATATGACTGGTCAATATTATTTGATAAAATGTGACCACCAAAAGTCGAAGAATAGGATTGTCTGCATGTCGGCTGACGACTCATTTTTTTTTCTTTTTAATTTGTCTCATCTGGGAGAACAATTTTCTTCTCTGCCTACAGTCACATGGATGATATTTGCAAACTTTTTGAACCATATATATATATATATATAAATTTCTTTTTTATACATAAAAATGTAAATGTATATACATATATATATATGTATATCTATATATCATGTTGATAAGGTAGTCTACGTGTTGGCAAGATAAAAAGATAAGTAACAAAACTGCAACAAAGTTCATGCTATATTCACCAACGGTTTATTTCTTCACAAGAAATAAACCGTTGGTGAATACAGCATGAACTTTGTTGCAGTTTTGTTACTTATATATATATATATATATATATATATATATACATATATATTCTTTATTCCCTTTTTTAGACCTGTGCTTTATCCATCGGGAAGTATATACATGTTTTGCCAAAATGATCCTAATCATTAAATTTGTTTTTCTTTCTCTCATTTTTACCCTTGTGCATCTCTAACCCTCTCTTATTTTGATCACTTTTGAACATTTTCAAGTCCGAGAATTTTTTTTTCATGCTTAGAGCTTACTAGCCTATTGTCAATGAAGTGTAAAAATGGGGAAATATTTTCAACCTACTTTTATTTCCTTTTTTTTTTGGGGGGGGGGGTTCAGCTGGGCTGTCAAATTGGACAATCGAGTTTATTTGCAACTAAAACAAAAAGAGAAGAAAAAATTATTAGGTAATAACAACTACGAAAGTCATTCAGGTAAATAATATTTCTGAAATGATTTGTAATGCTTAATGTGTACTTAAATATGTACACTCAGCAAAAAACAAAATAAAAGAAAGACAGAAATTTAACACTTTTTCGAGTTCATGATTTATTGCTTTTTCTCTCATTTCACTTGAATTTTGAAGTGACAGAAAATTCTTCATTGTCCTCCATCATCTTTAGCTTTCATTGTTATTCTGGGCTTCAAAGATATTACATTGTAATGAGACCACAGGTATATCTTTGCAATTGAATTCATGCTTTTTAGTATGATGAATTTGTCTTTTGTTCTAATATGTTGTATCATTAGAAAGCACTTACGTATGAATAACAACTTGTTCATGTTTATATAATACATTAATATTTAGCCAAAAATTCTATGCTTTTTTTTCTGATTGTACTTCCACCTACTTTTGTGATTTTTCAGCTGGGCTGTCACATGGGACAACCTAGTTTGTTTGCAAATAAAATACGAAAACAACATAAAGGAAAATGTACCATAGTAAGTAACAGGAACCAGGAAAGTCACTGAGATGAAAAATAATTTCTGAAAAGATCAAATCAACACAAACTTACTAGGAAGTTAGGGGGCTGATTTCACCTCTTTCTGGTTGGTTTTGGCACAGTCTCTATACTACTTTCTTCTTTGCCTTCTGGGACCGGAAATTCCATAGATTTACCTGTTCTTCATCACTAGACGAAAGGTGTGCCTGTGATGGGGATATTTGCATGGGGGCCTCGCCTCCCTTCTTGCTCATTTTGCGTTTCATTGGCATGACTCTCGCGGAAAGTGTCGACATTTTCGTGTCTGGATCACAAAATTTCCGCATCGGTTCCGGACACTTGCATATATAGATCCGCATCGGCTCCGCGCTGTCCTAAAGCATTCCTGATGTCTTCCGCTTTCATTCGCGAAGCTTCCCCACACCGCGGGATTCTTTCCGGAGCGTGTGCGGAAGGAGCGGAAGGGTTCCGGACAAGCGGGACATCCTCAGGACATCGTCAGGACAAGTCGCCGAAGGTGTCAGGCAGTTCATTTCCGCGTCCAAATTTTGGTCTCGATCAAAATTTGGACGCGGAAATTTTTCTCTCTCCCGAAGGTGGGGAAACGCCCGGACATGTTTAGGACAGTGAGCGGACACGTTCAGGAACGTGCGGACAGGTTCCCGAAGGAGTGCGGAACACCAAATTTGCATTCCGGGGCTTGTCCGCGTCTTGTCCGCGCCCTAGTGGACGCCTGGTCTTATGAAAATACAAGAAATATAAAATGTGAAATTTAAGTCCCAATTTCAATCAAACATTCCCCCGGGGGGGGGGGGGAGGCATTTCCGGATCCGCCATGAACAAACTTGAAAATACAGTCACCAATGTACTTACTCATAGCTCTAACTTAGCTACATCACTCCTGGTTTTAGAGAAGAAGATTTTTAAAGTTTTCTCTTTCTTGCGGGGGGGGGGGGAGGGGATGGAATAATCTGATAGTTCACTTGTGCCGTTGGCTCAGGTGAGCTAAAAGGTTTAAGCACGACGGACGTCAGACGATGAATGATCGCCAAAGCTCACTTGAGCCCTTGGCTCTGGTAAACTATACCTGAGCATTTGAAATACAAAGTGATGAATTTGTGGCTCATACTCTGACTCCATTTGTCGTGTTCACCTCCTTGAATTCAAATACTCCGACAGCGAAGGCGAGAAGGTAAGTGGACATGATCGGTGACTGGTCGAAGGTGGTAGTCATCCACCCGTCTCCGTGTTCGGCGACCTCTAGTTCACGTCCATTAGAGAGAGCGACCATGTTTTGGCGGTGGGTAATCTTCACGTCGAAAACAGCCTTGAGGTCTGGTTCATCGAAGCAGGGCAAAGCAAGGCGGGCATCCACGGGCTCAAACTGCGTGTTGGCCAACCAGCTGTGAGTGAGAGGTTAATAACAGGTCGCGAGGTTAATTCTGCACGACACTTATCATGACTGACGGGAAAGGCATGTGAGCGTTATCTCCTGCATTGGATTCCTTCAAGAAATGTGGCTAATGGTATTTTTTCCATTGCTACTTTCGCTCAAAATAAGTCAATAGGCTTTTTGAATAGAATACAAACTTTACGTGCTGCCACCATAACAAATTTTAAATCTGGTAACACGATATTTCTCCTGCGACAATTGCTCCGGTCCTATTTTCTCCGAGGACTTCATGGTTACGGTTAGGGCGTCTGATCGGGCTAGGGTCATGATAAGGTTTAATGTTTAGTTTAATGTGAGGATTAGGATTCGGGTTAAGGTTAGGTTTGTGGGTTTAATTTATGTATGGTTTGATGTTGAGACCGACACCCACGAGTCATACAGCCCACGAGTTATACAGCCCATGAGTCATACAGCTCACAAGTCATACAGTTCACTAGTTAGTTATACAGCCCATGAGTTCGACACTACGCACAAAAGGCTTACGAGACCGACACTACGCAAAAACGTCCCACGAGACCGACAAAACGAACAGCGCCACCTATAGACCAATCAATTGTATAGGGTGTCCAGACAATGGCATAAGAAATGAGAGATTTAAAAGGAGAGTTGCTAGGGTATTATTCCGTCAGTTGCCCTCTTTCACCCCCTGAAATGTTTAAGATAATAAATTTTGTTTGCGTGTGTGAGTATTTGTGAAAAAAATGATTAAAATTCAGTAAAAGAGTGCATCAGATCTTTCGACATTAATTTACAAAATGCCAAAACACCCTCAATTCAATTTTCAATTCAATCATAGTTTATTTCCAGTCAACGAAAATCAAAAACATAGTACAAAGTATACATGTCATGAAATAATATTGTTCAAACGTTTGCAAAAGATTCATGTAGTATACGAGATAAAATTCAGAAGAACATATATATACAATAATTAGGAGGAACAATGTATAGATACTTCGTGGGCGAGCGGAAAATAAATTCGATTATGGAAAATAGTGATCCACTAAAAAGCAAAGCTTGTCGGACGTGGATCGCTAGATGAATAATGAATAAATGATATACTATTCAAGTATTTAATATAAGTTATTTAAGTCATTTATAACAATATACATTTAGTTATTTTGAGATACACAGGTCGGGGAAAAAAATAGAATACCAATGCTAATGCCCGGACACTGTTCACTGAACCACGTGTACTGGGAAAATATGACAAGGACAACACATTCGTACACACATTCAATTACCCACACGCATATACACTGTAAGACGCGAGACAGTACCGAGAGGAGAGAAGACGGTAACAATACAAGTCTACGAAGAACGAAAGGCAGGAAAGGAAGAGGAGAGAAGAGAGAAGAGAGGTCTGCATACAGAACACGCCAAGTGCTGCGACATCAGGACAGGTGAAAGCTCAAGCATGAATTAAAGCAATTTGAATTATCTAGAATTATAAGTAGAGAGTAAATGTTTTCTGAGTTTGTATTTAAATGTGACAAATTTGGGGGAACCTTTTAAACTATTATCTAGATTATTCCAAAGTCTGGGTCCGGTATAAAGAAATGTATTTTGGGCATGTGCGGTTCTCATAAATGGAAGGTGGAATTCGTCGGATCGTCGCGTGGGATAGTTATGTACATGACTGTTTCGATGAAATGAATCGTGGAATATTTTAGGTAAAAAGTTACTGTTGTAATTAAACATGAACTGGCCAAGTTGAAACACATACAAATATTTTATTTTTAGTATTTTATGGTCAAAAAACAAAACATCTGTATGTTCTCGGGTATGTAAATTAAAAACAATTCTAAGCGCTTTCTTTTGCAATAAAAAAAGTTTATCAAGTAATATCTGATATGTATTACCCCAAGCAAGGATCCCGTCGTTTAAATAAGGTAGTATCAAGCTAAAATAAAGAGTTAATAATGCAGATGAAGGAAGATGATATTTTAATCTGTTCATTACGCCAATGTTACGTGAAATGATTTTACATATGTTATCAACATGATTCCTCCATGAAAGCTTGTTATCAACGCAAACACCAAGAAATTTAAAGGAAGAAACTTCTTCTAGGGGAGTAGTATCAAATGTTATATTGCCTGGGAGGCTATCTAAAGAGTTACTAAAAAGCATAACTTTTGTTTTTTGAATATCTAATGACAATTTATTTGCGTATATCCATTGTATGACCTTTTTCAATTCTTCATTGACTGTTCTTGTTAAGATATTTGGGTCAGGGTGGGGAAAGAAAAGGTTAGAGTCATCCGCGAATAATATGAATGATAGTTTCTCCGAGGATCTATGAAAATCATTAATACAAATAATGAACAACAATGGGCCTAATAAACTCCCTTGTGGAACACCACATGCAATTGTTTTACTTTGAGAGTCAAAGCCGTTGACATGTACAAATTGGGATCTTTTTGATAGGTAACTCGTGAACCACTCCAAGGCCTTTCCACGTATTCCATAATGGGATAGTTTGGCGAGAAGTATTCCGTGGTTAATCGTGTCAAAGGCCTTGGAGAAGTCCAAGAAGATACCTATTGTGTGTGAAAGTGTGTCGAGTGCGTGTGTGACTTTGTCGATGAGGGCAAGTAGTGCGTGTGTTGTGCTGTGATTTTCCCTGAATCCAAATTGAAAGTTTGAACATATGTCGCAGGTTTTAAGAAAACGTACTGTCCTGATGTAAACTATTCTTTCGAGAATCTTCGAAATAGAAGATAATAAAGATATGGGTCTATAGTTATTGACGTCATCCTTCTCCCCTTTGTTATAAATAGGAATTACTTTCGCAATTTTCATGCTATTTGGCACATGGCCAGTTGTAAGCGATGAGTTGATAATGTGTACTAAGGGATCCACTACTTGGGGAATTATGTTTTTTATCAAATGGTTGTCAATTCCGTCGTGGCCAGGACTTTTTCCTTCTTTCAAATTAGCAACGATCTTTGTTATTTCTTCTTTATATGTTGGGTCAAAAAATATAGTTTTGGAGTTAGGTGTATCCAAGAAATCACTAAAAGATTTACTAGAAAGAGGAATTTTTGAAGTAGATTTTTTCCAATTGAAGAGAAGAAGTCATTGAAAATTTCAGCAATGCCAGCGGGAGTGTTGCTGGAGGCATTGCCCCACCGAACTTCAGAAATATTAGATGAATTGTTAGGTGTATTCATAGCATTTTTTAATGTTTTCCATGTGTTTTTAATGTTATTTTTATATTTGCTTATCTGATTAACATAAAAAATTTTCTTCTGCGTACGTAATAATTTGGTGAGTGTGTTTTTGTATGGAACATATTTTTTTCTTATTTTTTGTCAGTGGGGTTGCATCTATATTTATAAAACAAATTATTTTTCCTATTTATAGATCGTAATATAGGCTGGGTTATCCACGGGAGTCTTAGAATTTGCTTATATCTATTTTTTATGTTACGCAGGGGAATATGGTTATCGATTTCGGAGGTAATAGTAGATATGAAGTAGTCATAAAACAAGTTGACATCGGTAGTGTTGTATACAGAAGACCAGTCAATTTATTTTAAACTGTTTTGGAGACTTGTAAGATTATCTGCAGTAATCTTACGTCGCTTATAATAATTATTTTGTGTAGTCAATTTAATTGGAACCTGAGCAAATATAGGATAATGGTCAGTGATGTCTGAGAGGACGATATCAGACTCAGGGTGTGGAAGAACATTACAAACAAATGTTGTCTATGAGGGTAGCCGATTGGCTGGCGACACGGGTAGGCTTGGAAATTAATGGTAAAAACGAAGCAGACATTAATGTTTCTGTAAATTCTTTTGAACTGTTTTGGGAGTTTGAGTTTCATGAGATCGATAGTAAAATCACCCATCAAAAATGTATCTTTATTAAGTATCATGGGATTTTGTACTAAATCCTGCAAAATTGTCAAAAAATCATTCAAATTCGACCGAGGGGGCCTGTAAATTACGCCAATAACAATGTTTTTTCCAATGGATTTATCAATATATATTCAATAAAAAGGGATTCGAGTACATCGCCTATAACACTAATCTCCTCATGTATAATACAGGGCTCGACACTAACGGTGGCCCGGTGGCCCGGGGCCACCAAAAATGAAAGTCGGGCCACCAAATTTCAAAAAAGGGCAAATTTGGTGGCCCGCCTCGGGCCATCAAAATTTTTTGAAAAGTATGTCAATAAATTCGTAACTTTTTCGCCGGAAATTAGCAGTTAAATTTGTTCAAAGGATGGATGAAAAGGACTGAATGAGTGCCTGAGAGTGAGTGTTGCAAGTTTGTTGAAGTTTATTTATGAGTAGATATGTCCAACTTCTAATTCTTACTATCATAAATCTTAAATATTTGACTCATTTAAAAAAAAAGGACTTTTAATGTTTTTTATTGGGGTTTTTTCGGGACACCAAATTTTTCTCTCGGGCCACCAAAATTTGAAATTTAGGATTTTGGTGGCCCCATCGGACCACCAAACAAAAAAGTTAGTGTCGAGCCATGTATAATATATTTAAATTTTTTCGAGATGTACAAACCAACTCCACCACCAACTCTCTCGTTTCTATTTCTAAATACAAATTCGAATCCGGGTAAAGAAAATAAATGACTGATATTAGAGTTTAACCATGTTTCTGTTAGCCCTATGATGGAGCAAGATTTATGATCTGGGTTTTCTAAGAGTAAGCGCAACTTGTCAAAGTTTTTATTGATACTGCGTATGTTAAAGTGAGCTAACAAAAATGTTTCGACTGTATTCATAATACGATTTTTATACTGATTTTCGGTCAAATAAACACATGATGGACTCTGAACTGGATCATGTGAGTCAAAGTTATAATCAAATTCTTGTGCTGAGGTATTGAATTTATTGTATATGCAATCTTCATATGAACTGGAAATAATATTTGCATGATCAGATTCAGAGTGCCTTACTGTGTTATAAAATTCATCATTCAAAAAAATTAAAAGCAAAATCTATTGTGTTAGCCATGGGTTAAAATATAAAACATTCGGGAGTTAATAGCTGGCTTCCCGCCTGGTCCTAACTCAGCAGCTACGTGGGGGTATGCAGACCTAGAAGAAGAAAGGAAACCCTCGTTTCCCTTTCCGCAAAACAAGATACACTTACTTAGAAAAAAATATGATAAAGTGATGTGGACATTCAGATCGGCCAACTAGAAAAATACGCAGCTGTGAAATAAATTTTACACGGAAATATTTCACAAAATGGTCAATGTTGCAGTGCACATCTGCTTTACATGATGTGGAGGGGAGTAGTCATCTGGGAGGGTGTTGATTTAGTATAAATTCACATAAATTTTGTAAGCGTCTATTAACGTAAGCGTCTATTAACGTAACGTTAAGGAATCGGAAAAAGAAGATGCATCCATGAAAAAAGTCATTCTATTTCATGAAAAATGTACCGTTTTGAGAATAATTAACACATGCTACAAATCGAGGTGAATCGCCGCGAAATGTATGACTTGTGAGCCGTATAACTCGTGGGCTGTATGACTCATGAACCTCTTTTTGATGTCGGTCTCGTGGACCGTATGACTCGTGAATGTCGGTCTCGTGGGATGACCCCGATATTTCATGGGAGCAAAAGTCGCAGGAGCAAATGTCATTGAACCATTAAATCTATCAATTCAACTCTCCACAACCATCCACACAATATAATTGTTTTGTTTTCATATCTGTAAATTACCCAATTATCTATCAATCAATTATTCCTTTTCGTTAATACGGAGTGATTTTTCATTACTCTAACGTTTTTGTTTTCATATATAAGATATATAAAATAAAAAAAATGTGCTTAAAAGTTAGTTATTCAAAATACATGGGAAGAATGAGGAAAAAAGCACTAGAATGACTTCTCACAGCAAAGTTTATACTTTTGTTATTGGCTACGATGAGATACGTTGCTACACCGATTTTTAAATCTGCACACCCAGATCCTCGAAACATTAATCGGTCAAACAGACAGATTACAACATGTTTTGCTTTATCGTGAGTGTTCTACATCTGTCCTGTAAATCCAAAATGTCGCAGGGAGTTCTGAAATGTGATTTTCATCTGCTGAACTACTTAACAGCTTGTTTCCTCGGTGGAGAGAAGATTGTTTCAAGGGCGGTGAAATACTGTCTTTATGGCATTAATGCTGGATGTAGATTCGAAAGAGGTGAAACATCTGGCTAAATACTAACACCTGTGAAACAGATGCTTAGTAGGAAAAGTTGGAGTTGAAGCAGAAGATGAAAAGGAGAAAGGGAAGGCAAAAGAGAAACAGATGAGGGCAGTCACTGAAAAGGGCAAGAACCGGGAGCAAATGGGAGGGCACGCCTGAGAAGTAAATATGGATTTAAAGTTCAATGCCGCGTTCAAATCGACTTTGATGAACACATTGTTAGTGCATTTAATTCGAAAAGCGATAGCGATAGGGGGCAAAATCTCGAAGGGGGCACAATAAGTGACGGTGTGAAATCCTCGGCGAGGGAGTGAAGCGACCGAGTGGGGGTACCACGGTAAGGCCTCTTTGTAGAAACAGAGTACAAAAGTCGCGTTTATAGAAAATTTAAAAGAAAATTTATAGGAAATTACACATTGTGAAAAAAATTTTATTGCGAAGGACTATGATTATAACATACGGGGGTACATTAATGTGACGGTGTAGGATCCTCGGCGAGGGAGCGAAGCGACCGAGCAGGGGGAGGGTGTGGGAGGGGGGATACCCCCCTCCGACGGTAGGGACTTTTTGTAAAATCATAGTACAAAAGTCGCGTTTATAGAGCATTTACAAACAAATTTCTACGGAATTAAACATGTCGAGAAAAAAAAAACAGTGTGAAGGACTACGATTATAACATACGGGGGTACATTATGTGACGGTGTGAGATCCTCGGCGAGGGAGCGAAGCGACCGAGCGGGGGGAGAGTGTTGGAGGGGGATACCCCCCTCCCACGGTAGGGACTTTTTGTAAAAACATAGTACAAAAGTCGCGTTTATAGAGCATTTACAAACAAATTTCTAGGGAATTAAACATGTCGAAAAAAGAATTTAGTGTGAAGGACTACGATTATAACATACGGGGGTACATTATGTGACGGTGTGAGATCCTTGGCGAGGGAGGGTGTGGGAAGGGGTATCACGGTAGGCACTTTTTGTTAAAAAAAGCCAGAGTGTAAAAGTCGCGTCACAGAACATTTTTATTCAAATTTCTAGGGAATTAAATGTAGTAAAACAAACATCACTGCGAAGGACTATCATCATAACTTATGTAAACTGTTCATTGTACTATAGGTTTTCCCATCCATTTTCGCACTTTTGTCATTCAATTTCAAAGATTTATTATTCAATTTCGTCCCGAGAAGCACGTGGAACGCAAATCCTTCAATTTCGTCAGTTGTCAGTAGCCATGTTCAGACGTATTTCTAGTCGGAGTAAAAATTTATGGCACGGCAATTAAAATTCAAATTCATGCATATTTTACCACGACCCTTGTGTCCACACGACGGTCGTGGGAAGAAACTCCGACCAATTTATGTGCGAGGGTCGGTGTAACTTCCGGAAGTGGTAGCGCGGCGCAGGCCGACCATGCGATTGTTTTTTTTTTACCAGTGGCATTTGTCTTCTCCATTCTTGTTGATGGAAATTTCTGCATGAGCGCTAGCTTCTTCGTCGCGATCGACTAGGTTAGAATTGCACTACACGCGCACGTGTACTCGCAAAATGTCAACATTGTGATTTGACCCAGGAAGTTTTACCTAGGTCGTAAGGTATGTATAAGTTCATAGATACTCCGGGGGCTTGTCTGCACGGGCAATTTATTCCGACCGGCTAGTCGTAAGCTGTGTTCAGACGGAGGCAGTTTTGGTCGGAGTAACTTCGGAGGATAGGTCGGAGTAGTGCCCGTCTGAACAAGGTCGTGGTAACTTCCTCCGATCGGAGGAACTTACCACGACCTCTTCCTCCGATCGGAGGAACTTACCACGACCTCTTCCTCCGAACGAGATACTCCTGAGTTTTCTCAGGAGTATCTCGCTGCCACGACCAGCCGGTCGGAGTTACTTGCCCATGCGGACAAGCCCTCGGAGTATCTATGAACTTACATGCCTTGCGACCTAGGTAAAACTTCCTGGGTCAAATCGCAATGTTGACATTTTGCGACTACACGTGCGTGTGAAGTGCAATTCTAAAGGCCGTGTCACACCAGCCTTGCGTGCGACTTGCAAAGAACAATTTTGACTACCCGGAGGTCCCCGTAGATGATCCGCACATGACAGTACCTAGCATGTATCTCAAAAGTAGTCGCCCGGAGGTGCGCACGCATATTTTTTTTTTACCCGCAACCGTGTTTAGGCCCTGTCACACCTTTCCGGGCAAGATACTCGGGCTTGTTACGTGTAGGGATTTTCTAGCATACCGGACATTCCTGAGGGCGGAAAATGATTTGTGCGAGTCAGCGCATGTGTCTTACTTGCTGGACGCGTTATACTTGCGAGTATACTAGTCCATGGGCCAGGCCAGATATAGGTACCACCTGAGGTGGCAAAACCTTTTTGGTGTCATTTTGTTTGTCGGGCATAGATATGCTTATCAAGCTATGATAGCATTTCCAAATGAGTAGCTTAGTCATAATAAATGAATCTTTAACCACCTTGGTCTCGTTGTTACATCCCTATACTTCTGAATCGAAACTAACCGTTATACAAAGAAGAGCACTGTCTTCTCTATGTTCACATGTGTTCTGTTGTAAACGCGGTGTGCTTAGTCTTTATTCAAGGCAGCGAAGGGAATATCCAAATGATGTCCACAGCGCTTAGTCTTTATTCAAGACGGCGAAGGGAATAGCCAAAGCTTATGATACAGTGTATATCCTTTTATCTAAAAACAGCAACAACAACAAAAGCAATTCCTCGTGAATTTTACCGTATTTTTCAATTATTTATCATTTTCCAGTGGAAACGCTACAGTGGAAACGCTAACACCACGCCGATGTCGCTTTATTTCCATCCAACAAGAAAAGATAATGCAAAAACAATATACCGGTATACTACAATACATTATAATGAATAATACTGTAAATGAGCAGGGTGATTTTTGTTTAAAACTGATGTATTTGTTGAGAGGGTAGTATAAAAACAGTATAGATAATCCCTTTATGAGGAACTTTTGATATGATAACGGTACATTGGTCTAGATAAAGACTAAGCACACCGCGTGACAGCTGTGGACATCATAACCCTTTGGATATTCCATTCGCTGCCTTCAATAAAGACTAAGCGCACCGCGTTTACAACAGAACACCTGTGAACATACAGAATACAGCGCTCTTTTTTTGTATAGCGGTTAGTTTCGATTCAGAAGTATAGGGATGTAAAAACAAGACCAAATTGGTTAAAAAATCATTTATTATGACTAAGCTACTCATTTGCAAATGATATCATAGCTTGATAAGCATATCTATGCCCGACAAACAAAATGACACCAAAAAGATTTTGCCACCTCAGGTGGTACCAACAACCTATTTTTCGAGCCTTGGCCCATGGACTATACTGTGTGACCTTTGTACCTTAACCTAGTCGATCGCGACGAAGAAGCTAGCAATCATGGTTCAGTGACGTGGTTCAGTGAACAGTGTCCGGGCATTAACATTGATATATATTTTTTTCCCGACCTGCGTATCTCAATATAACTACATTTATATTTTTTACAAATGATCTAAATAATCTATATCAAATATAATAGCTACAAAAAACCCTCGAATAATATATTATTTACTCATTATTTATCTAGCGATCCACGTCCCACAAGCTTTGCTTTTTAGTGGATCACTATTTTCCATAATCGAATCTATTTTCCGCACGTCCACGAAGTATATATGTATTGTTCCTCCTAATTATTGTATATATATATATATATATATATATATATATATATATATAAACATATGTTGCTATATAATTTATCTCGGATATTACATGAATCTTTTTGCAAATGTTTGAACAATATCATTTCATGACATGTATACTTTGTACTATGTTTTGATTTTTGTTGATTGGAAATTTGTGCTATGTTTCTTTGATTTTCGTTGATTGGAAATAAACTATGATTGAATTGAATTGAATTGAATTGAATCATGCAGAATGGAGAAGACAAATGACACTGGTAAAAAAAAAAACAATCGCATGGTCGACGTGCGCGGCGCTACCACTTCCGGAAGTTACACCGACCCTCGCACATAAATTGGTCGGAGTTTCTTCCCACGACCGTCGTGTGGACACAAGGGTCGTGGTAAGATATGCATTAATTTGAATTTTAATTGCCGTGCCATAAATTTTTACTCCGACTAGAAATACGTGTGAACATGGCTTTAGTAGCGAGATACTCCTGAGAAAACTCAGGAGTATCTCGTTCGGAGGAAGAGGTCGTGGTAACTTCCTCCGATCGGAGGAAGTTATCACGACCTTGTTCAGACGGGCACGACTCCGACCTATCCTCCGAAGTTACTCCGACCAAAACTGCCTCCGTCTGAACACAGCTATTGTAATTCGTTTTTCGTCAAACATTTTCAAAGACATAGCATTCAAAATCGTCAATTGTTATTCAGATTCATCCCTCCTGACTAAATTGAATGGACTTTATTTGAAAATGAACGACGAAAGACGAATTTGAAAGTAAGATTGGCCTATTCCCGACATCCCGCGACGAAATTGAAGTAAAAATTTGTGAAATTGAATGAAAAAAGTTTGAAAATTAATGGGAAAACCTATATTTGTACGGGCAGAGCGAGCGAGCCACTTTCACTTTGCCATTCGTCTGAAATGAATTCATTAAAAGCTTAAACGTGATAGCATTGTTCATGCAATAAAAATTATTCTTATGTCGCTAAAAAGCATAGAAGAAAGGGAAAATGTAAGGTTTACTAAAGGTATGTTTCAGGGGGCACACTCGAGGACGCGAGGCTACCATCTATGCATTAAATTTACTATATTAGTGTATAGATATTAAAATGTATAATAGTAACGAATTTTAATTTTCACCCCGTTAGGGTCGAAAATTTTGCATTTTCAGTTATGAAATTGACAACTTTTAGACAAGAAAAGTGCCTTTATTGTTCATTTTGGTCTTTAAATAACTGTTTAATCATTTGTCACAGGGGGCACTTGGGGGGGGGGGCAAAAACTCGTTTTGCCCCCCCCCCCCAATTTTTTTTTTTTTTTTGGGGGGGGGGGGGGCAAGTGCCACCCCTGCCCCCTCCCCCCCCCCCCCCCGCTTCCGGCGCCCTTGGCTGTATGCCGGACTCGTGGGCTGTATGACTCGTGGGTGTCGGTCTCGTGACGTGCGGCCGTTTTAACTCCAGATGCCGAGTACATCATTCGCTAACTACTTTGTATATAGTGAACATCGTTGTGACTGAGATCCACTGCTATTTTTGTTTCATACTGTAATGAAAAGTCTTTATCATCGAATCACATCTACTATTGCTGCTTCCACGACTAATACCGACACTTTCACTGGTAGGTACTACAAACTACAAACCCACTACTAATTGTAATTCTATACCTGTACGTCTGCCTCAGTTAAAGGGTGTATACTGTTCTGGTCGAGGTGAGGATTTAGCTTTTAACGTTTTGTGAGATATTCAGAAACCACTCTATGAGATGTCAAAGAGCATGCAATTCTCAGGGGTATCAAAAGTTTATTTGATGAAAATCGGTTTTGAAATGGCTGAGATATCAAAAACAAGGTGAAACAAAGAGATCCTAATAAAAGGCGTGGCCTGTAGTCTTTTACTATTATCACTTTTTAGGATATCTCAGCCGTTTGAAAACCAATTTTCATCAAATAAACGTTGAATCCTTCTTAAAATTACATGCTCTTTCATATTTCATATTAAGGTTTCTCATTATCTCACTTAGGAATGAAAAAAAAAAAACCTGAATCCCCACCTCAACCAGGTATAATACTGCAAATAATATGACCATATCACCATTTGTACGACAGCTGCTACAGCCTATTTTTAAAAGAATTTAAGTGTTATTATAAATTACAAGAAAAGTCACTGCCACTGCAAATGCTACAATTTGGGCGTATAGCCACCTGCTACCACTGCTGAAACATCAGCTACCACTACGTTGCTGCTGCTATTATCTAATTCACATTAAAAACAATATTTTAATTTTATATGGACCTCTATCCCTGAGAAACATCTTCTAAACTCTGTAAGGCATACTCTAGTATACTCATACTCGTACTTACAAAGTGCGGCCCTGCTCATTGGTATAAGTGCTGCGATAAAATCCGTGCAAAGCGTCCCTGATTTCACCGATGTATTCGATGAACACGTCATAGTGATTGCCAGGAACGAGTGCTTCTACCAGTTGGATGCGCATTATATACGTTTTTTCGTTGTATGATGACATCGACTCGTATATGTTCCTCTGCGTCCATCCTGGTTCTACCGTTTGCACGGATATGTTTGTGATCGTCAGATTACTGAGATGAAATGCAATTTGATCAGTCGATACATCGCATCGTATTCGGATCACTACCGAACCGTCGAAAGTAAATCTTCTCTTGCTAGTTCCTACGACATCGTCTGCGTAGATGTATGGCTGGATATGGAGGTCGTAGGCCAGGGGAATAACATCGCGGGGCAACCGAACAGATTGAGAACCATCCCCTGGTAACTCATATCCCGAGGTGGTACCGGCGTCTCCGTCTGCATATACATCACTTACTGTAAGCACTTCGTCGTCGTGGTCCTCGTTAGAAAAGCCATGTTTACCACCACACTCTCGTTTGGCTTGATAAAAACACAACACCCCCACTACCACCACCACGATAACGAAGACGGACAGGATAGCCGCAACCTGACTTTTGCTCACGGTTATGATCTTCGACGTCCTCGATTCGACTTCTGACATTTCGAAATCACATTTTGTTGTGTCGCAGTCACTTGTAGTTAACTTTTCAGAAGCCATAACTTCATAAAATGTTTATTTGCACAGAGGTTTGACGAGATTGAAAAAAATCAGTGTATTTAAGTTTTCCCACACTAGGAAAATGGGTTTCAGGTATGACTAGATTGTATACCTTCGTGCTGCAGGTTCTATGCTTAAAGCAAGATTTCCATTCAACCGCAGGAGTATTTTCCAATCTTCCACATCGGCTGGTTCTCTCACCGAGGCGAACATGCTTCGCACGCACGGAGGCAAGAGAGCGGAAAAATTCTCAACGTGTAGGCAGTACATGCCATGCATGCTACACGAGCGCGCAAGCCACAAGATCAATGCTCCACCTGTCACATGATATGCCACTGCATTCAAAAGTGACCTCAAAGGAGTTAGGCGCACCCTCAGCGCAAGCCACCTGCCCATGGATGCCTTCAGTAAATACGGAACAGTCGCCTTTTTATTTTTCTGTGCGCGCCGGTACAATCGCCATTAAATAAAAGGAACCTAAGTACACGTCCTGACATTGTGAGATGCTAAGAAAGCAGAATAAAACAGTGATATCTTGTACTTTCTTCCTGTCTTTTTTTTTTTTTGCTTTTAAAAGTATAAAATGTGATGTTGGAGCAGGAATACATTCCATCATTGGAATTTTCAAGAGTGTTCTATTAACGTAATAAACAGGAGGAAGTGAATTTTCTCACATGAAAATATATCTTGCGTTTGAAAGGCATAGCATGACTTATTTCAGCACATGTATTTTCTTTCTGCACACACGCACTTTGATTTTAAAGGATATTTGTTAATATCAAAATGATTTTTTTCCACCAACCAGCGTCTGAGTATCTATGAGATATAGGCCTGCTAATGTTGTCCGGTTTCCGGCCCGTTAGGATTCACATCAAGCTCGAGACGACTGATGCATGCATCTAGGCATCGATCATGGCCGACTGTTGTCCGCTGCCGCCGGGGGGGGGGGGGGGGTGATGGCCTGTACAAAAAAAAAATGGAAGAAGAAGAAATGTTATTGTAATAATTTCGGCTTACTGCATGACGTTCGATCGCGCGCCCGTCTAGTGAGAGTTACTCAGAGCTCAACAGTATCCTATCTTTTATGATTTGTATATATGATTTTTGTCAAGCGCTGGCTCGCTTCGCTCAAAATGTCGACGAAATCTCATGTTATTTTGATCAGTCCCAAGCCCAGGGGGGGGGGGGGACATTGTGCCCCATATATCTTTATTATTTGATGTATCACCGTCATATTTAGCACATGGGTAGAGGAACTCAACCTCTACATGGCCGTACATTTGAACTTTCTAAAGGTCACTGCCGAGGGCGCTATTTACCAAAAGGAATACATAGGAAAGAAATACTTGGTGCTAAAAACATGATTTTTCTTAACATTTTTTCCCGAGTATATATGTTGGTTGTTGTATTTTTTCAAATCGTTCCCATATTTCCTACAAACCTAAAGCAAGTCAAGCATGTTTGTGTGAACAGGGATGATGTTATAAATCTCAAAAGTGGTAATAAAGATATTAAAAGGAGGGTAATAACAGATGCCAGAATTTTAATGTTTAAAGAACATCTACTTTTGACTGATTGGCAAAATGTGTATTTGTTTGGAGATGCTAATGACGCTTATGATAATTTTTTCATACTTTTTTTCTGAACTATATGATAAATGTTTTCCTGTTGTTGAAATATCTAAGTGTAATAAGGACAAATGTATTAAGAGGCCTTGGGTTACCCATGGCCTTATGAAGTCAATAAATCGTAAACACAAACTTTACAGTGCTTACACTAAAAGACCGACTGATGTTAACAAGTAAAAGTATGTTGATTATAAAAATATTTTAGTCACTACTCTCCGGCTAGCCAAACAAAGATTTTATAAGAATTTGTTTCAGGAAGCTGTGAGAGATATAAAGAAAACATGGTCGCATATTAATGATATATTAGGACGGGCTAAGAAACAGATGTTTCCCCCAAGATATGTTCCATGAAGGTCGTTTATTGGCTTCAAACAAGGAGAAGGCTGACTGTTTTGATAAATATCTTTTTGGGTTGCCAGCTAAATTAAGCAGTGAAATTTCTTCTGTTCATAAATCTTTTCATCAGTATTTAAAGCCGACTAGGGATAATGGGTCTCTATTTTTATAACCAACTTCCATTTTTGAAATCTCAAAAGTTGCTTCAACCCTTTAGCCAGGAAAGTCAATTGGGTCTGATGATATTGCCCCTAGGGTAGTTAGAGAATGTTTTCATTTCTTTTTTTGCAGAGCCCCTGTGTGATATATTTAACAAATCACTATTACAGGGAGTTGTTCCCAACAAGCTTAAGGTAGCCAAGGTAGTACCTGTGTATAAAAAGGATGATAATAAGAATATTTCTAATTATAGACCTATAGCTCTTTTACCAATTTTTCCAAGATCTTGGAGAAAATAGTTTACCAACGCTTGAATGATTTCTTGATAAAACAAGGTATTTTAATTTCTTTTTTATTATTGTTTATTTATTTATTTTTTCATTTTTTATTATTATTTTTTTTTTGGTGTGCGCCTCCATAGAGTGGTAGCCTCTCCCATCTAGGCTCTGAAGTTTGTCTTTTTAGGTAATGATTTTGTTTGTATTTTGTCATCTATTTTTCACGATTGATATCTTATTGGTCAAGGAACATTGTAGACAATTTGTAAGTATTACTTTGGTCTAATTGTTGTGTATTTTGACAGATAATTTTGTCATTGGTTCTGTTTGATTTGCTCTGTACTGCCAATACACTTTGTACGTACAGTGTATACATGAGTGGCTCTGTTGTCAATCTTGTTGCACTCTCCATCACTCCATTGACTGTATGTTCTTTGTATCCAGCTGAATTGTCTGCTTGGCATTCCTGCTTCTTTTGTGCATGCCTGACATGGTATTTCATGACAATGCTGGGTACTAGACTTGTGAAAGTGCTCATTTGCATTACACTTGTTTCCATCCGTTCTAAGTGTTGACAGTGATGTTGACCTGTCTCTTGTATGTAAGGAATGGTGGCTAAACCCACAACCCGCTGCTGATAGCAGGCGGTTGAAGTTTTGTAGTAAGCCAGTACTGTACTACAGCAACACAACAGCTTGTTTTCATCTCTGTTCTTTAACTTCTGGTGATATTGAACCTAACCAGGCCCACAACAACCCAGTGCTCATCGTTCTGATCATGTCCGCGACCCTAGGTTTCATCATACATATACTGATGTTTCTTCAAATCGTATTTGCTATAATGTCAATACCCTATACTGTATCAGTTGAACAGCCAGCCTTACCAGCTGCTGCCTCAGCCTGTGTGGAATAGGATTTGCGAGCTTGGTATCGGCTGCAGTGGCGTATCTAGGGAAAATGGCGCCCGGGGCAAGCGCGAAAATTGCGCCCCTAATTTCTGAAAAAGTGTTCAACCCCACACCCATCCCGGTAGGGACTTTAGACAAAGTCCATATGATATGCTTTTTCAAGCACTTAAAAGGGGTCTTTTGAGGGTGATTTAAATGTAATGAATTTTGATAAATTTTGGCGAGCGAGCGCAGCGAGCGAGCCGAAAATTTTTGTATTTCAGCTTACAAAACATGGAATTCTTGTCATTTTTTGCTTATCAAATCTTAGAATTCTAATCAAAATATACTGACGGCCTTATAGATAACGATTTATACCAACAAACTGAGGATTTTAAAAATACTCTAAATCATAACGTGCGAGTGCGCCGAAATTTGTATAATTCCACGACATCACGTTTTGTTCTTATCTCTCTTTTTCTTTCTTTTTGAAAAATTTGGCGAGCGAGCGCAGCGAGCGAGCCGAAAATTTTTGTATTTCAGCTTACAAAACATGGAATTCTTGTCGTTTTGTGCTTATCAAATCTTAGAATTCTAATCAAGATATACTGACGACCTTATAGATAACGATTTATACCAACAAACTGAGGATTTAAAAAGTACTCTAAATTATAACGCGCGAGTGCGCCGAAATTTGTATAATTCCACGTCATCATCACGTTTTGTTCCTATCTCTCTTTTCTTTTTTTGATAAATTTGGCGAGATTGGCGAGCGAGCGCAGCGAGCGAGCCGAAAACTTTTGTATTTCAGCTTACAAAACATGGAATTGCTGTCATTTTTTGCTTATTAAATCTTACAATTCTGCTCAAGATATAGTGACGACCTTACAGATAACGATTTATACCAACAAACTGAGGACTTATAATACTCTAAATTAGTACGAGCGAGTGAGCCAAAATTTGTATATTTCCGCGTCATCATTACGTTTTGTTCTTATCTTTTTTGATTTTTTTTTTGCCCCCCATGTTCGAAACCGTTGGCGTCCTTTTGATCCAATCGGCGATCGCTTCAGAACGAATGAAATTGCAGCCGCTGCTCCGTGCAACATTTTTCCTGCTAAATGTAAAATGACATGTGTGAACACAATAGACATTGTCATTTTATCCGCGTCATCATCACGTTTTGTTCGTACCTTCTTTCTTTGATAAATTTTGGCGAGCGAGCGCAGCGAGCGAGCCCAAAACTTTTGTGTTTCAGCTTACAAAACATGGAATTGTTGTCATTTTTTCCTTATTAAATCTTACAATTCTACTCAAGATGATTATAGTGACGGCCTTATAGATAACGATTTATACCAACAAACTGTGGACTTATAATACTCTAAATTGTACGAGCGAGTGAGCCGAATTTTGTATATTTCCGCGTTATCATTACGTTTTGTTCTTATCTTGCTTGATTTTTTTTTGCGCCCCCCCTCCTATGTTCGAAACCGTTGGCGCCTTTTTTTATCCAATTGGCGATCGCTTCAGAACGAAAGAAATTGCAGCCGCTGCTCCGTGAAACATTTTGCCTGCTAAATGTAAAATGACATGTGTGAACACAATAGACATTGTAATTTTATCCGCGTCATCATCACGTTTTGTTCTTACCTTCTTTCTTTGATAAATTTTTGCGAGCGAGCGCAGCGAGCGAGCCCAAAATTTTTGTGTTTCAGCTTACAAAACATGGAATTGTTGTCATTTTTATGCCTCCGCCACGAAGTGGTGCCGGAGGCATTATGTTTTCGGGTTGTCCGTCCGTCCGTCCGTCCGTCCGTCCGTCCTTCCGTCCGTCCGTCCGTCTTTCCGTCCGTCCGTAATGAATTTTGTGGACAAGGTAACTATCAAAAGCTGTTGAGGTATCCTAATGAAACTTGGCATGTATGTGTATTAGGGGGTGAAGTTGTGCCTATCAACTTTTGGGTGCACGTGCTCAAGGTCAAAGGTCAAAAGGTCAAGGTCAAATACATAAAATTTCACTATTTCCACCATATCTATGCAATGCCTGAAGATATTTTCTTGAAACTTAGTGTATGCATGTATTACCCAATTTAGATTCTCTGGTGAAAGTTTGGGTCATGAGGTCAAAGGTCAAAGGTCAAAAGGTCGAGTAAAAGTATTAAAACTTCTTTTTTTTCTCTGTAAATTGGAAAATTGTTCAAGGTATCTTCATGGAACATAGTATATATACATGTACTGACTGGCAGTGATTATCTAGAGAATGTAGGGTTCATGGGGTCAAAGGTCAGGGGTCAAAGGTCAAGTGCAACACTTCAAAATTTTACTCTTTCCCTCATGTTCATGCAATGCCAGCAGGATTAGTATTTTTTTTTTTACACTTGGTGTATGCATGTGTAACCTAATAGAAATTCTCTGGAGAGTTTTTTTTTTTTCTTTTTCTTTTTTATTGCCTCAAAGGTCAAAAGGTCAAAGATCAAGTGAAAGTGCTGAACTAACTTTTTCCTCCATATCTCGGAAGTGGCTCAATTTATCGTGAAACTTACTGCATATCTATGCATGTTCTACCTGAAAGTGATTATCTTATGAATTTTAGGGTCAAAGGCCAGATGAACATGGTAACAATTTACTATTCAGTACAGAAATTGCACTTTTTCTCCATACCGGTACCATGAAAATTACTCAATGCATAAATGTATGAATGGGTCAAAGTCAAGTTAAAGTTCTTAAAGGACAAGACCCACCTTCATAAACATAAGGATTGAGAGAATGTAGCAATACTAGTAGAACACATCATTGAAAGTTTGAGGAAAATCAGACAATCCGTTCAAAAGTTATGAATTTTTGAAGTTTTTGTGCAGTACCCGCTGGATGAGAAGACTACTGCAGTGTATGAATAACTTAGATGTCACATGCGTACAACAATATAAGGAAAATATAAAGAGAATTTCACAAAATTCCATCTTTTGAAAAAAGTACAAATTCCCCTGACTCGTTACCGATAAATGTTATGGGTAATATTATTCCCCCTGCCTTTAGAAAGAGGCAAGTCAATTGCTCTTTTATTATGCGAAAAAAGTGAAAATATGTTGAATTTTCTTTTATATTTTCTTTATACTGTTGTACGCATATGACTCACAAGCTGTAGTAGTCTCCTCATCCAGCGGTTCCAACACAAAAATTTAAAAAATTCATAACTTTTGCATCGATTGTCCAATTTTCCTCAAACTTTCACTGATGTGTTCTACTAATATTGTTGCATTTTCTCAATCCTTATGTTTATGAAGGTGAACTTGTTCTTTAAATCCCCAAATACATGTTCTCCTATTCATCCAATTAAACCAAGGTCAAGGAAGGTGAACATTCAACACATTTGTGACAAACTTGTCATTTCAATATTTTGCCAGTTTTGTGAAAATGTAGTCACACATTGTCCACATGTACTATCTAGACCTATTAGGAGAATCATGCATTATGGCGGAGGCATAACAGTCGCCATAGCGACATTTCTAGTTTCCTTATTAAATCTTACAATTCTACTCAAGATATAGTGACGGCCTTATAGATAACGATTTATACCAACAAACTGTGGACTTATAATACTCTAAATTGTACGAGCGAGTGAGCCGAATTTTGTATAATATTCCGCGTTATCATTACGTTTTGTTCTTATCTTGCTTGATTTTTTTTGGCCCCCCCCCCCATGTTCGAAACCGTTGGCGCCTTTTTTTGATCCAATTGGCGATCGCTTCAGAACGAAAGAAATTGCAGCCGCTGCTCCGCGAAACATTTTGCCTGCTAAATGTAAAATGACATGTGTGAACACAATAGACATTGTCATTTTATCCACGTCATTATCACGTTTTGTTCTTACCTTCTTTTTTTAATATAAATTTTGGCGAGCGAGCGCAGTGAGTAAGCCAAAAATTTTTGTATTTCAGCTGACAGAACATGAAATTCTTGTGTGAACACAATAAACATTGCCATTTTGTCCGCGTCATCATGTTTTGTTTTTATCTTGTTTGATTTGGTTTTCAGCCTCCCCCCTTTTTCCGGGCGACTTTTTTTTTTTTCTTCTTCTTCTTCTTTTCTTTTTTTTTTTTTCTTCTTTTTTTTTCGTTTTTTTGCGCCCCCAAGGAGTGGCGCCCGGGGCACGTGCCCCCCTTGCCCCCCCTAGATACGCCACTGATCGGCTGTCAGCGTCCAACTCACCGCGGACGTAGGCGTAGGATCCCAAGGTCGCAAACCCCAGTATCTACCACTGTGCCTCCAACGGGCCTCCAACTTGGCCTGTGGAATGCACGGTCCTTGACCAATAAGATTCATGCAGTTACTGATTTAGTTGTAGATAATAAGCTTGATGTCGTAGTCGTAACTGAATCATGGCTCTCTGGGGATAGCAGTAGAGATGCTTACAATTTGGCAGATCTTAGATCATCTTTGCCAAATTATGATTTTACTCATCAACCCCGTGTATCTTCTAGAGGTGGTGGCATTTTTGTACTTTATAGATCGACAGTACGGTGCACTGTTAATACAAACCACACTTTATCTTTATTGGAGTTGCTTGATCTAACACTTAACCTTACTTCATCCTCTGCAGTTAGGTTATATTGTATCTATCGCCCTCCTTTAAGTAACAGTTTCTCAAGTCGGACCTTCTTGGAAGAGTTCCTCACTCTTCTTGAAGGCGCAAGTGTTAGTGATTACTTACCTGTACTCATGGGCGTAAATCCGGGGGGGGGGGGGGATGGGGGATATATCCCCCCCCCTGAAATGGAGGAGGGGGGATGGCCTGTACAACCATCCCCCCCCCCCCTGAAATTTGAGGAAAAAAAAATTGAGGAAGCAGAAATGTGATTGTATCAATTTTGGCATATTGCATGACGTTCGTACACCCGCCTTCAGACAGGTAACAGAGCTGAACAGTATTCTATCTTGTAGGATAATGTATACATAATTTTCTCAAGCGCTCGATCGCTTCGCTCGCTCGCGAAGAAAGTAATATCGACATAAGGTATGATCCAGACGTTGACAACGTCAAATAGCATAGGCTTACATGTAAACATGCTATGACGCGAGCAATGCGGGACCGTCTGCAAATCATGTACGAAAACAAACAAATAATAACAAAAACTGTACCGCCATAATTGAACCCCCCCCCCTCCATTTCCTGAATCATTCCTGAAACGATGATGACTCTGATACATCTATGGGCATACCCAGGGATGATCAGGGGCGTCGAATCTATCTCGGGGGAACCTACGGACGGAACCCACCTACCTACCTATACCTTACCTACGGACATGTTGGGGGCAGACAAATCATTTGTCCCCCCAAGCAATTCCCGAGATGAGGACAAATCTCGAACTTTCTTTATGGAAAATTGTCCAACTACCGCCAGAACTATGCACCGGATCTTTGAATTGCAATCATGAATATGCAAAAGCTCCGCTACTGGGTCCCTTTCAATAGACTTTGTACACTTTTGAGATCGACGTATTTCCTATACATTTTATCAAAGAGTGTGCAGCAGATCTTTCACTTACCAAAGCTCCCTCATATGCAGAGGCGTCGATGGAGGGGGAGGGGGATGGTTCCCCCATAAAAGTATTGGGGACAAACATATCATTTTGCTCCTCCTCGTAACTCCCGGGATGTGGAAATGTTTTTTTCTTTTTTGATAGAAAACTGTCTAAATATTTCACCCAAAGATGGCTGAATTTCAATTCTGAAAATACAAAATCTCCCTCGGGTAAGAGGGGGATAGGCCTAACCCCTTCCATACCCTCCCCTTTCAGTCCTTTCTACTTAATACACTTTAGATTGACATATTTTAAAATGTTTCATCTAAAGTGTGCACTATGGGTTTGTTACTTCAGTATAAAAAAATGCAAATGTTCCGTGGGTGGGAGGAGATATCTAGATACTTTCAATTAACGGAGGGTCCCCCCCCCAAAAAAAAGTATACACTTCTAGGATTGAAATTTTCCCAGATTACATCATAAATGTGTTTACGAGATATTTTCATCTGAATTCTAAAAATGCAAAAACACCCTCGTATGCAGGGGCGTCGATCCTGGAGGACGGGGAGCGCGGACGGGGGAAGAGGGGAGGGACAAACATATCATTATGATCCCCAATGATTCCCGAAATGAGGAACATTTTCTTGCGTTTTTTGATAGAAAACTGGTAGGGTGGTGTTAGCACTCGCCCACGCCTTCTCCCTGCTCGCCCGTCCCCCCCCCCCCCCCCCATATGCATACAAGTAGACTGTGGTTACACTTTGAACATAGACAGTTTTCCAAATATGCCACAGAATGTGTGCACCAAAACGTTTAAATGCAATCAGAAAATACAGAATCTCCCTCGTGTAGAAAGGGGGAATAGGGAATAGGGCTTATCCCCTCCCACCTTCTCTAATTGACAAATTTCCAGATATTCCAACAAAAGTGCGCACCAGATTGTTGAATTTCAGTTCTAAAAGTGAAAAAAAAGCTCCCTCGAATATGGGAGACATATCTTGCCACCCTCGTATTGCTTGGTCCCCTCTGTAGACTTAGTATACTTTGGGGAATGACAATTTCCGAATTTTCCACAAAAAGTGTGCTTCAGATCGCTTTATTTCTATTCTAATAACGCAAAAGCTCCGTCTTGTGTTCCCCCCTCCCCCTAAGCTCTACCTCACTAGACTTTGTACATAAAACACAAAGATGGTGCACACTCAGAATAAGAGCTAAATTCCATGATTTTAACACTTCCCTGAAAAAGCCCTATTTATTTCTACAATTATTTTTTTTTTGGGGGGGGGGGGGGGGGGGCGGCGCTGGAAAAAATTCCAAGTATTGCACCAAAAGTTTGCACCAGATCGCTGAATTTCAGGTCTGAAAATGCAAAATCACCTTCGTGTGGGGGGAGAAATGCCTCTTATCTACACCTTCGTGTTCTTGCTTTTTCTATTTGAATTGCTTAACAGACTGCGTTCATGATAATTATTCATCGTAAAAATTAATACGAGTTTATTCAAATAATACCATTTTCTAAGCAAATTGTCCATTGTAATCTACATCAAAGTATTTTGCTACCTTAAACAAGCGGGACTGTTTCAAGTCGATAAAACACGTAAAAACACGCATCAAATTGCACCATTTACAACATCAAAATGCAAAAAGTTCTCACCGTAGGAGGGGGAACATCCCCCTCCCACACCCTCCCCCTCCCCCCTCTCTCTCTCTCTCTCGCTCCGCTCGCTCGGGTTGGTCCCGTTCGTGATATTAAGTGTAAGAATTAATACAAGAAGTTTAGTCAAATGATACCATTTTATAGCCAAATTGTTTTATATTAATCGACATCACAATATAATGCTACCTTAAACATGTGGGACTGTTTCAAGTCGACAAAACACGCAAAAACATCCATCAAATTGCACCATGTACAACATCAAAATGCAAAAAATTCTCACCGTGGGAGGGGGAACATCCCCTCCCACACCCTCACCCTCCCCCCTTCCTCGCCCCCTCGGCTCGCTCGGGTTCGGTCGCGTTCGTAATATTCAGTGTAAGAATTAATACAAGAAGTTTAGTCAAATGATACGATTTTATAGCCAAATTGTTTTATATTAATCGACATCACAATATAATGCTACCTTAAACAAGTGGGACTGTTTCAAGTCGACAAAACGCGAAAAATCATGCATCAAATTGTACCATGTACAACATCAAAATGCAAAAAGTTCTCACCGTTGGAGGGGGGATACCCCCCCCCCTCCCATCCCCTCCCCCTCGCTCGCTCCACTTGCTCGGGCTCGGTCGCGTTCATGACATTCAGAATTAATACAAGAAGTTTATAGGATAAAGGCAAATTGTTCAATAATAATTTACATCGAAAATATTCTGCTACCTTAAACAAGTGGGACTGTTTCAAGTCGATAAAACACGGAAAAGCATACATCAAATTGCACCATTTACAACATCAAAATGCAAAAAGTTCTCACCCTTGGAGGGGGAACATCTCCCTCCCACACCCTCCCCCTCCCACACCCTCACTTGCTCGCTCCGCTCGCTCGAGTTCGGTCGCGTTCATGATATTAAGTGTAAGAATTAATACAATAAGTTAATTCAAATGATACCATTTTATAGCCAAATTGTTTTAAAAAATCGACATTAAAATATATTGCTACCATAAGAAAGTGGGACTGTTTCAAGTCGACAAAACGCACAAAAACATGCATCAAATTGCACCATGTACAACATCAAAATGCAAAAAGTTCTCACTGTGGGAGGGGGAAACCCCCCCTCCCACACCCTCCCCCCCTCGCTCGCTTCGCTCCCTCGCATCTTACCGCTCCCCCTAGGATCAAATTCTGGCTACGCCGGTGATAGGCCCCACTAATGATAGGCCTTCACAGTGATTTCGCACAGGCGGAGCAAGAGCTGAAATACCACGATGTAATCATTCAGTTATCTATGAATATTTCTTTTTCTTACTTGTTTTTTGATAGGAAAAAAAACCCAAAATTTCACCAAAAGTGTGCACCAGATCGCTGAATTTCAGGTCTGAAAATGCAAAATCTTCCTCGTGTGGGAGGGGGGGCCCCGCTAGGTCGCTCCGCTCCCTCGCACAGATATTCCAACTCAAAGTCCCTCCCCCACCCACCATCATTAAAACGGAACGATGCCCCTGGGATTATTGCTTTATTGACTTAAATCAAGAAAATGGAAGAATACAATTAATAGCTACAGGAAAATATCTACTACGTTATTATTACATACAAAGAAATGGATATCCATGTTACCATTTTATTGAATTTATTTGGGCATTATTCAGGTATGCGCTACGTTTTTGAAAGGGGGGGGGTGTCAAAATCGCCTGTCAATCAAGAAGAAAGAATATCAAAAGACAAGAGAAAAAACAACAAGAAAGTCTTCATACTTTTAAGGTCTGATTTTCCGCCGAAAGTCGGCTGACAAGCAAAAAAAAAAACCCAACAACAAACAAACAAACAAACAAACAAACAAACAAACAAAAACAAGAACAAAAAGTCTTCATATTTTTGCTGCCACTTCCCTCCCACTTTGCATGCAAATGAGTGGGACATTCGATCCCTGTAAAGTGTGTGTGTGTGTGTGGGGGGGGGGGGGGGACCAAGCTTCCCTCTTCCCCCCCCACCCCCCCCCCCCCCCCCCCAAAGGCTGCGCCGGTCCGGTTATGGGCTTGTAATCGTGGTGATGGTGACTATCGCCGATCCCCCCCCCCCCCCCACTCCCCAGTACGGATTTACGCCGTTGCCTGTACTCTTAGGTGATTTTAATGTGCATGTAGATGATCCAATGATAATTTTGCAAAGTCTTTCATGGATGGAGTTGATTATCTGGGGTTCAAGCAGCATGTTCAAGGTGCCACTCATCGCGCCGGTCATACTCTGGACCTATTCTTCACTAGAGACTCAGACTCTGATATCATCCACCGTGTCAGCATGTTATTTTCGCTACCTTCAGCAAACCTCACAAGGCCGCAGAATCCCAAGAAACAAGTGAGCTACAGAAAATTTCGCAACATCGACATGGACTCTCTTCGAAGTGACATTGAATTGTTAGTCAGGTCTTTTCTTGGTCTGACTTGTCCTTCTGAAGTTGCTAATCAATACAACACCTGTCTCCGTTCTCTGTTAGATAGGTACGCTCCTCTCCAGGTGAAAACTGTAACGATCAGACCTCAAGCACCATGGTTCAACGATGAGATTCGGGAGGCAAAGAGAAGACGCCGCCGGGCAGAACGTCGAATGATCAAGTCAGGACTTTGTTTTGATCGGGAACAGTATCGTCACGAGTGTGAATCATACTACGAATGCATCTTCAAGGCTAAGTCAGCTTACCTTAAGAATCTCATTGCTGATGCTGACACCAAGAGACTCTTCAGTCTTGTGAAATCACTCTCCTCATCAAATCACTCACCGATTCTTCCTGACCACTCGTCGGACTCTGAACTTGCAAACAAGTTTGCAAAGTTTTTTGCTGAGAAGGTATCCAACGTTACATCTGCCTTCCCCGACTCTGTTCCAGTGCCATCAACCGCAACCTTGGTTGGTCCGTCTCAGTTTCAACTTTCAGAATTCTGTCCTGTATCTGATCTGGAAGTTAAGGAACTTATCGCATCACTACCACCTAAGTACTGTAAACTGGACCCAATACCTACCTGGTTGTTGAAGGACACGCTGGATGATATTCTTCCTGTCATTACCAAGTTGTTCAACCTCTCTTTTTCCACTGGTCTTGTCCCAGAACCATTTAAGTCATCTCTACTCCTCCCTCTCCTTATAAAGTCTTCAGTTGACCCAAATGAACTCAACAATTATAGACCCACTGCTAATCTTCCATTTTTGGGTAAGGTCTTGGAGAGGATTGTGTCATCACAACTCAAAGATTACCTTGAAAGATCCGGCATGTTTCCTATTTTTCAATCCGCATATCGAAATCATCATTCGACAGAAACTGCCTTGGTTAAACTTTTCAATGATCTTCTATTGGCCGTAGACAAAGGAAATGAAGCAGTGTTGATACTCCTGGACTACACAGCTGCTTTTGACACTATTGACCACAGTGTGTTACTTCGCCGCTTTGAAAAAGACTTCCTGATATCCGGAACTGTTCTTCAATGGATCCGTTCATATCTTCACAGCCGTACTCAACGAGTCATCATCAGTGACACGCTGTCTTCATCATTCCCCCTGACCTGTGGGGTTCCGCAAGGTTCCGTGGTCGGGCCACTCCTTTTTCTTCTTTATACCAGTCCGCTGTCTAAAGTCATTATATCCCACCAAGGCGTCCAGCATGTGGTGTATGCTGACGACACACAGATTTATGTTACACTCAAAGCAAATGAGAAGGCTGAAGCAGCTCAAAAACTTCAGAACTGTCTTGAAGACATTTCAATCTGGTCCTCAAACAACAAGCTTTGCCTCAATGAACAAAAATCAGAGATGATCCATATATATTCCAAACATAGAAACACCAATTCATTCCCAGATTTAGTTTCTGATAATGTTTCTACCAAGTGTAGTGAATGGGTACGCGATCTTGGTTTGATCATTGACAAAAATCTTACCCTTTAACAACATTAAGCACATTTGTAAGGCAGCATCTTTTGGATTGTTCAAAATTGGGAAGATAAGGCAACTACTTGACCGACCTACAACTGCCAAATTAACTCATGCATTTGTTTCTTGTCATCTAGATTGTTGCAATTCCATATTTTCTAACCTCACTCAGACACATTTATTCCCACTTCAACGGGTACAAAATTCTGCCGCAAGACTTGTCTCCCTCTCCAGGAAGTCCGAGCCCATAACTCCAATCCTCCGTTCTCTCCACTGGCTTCCCATACATCACCGCATATCTTTTAAAGTTCTTTTGCTTCTGAATGGGCAAGCTCCCAAGTATCTCACAGATCTTGTTTCTTTACGTTCCATTACTTCCTCAAGATCCCTCCGTTCATCCTCCACAATGCAATTGACTCCTGGACCTCGTACTTCCACAAAATACGGTGATCGTGCTTTTTCTACAATTGCCCCTTCTCTGTGGAATTCTCTACCTGCCTATATACATCTAGCCACTTCCGTTAATCAGTTTAAGACTCTGCTGAAGACTTATCTTTTTAGTAGATAGTCCTTTGGAATGGTCCAGTTGTGGGTCGGTCGATGGAGGTGCACACTGATTTTGATTTTCCGTACTTATCGCATTTATACACTGAATCTATTTTTTATTTTTTGTATTTTTGTATTTGTATTTTTGTATTTTTGTGTTGTTTTGGTCTAAATATTATTTTTTCCTGAAACTGTGCGCTTAGAAACATTTGTATTGAGCGCCTTATAAATGTATTGTATTATCATTATTATTATTATTAATTCCTCAGCAGTTTGGTTTTCGGAAACGCTCTTCTACAAGCATGGGTGTTTTCCATCTGTTATTAGATTCTATTTTAAAGTCTATTGATGACCATAAGTACTGCTTGGGAATTTTTATTGACTTGTCAATTGACACCATTGACCACTCTATCCTTCTGAGTAAACTTGAGCACTATGGTATTCGTGGCGTAGCGTTATCATGGTTTGAAAATTTTTATCTCATCGAACTCAATTTGTTGTGGTTAATGGTGTCAAATCCCAGACTACTGTCACCCAGTATGGTGTACCACAAGGGTCAGTGCTTGGCCCTTTGCTATTCTTAATATATATTAATGATGCTATCAGTTCATCAAATGTATTTTCTTATTCACTATTTGCGGATGATACTAGCTTGTTGTTATCCCGTAGAAATATTACTACTTTCCCTGCGTTCAGACGATCCCCCGCTTCGAGGGGAATCTCCCGTTTGCCAGGACATCCCCCGGCAATCCCATCGTGTGGACGCTCGGTGGGAGATTCCCCGCTCCCCCGGAAAGCTTGTCGAGTCCGACAACAATTCTGGCGGGGGACAGAGCGCGCAGCTGTTTTCCTCGTAAGTGCGCATGCTCAAAATGTGGTGGCGAATAACCTTCGACACAGCTGAAACCATCAGCCGTGATTTGTCCCCCGTTCAGCGGGGGATTTCAAGACACGTGTGGACGGTCGATCGTAAAAAAGATAAGATCTCTCCCTCTCTCCCCGCGAAGCGGGGGATCGTCTGAACGCCGGGACTAATGGCCATTACAAATGCTGAAATCAAAAAAATAATTGACTGGTTCTGTTGTAACAAACTGTTGCTCAATGTTCAAAAGAGAACTGTGTTAATTTTAGATCCAGAGGTAAGAAAATTCCTAATAACAATGTTGATCTCCTGAAGGTGGGTTGATCACAGTGTTGCACGAAGTGAGCATGTGAAATTTCTGGGTGTTATTATTGACGAATATTTGACCTGGAAACCCCATATAGATGCTATATGCACTAAAATTTCTCGAGGTATTGGTGTGATCAGTAGATTGAGATTTATCCTACATAGGAAGGTCTTAGTTATGCTTTATAACAGTATTATTCTCCCTTACCTTACCTATTGTAATGTTGCATGGGGTAACAGTTTTAAGACTTATATTAATAAACTCAAAGTATTACAAAACAAAGTTATTCGGTTTGTTACCAGCTCCAGCTTTAGGGAACCTAGTCAGCCATTATTTCTTAAGATGAAGTTGTTACCCTTTGATGAACTTGTGTCTTTAGGTAGTATGATGTTCATGTTTAAACTTAAGTTTTGTCCTCACATATGCCTCTTAAAAGACCTATTTTCTTGCAACTCCCAGATACATACTTACAACACACGTCAAAGAAACCCAGAGCTACCAAGTCTCACGCATTCTGCTTGAGACTCAAGCATTTAGGGCCTGTCTCACGATCTCACGCAGGGCACCCATTTTTCTCACGCATCGGGTGAAGTCTGCAATTTGTGCCAAAAATAAGCAGCATAGCTCAAAGGATTCAAGTGATAGTTGCAATTGAAGGTATATTTCCCTTTTGTCTTTCAAAATTAGTAAAAAATAGTCACTTAAGTATGCACCAGATCGCATCATTAAGAGCTAATAATTCAAAAAAGCTCCTTACTATGGGAGGGGTGACACCCTCCTCGTTCGCGTGCGCATGCGCGCGAGCGCCGAAACGCCGAGCCATGAAAATCTCACTCATAAAAGTTTTTTGAACTTGGCATCTCTGGAAACCTTCTGCATCATCCTCGTGTTAGGACAAATGTTGCATTCAATTCCTTCCAAATCACATGTGTGAAAGATTGGTACCAGTTACCTGCAGACGTTAAGGTCAGTACGACTGTTACTAGATTCAGGATTTTATGTAAATCATATTTACTTGGTAGATTGAAATAGATTAGCTATACAGTTATCATTTTATGAAGATGTACTACTGCTACAGAGAAGGCTCGGTATGCTTATTGTGCCAGACATCTTGTCATCACTTGTTTTTTCTAAAAAAGGTACAAAACCACCCTTGGAAGTGTATTTCATTGGGACTGATAAAATCAGTTTGTTTTTACCAGGCTCTGTTACAAGTGTATATTGGATCTATTTACAGTATATCGATTTTCCTCTGTATAGTGTCGACGAATCACTGTGTGTGTGTGTGTGTGTATTTGTGTGTGTGTGACCAATTGACGCTCTAGCACTTTTCAAATATCATTATCAGCGGGGGGGGGGGGGGGGGGGACTTACGTTATGTTATCTTCAATGTTTCACGTTTTAATTTTTTTTTTGGTACATCTGTATATAAATGTATATATATTATAAATGTTATAAATGTTTATATATGTTATAAATGTTATAAATGTTATAACTGTTATAAATATTATAAATGTTGTGAATGTTATAAATGTTATAAATGTTTTTATATGTTATAACTGTTTATATGTTATATATGTTACAGTAGGCCCCACTCACAAGCTGTCCTTCTTGGGGTCTATGTTTGGTTTGGTTTTCAATAAATTGAATTGAATTGGAAGTCAAGGTTAAAGTTTCAACGTGTAACAAATGTAACATTCAACAATTGTAACCACGTGGGGGCGCTGTTCTTCACAGTATGAAGAAATAA
Source organism: Diadema antillarum (assembly GCF_040938485.1). Classification (NCBI taxonomy): domain Eukaryota; kingdom Metazoa; phylum Echinodermata; class Echinoidea; order Diadematoida; family Diadematidae; genus Diadema; species Diadema antillarum. The sequence continues at coordinate 866,092 of NW_027271732.1, read as the reverse complement.
CCACGAGACCTAATGTATTGTTTGGGATAGGTAAGCCCGACGTGTATAGTTATCATATTTCCAATCATGCAATATTAGAATTTTGAGCTTGCAGACTGATGATATGATAAACAACTGATACTACAGGCAAAACCTGTATGAAAGATTCCAAATAACATAAAATACAATGGTATATTGGAAAATTCTGGGGTTTTTTTTTAGTCATCTCTATTTGTCACATGGGTGGACTTAAATCATAAAACAATCACACTCGTGCCATTCACAGTTATAATATGTACAGTTTATTGAAACAATCTGTGGCAATATTTAAATGCTTAAACCTGGAATATTTCACCAGTAGGGAACATCAGGTCTCTGAATTTAAGCCTGAAAACGCGAAATTTTCCCTCGTGTGGGAGGGGGCATCTCCCCCTGCCCGTTTTCCTGAATGCTTTTTTGTTTCATATTTGTCTCACTTTTTCGATAGAAACAAGAATTGAATATGTTACAAAAAGTGTGCACTATAAATATCTCTGAAATTTAACTGAAAATGCAAAAATCTCCCTCGTGTGTGAGGATACCCCCTCTCTTCGCTTGGTCGCTCCGCTCCCTCGCACATATCTCAGAAGTTTTTGCTCCCCCCCACCCTCCCCTATAATGGAAAGGGTTCGACGGTATGATTATTTTAATTGACTTAATTCAAGAAAATTTATAATTCCATTAGAAAGAAGGAACTATCTACTACATTTTTTTTTATTACAGGATAAATACCAATGTTAACATTTAATTTATTTCATTTCATTTCATTTTTAAAGTACACATTATGCGCCTGTGCATATCATTGACTATATCGCCGATCATCTCCCCCTCCTCGGTACGGATCTTCACCGATGGCTGGTACAACAGTGCGAACACTGGAAAAGAGAATCCCCGGAAGACAATTAAATTGTTCATTATCATTATCGTTACCGCACTTATTGCATAATTCGCATGGCGTGTTTATTCGGTGACAATGCTTAGCAAGTATTGTAGCAGATCGCCACTTCTCTCCCCCTCCCCTCCCTCCCCCTCTTCGTCCCCACCTATCTCTTTCTCCATACCAAATTGAATAATTATCCCCGTGCATTCTCACTTGAGAATAAGATTTTCCTCATAACTCTTGAATTTACTTAAAGGGGAAATCCAGTCCAAACATAAGTTAGTCTGATAAGAAAAAGTAAAATATTACGAGTTTAACGATACAAATATGATCGAAATCGGATAAAAAATAAGGAAGTTGTGACATTTCAAAGTTTCGCTATTTTTTTTTTTTTTTGGTGGTGGGGGGGGGGGGGGGGAAACGGTTCTTGAACAGTCAATATGAATATGCAAATGGAAAAGTGAGCATATCATTACTTCATAACTTACCATATAGTTCGTACATAAACTTTTGAAATTTCAAGTGTTTCATTCAAACGCACTTATGCCCGAGGCTCAAATCCTCCTATATCTGACAGTTTGATATGACACAGTTAGCTAACTCATTTGCTTATTCATATACCCACTGTACAAGAACTGTTTTGGAGAAATTATCAAAACTTAAAAATTTCATAACTTCCTTATTTACATCCGATTTCAGTCAAATTTTAACTGTTAAACTCGAAAAAATTTCTCTTTTGTATCAGACTAACTTATATTTGGACTGGATTTCCTCTTAAAACGCCATGACTCATCTCTCTTCCCTCCCTGGATGTCCAGATTTTTTTCCATCCTATATGATTGTATTTAAAGCCCGAGAGCATGTGATTTCGCTTGTGTTTGCTCAATGCATGTCCACTCTTATTATAAATCTTGACATAAACGCTCAGGATTTCCGTATTTCCCTACCCCACCTCCCCCCCCCCCCCCCACACACAATTAATGTGTGTGTTTAAAGGCCTGGCCGAACCCTGTGCCAACTGAAAGCTGTGCACAAACAAATCGGATGATGGAGGGATTGCCAATCCCACCGAACTGCCGGGGGGTCAAGGGGAAAGAGCAGCAAACACAAGTCAATATGCTTAGCATACTCTCGGGCTCGTCACTTGCCTTTTGTCAAGGCTCTCTCGCTGTAATAACGGGCAAGCGAAGCGAGCCCAGCCGGCTGGGCTCTCTTCACGATATACAGCGAGAGGGCCTTGACAAAAGGATAGCTCGTCACCAACCAACTTGGGATAGGGAGCACAGTACTCATTGTTTTCGACACTTCATTAAAATGCAACGAATTCATTTGAATTTATTGGTATTTTTCTGTTCTGGATTGCTGCACTATTGAAATATGTAAGCCTAATTATGTTACACCCGAGCAAAGGAAATTAATGACCCAAGAAGCAAAAATATTAAAAACATTCTATTTCTTGGTCAATTTCAATTTTGCTCCGATTTTCCTGAACACTTCGAGCGATCAATTTCATCTTCCTAAAAACGAATTTTTCGTCGTCACAACACGTTCATTATAGACGTGGAATCTCAGGTTACCTCCAAACATTTCAGATGGTTTCGTTTCCCCCTATTAATGCTTTGATCGCTCTCAACTAAAGTGCTTAATGTTTGTCTTAAATGAACGACAATTCCAGGAATTTAATTGGTGAGAGTTTTAACTGATGGGGAAAATCATATTATTGCCAGTGGGCCTATGTAGGCTCCTTGATCATAATGTTAATGTGCATTTACTCGGAAGAAAAAAATACAGTTTCGTTTCCTATACATTGTACGTCCCTTGTGCAAAAATTGCTTCAGCCATGCTCAAGTTCTGTATGCAAGTTATTAAAATGTTACTCATGTAATTACATTACATATGTATTGTATAATAGTAGTATGGTATGCGACATTTGAGTAGGGTTTCGGGGCAGAATTCAGGAGCAGAAAACCAAGATTGCGCAATCGAGAGGGACGGCTCCTGAATCCTGGCCTCTGATTGGTCAATTAGCCAAAACCACGCCCATTTTGCGATGAGTCATCCACCTGCTCCTGAAAGCGGGGCAGCCTGGTGGGGCAAGGAGCAAGGAGCAAGGAGCAAGGAGCAACAGTTTGGGATGATGTAATAACTTTCCAAGCTGTATTGTTTTGAAGCGTATGTGAAATTCCATCATCTTGATTATTAAACGTATAATGTGATACGCAGCTTATAATAGTGGACAAAGAAAATGAAAGAAAGAACCCAGGCAAGTTTCTGATAACAATCACATAAAGATGATACCGCAGTAGCGTGGATAATGGATATCCACATGCGTGATTATCGTGTAGGGGGTCATGTAATCGGTGATATGGTTTCAAATTTTATTTGAGGTGAAAGAAAATAAATAAAACAAAATATCGATAATTTGAAGTCAGAGTTTAAACCACAATGTCAAATTAGGTATCCTTTTAACACATGAAATTCATGCCCAGTGTTATACAGTTTTTTATTAAGCCAGGGTCTCACCTCTAAGCAATCATTACATGTGAAGTAGTGTAGCAGTTGAAGATAAACAACGTTCATACAATTTGGTATACAGCTAACAGGACGGTGAGGCGTAAAACAACACAACATTTGCGCGTTCGTTCGTGTTTTTTTTTTCGTTCATCAAACATCTTAAGTTCGATCAGTCTCTATTCACCCCTATACAAATGAAATAGTGATATTTGCGAGCATTGAAACACGGATCAGTCGAAAACTTTCACTCGTTAAAGTCCCTACAACTTCGTACAACTTCATGTCGAAAGGAGGCCACGCACTGGTATTTTCCTTTGACATTGTCTAAGTCTATATATTTCTTTCTCTCGTGATAATCTGATACCCCTTTCCCGCTGAAGAAAATCTTCCCCGGGGGCACCTGGGGGCACCCGGGGAACCCCGCAGTGTGAAAGGTCACTCGGTTGAAACCTAGGGGAAGCCTAGGTGAAACACCGATGAAATTTTGGGCAATTTTTACCCGAGAAGCGTCCTGGGTAAACTCCGATAGTTCAACGGGAAATCACCCGGTGGTTCACCGAGAGCGCCCAGCGTGAAGGGTTGTCTCGGTGAAACACCGGGGAAAATATGCAGATTATGTCAAAGGTCATGTTTTGTTTCTGGTCATGCACACGTTTTCAGCTAGCTAGCGCGCACTCGACCTCCCAAATCCACACGTACAGGGTACTAGTAATTCGTGTTTGTAAACATACACTCGACACTACATACTGTATGTCGTTTCGTGTGCAATGTGGCGTTCACAGTGCGACGGCATTGTTTTGCATCGTGCTGTGCATTGTATTGTTTAATTAGCACGCCGTGTATACATACACAAAGCTGATATAGGTTTACAGTGTACTTGATCGATTTGATGCGTCCTCCCTCTTCGTCTTCCTCTAGTGTCTAGCTCTTAACTCTTCCAGTAAAGTCTGATACAGTCCGCCTCTTGCTTGATTTTTTCGTATTTTGTGCTTTTCTCGTCAAGTGCTGGGTTTACAATGTGCAGGAGAAATCCGTTGACGTTTTGTGCTGTTGAAATTTGAGGGAATTTTGCAAATGGCTGGAGTGTGGACCAAAGACGAAGAGAGAGTACGTATAGCGAGGCAGCAGTGAACGAAGAACTGAGCGGGACGTCGGCTGACGCTGCCGCGTACGAGTCCCTCCTCCGAAAACTTGCTGAACATGGGATCGAAAAAACCAAATCGCAGATGCACAACAAACTCAAGTACATAAGATCACCCACGTTGCGAGCAGAAAACCCGTCTAGGGGAAAGTTTCACCGAGAGCAGTGTGAAACGACGGCACTGAAACTTTCACCGAGAGGTTCCCCGGTGAATTTACCGGGGAACCTCTCGGTGGTTCACCGAGACGGGCAGCGGGAAAGGGGTATGAGAGTGTCTGGTGGTAGTGCTGTATAGTATACGCTACAAACCGCAATACTGAAAGTCTTGTGTGTTCGAACGGATGGAAAGTATTCAGCATGACAGGGGCATGTCAGGACAGGCATTCAACACTGTCCTATGCAGACGAGTGCATTACATCTCTTTTGTTGAGAACAATACAAATTATCGATGGTAGACATTCCTCGTGTTCGTTTCACCACCACCAGCTCAGTCCCCTTGCTGGTCCCTAATCACTCGAATAAACACCGTCAGGCCCCTGGGAGCAACTTTTTTTCACAGGGGTGCTGAACCCCTGAGCCACCCGTAGGTTGCCGGACCATATTGCACTCATTTTGGAGTGACCGCAGGGATCACTCGAAGATTTTGGACTTTGCCACAATAGTTCCGTAACAGTAAATTAACACAAAATCTATAATCATCGTTTGATGATAGGAAACCAAGTGTTGTCTTTATCATATTCTATAAATACTTCACGTATACGTTGTGATACCAAGGAGGTACTACGTACGATACCTGCCCGTAATATGGGTCATTCACGTAAACAAAAATCTCGGCCTCGAATTATACGATTGGTAAACAAAAGCTATCATTAATTTGAAATTGTAACACGACATTTCCATAAAGAATAATTAATAAACCTAAATAAAATGTCTTTCAGGGGGTCTTACTAAAAATTATTTGATTAAAACATTGTTGATTCCTCCGTACCGAAACTTGATATGGTTCTATCACATCGCCTCCAACGTATACATTGTTTATAACAATATAACGCTCAGTAAGACTCAATAGGCGCTTTCACATCAGCCCGATGTTTCGAAATAGCGCGCTATTTTTTCTGACTTGGGAAATTAAATTAACACTAAATCTATAATCATCGTTTGATGATAAGAAACAAAGTATTGTCTCTATTATATTCTATAAATACTTCACGTACAAAACGTTGTGATACCAAGGAAGTACTGCGTGATACCTGCCCGTAATATGGGTCATTCACGTAAACAAATCTCTGCTCGTTAGCTTTTTTTCGGCAGTTGTAACGGGAAGTGACTGTATGCGGTAAATTTTGATTAAAAAATGATAATAAATGACCGGACGATATATTGCCTGAATTTCACCCCAGTATTTTTTATTTTATTTTTTTTTTTTTTGGGGGGGGGGGGGCTGTAACTTCACAATTAATTTCTATAAAAATGTAGTGTCTATACTAATGTATTTTGGCTCATTTGGAGGTTGAAATCTTGATGCAAACTTCTTTCGTTTCATGTGTGTGAAGCTGCAGCCTGCAATAGGTGTAGCGTTTCAAATATTGGCGTCGTCTATCTGTTTGGATACTTTCTGAAATGTCTGTTTACACACACACACACACACAAATCGGAAGTTACCGATCGAGTTTTTTTCCTACTTTTGGGAATTGTGAGGGTGGCTATATAGTCGCGATTATTCAAAAGTGCCTCACATGCGCTGATCAAGCCTGTGTCAAGACAGTCACTAACATATCTCTGAGCTGGCGGTTTGAACATCAAAAATTCAATCGAAATCCAGCTAGGATCTTTTTTCTGTGTGTGTGTGTAGTAGCTAGTACACGTGTGTCTAGTCTTCAAACTTTCATGTTCGAGATGATAAAATCGTTGATGCCGGTGGTTCTCAAATACAGACATACGTGAAATATCTACAGTCGGTGCCATAATCATTCAATTACAGTACTTTCTTCGGACTCACAAAGTTTAGTACCCAATGGCACAACCTTGGATACATAGTATTCAATGGATGGAGCTGTACATTACTAGACATTCGGATTATTTCCATAACCAGGTAGGTAGGGATACTGGTATCGGCGACCCAACATGTTCAATGGGGTTACGATACCGGTGTGTGTTCCACCGTACACCAAATGAAGCAAGTGGCTGGGCATTGGGTATTGTGTGTGTTTCTCTGGTGTGTGTAGGCCTATACGGCGAGAGTTGGGAGAAGGGGAGAAAGATTCTGCCGAGAGTCCTTGGGGAGCTCGCAGAGTGATAGGAAAGCCTAAAAATAGATGTGTTTCGGTCAAGGGGTCAGGAGGGCCTGTCGCTTGGTGGAATGGAAGGCGTGGAAGGTGGCTGGAGTTTGGCTCGCAAAACGCAGAGACAGTATCGTATTGCAATGGAAACGGCAGGTGGCGCTCTGTATGTAACGGTCATCCTGATAGATGTTGGAAAGATTTTGCCTTCTTGCAGCAAATTACTACGTACTAAATTCGTAATTTTCTCATCTATTTTACCCTGTAATGTGAAACGAACCATCGTGGATGTTGATACTATCCTTCCTCAACACAATTTCATCAAGTATTCTGCAAATACTAGCAAATAACATTCTGATACGCCACATAAACAGGAACAGGACCATCCCTTTAAGACTTTCAGTACATGATCCATGTAATACATGGCCACATTTTATGTAGGAATTATTGAAAGGGGGGGGGGGGGAGGGGGAGCAGAGGAGGAGATGAAGGGAACATTAAACCGGGGGGGGGGGGGAGGGGCTGCCACACAAAGAAACTTGTGTATTCTTAGTGAAATTCAACGATCTTGTGCACACCTTTTGTGGAAAAGTTGAAAATTCTTGAATCATAACAGTAAGAAAAACTAATATTCAGGGGACAGTGTTAATGGCAGGTCCGGCAGAACTTTATTCATAGTGATGGGCCCACTGACAATATGAATAGGGGACAAGAACGTCTATCCGTTTTCAACATGGGGATGGGGAGCATGCACGAACCTTTTTCTGGGGTGGGCAAGAGTAAGGCCATATGTTGGGTGTTTGAGAGGAACACAAAAACGAGGGAGCGAAGGGACTGAGGAGGAGGGGGGGGGGGGGTGTGGGAGGGGGATACCCCCTCCCACGCACCCCTCCCACGCAAGGGAGATTTTGCATCTTTAGAAGTGAAATCCAATGATCTGGTGCACGTTTTGTATGGAAGGAGGAGCCCGTCAAAAACATGGATATACGTCGCGTAGTAATTTGAATTGCTACGCGACGTAAATAATTACGTCGTGTCGTTATTCGAATTACTACGCGTCGTAATTCGAATTACTGCGCGACGTAATTATTTACGTCGCGTTGTAATTCGAATTGCTACGCGACGTAATTCCGAATTACTGCTCAACGACTTAACGTCACGACATTAAATGAATTAGTGTCATGCTGTAATTCCTAATGCTACGCAACGTAAATAATTACGTCGCGTAGTGATTTCAATTACGACGCGACGCAAATAATTACGTAGTGTTGTAAATAATTACAACGCGACGTAATTCCGAATTACTGCTCAACGACTAACGCAGCGAATTAACGTAGCGACGTTAAATCAACCAATGAAATCGTTCGTTATTTGCTCAGTGATGCATCACGGTGCACGTGCCAAAGGGCTAGACACGTACTCATTTCCTACAGCATGTTTGTCAGTACAGTATGGAAGCAGGAGCCCGTCAAAAACACAGATATACGTCGCGTAGTAATTCGAATTGCTACGCGACGTAAATAATTACGTCGCGTCGTTATTGAAATTACTACGCGACGTAATACCGAATTACTGCTCAACAACTTAACGTCACGACATTCAATGAATTAGTGTCATGTTGTAATTCCTAATGCTACGCAACGTAAATACTTACGTCGCGTAGTAATTCCAATTACGACGCGACGCAAATAATTACGTAGTGTTGTAAATAATTACAACGCGACGTAATTCCGAATTACTGCTCAAAGAATAACGCAGCGAATTAACGTAACGACGTTAAATCAACCAATGAAATCGTTCGTTATTTGCTCAGTGATGCATCACAGTACACGTGCCAAAGGGATAGACACTCATTTCCTACAGCATGTTTGTCAGTACAGAGTACTTGGTTAGCTGGTATACCTTGAATACAAATATTTCTGATGCAATGTAGGCCCAATCATTTTTGCCGGGTGTTTGTCGGATAAAGCATTGCCATGGTAATCATAATTTCATCATAATTTTGTGGATTGAATAATTTTTATAGTATTTCAGTAATTATTGAAATTGGTATTTATGATGATTTATAGGTGTAGTTATGTTAGATTTTTTCTCAGTTTTGAAGTAATTGAAATTATATTTGGTAGGTATTATGGTTTTGAGGCATATGTGAAAAAAAAATTGATTAGAAGTGAAAGATTTGTTGAAAGTTGAATTTTTGATAATAAGTATAATAATTATAGAATTTATTTAAATGAATGAATTGAATGAGATGTTTATATGTAATATGTACTATGAATATAATGGTTATTATTTTATTTTTCTGCAACAAGTAATGCAAAACATTTATGGTTTATCTTATTAGTAATCTGTAACGTACGTGTTCAATGAACAATTGTTATCTGTTTGTATCTCTTGTGTGTAACGCTGGTGGAAGGCGCATTTCCACTTTCGCATTGTGGACAATAAAGCAATCAATTCAATTCAATTCAATTCAATAATTTAGGTTATAAACATTTCATAGGATTGTATTGTCAACGAAATGGCATATGGCTCGCTGTATAGCAGGGAGGTGGAAAGGAACTTCCACCACCCTGCTGTATAGTCAGCTCCGGTTTTCACCAGCACGCAGTGAGCGGATTGCATGCGCTTCACTACCTGTTTTTCACACGCTATTACGAACGATCCCATTGGTTGTTTTAACGTCGCTACGTTAATTCGCTGCGTTAGTCGTTGAGCATTAATTCGGAATTACGTCGCGTTGTAATTATTTACAACACAGCGTAATTATTTGCGTCGCGTCTTAATTGGAATTACTACGCGACGTAATTATTTACGTTGTGTAGCACTGGTAATTACAAAATGACACTAATTCATTTTATGTCGTGACGTTAAGTCGTTGAGCAGTAATTCGGAATTACGTCGCGACGTAATTATTTACGTCGCGTAGTAATTCGAATTGCTACGCGACGTATATCCATGTTTTTGACGGGCTCCTGCTTCCATAGTTTTGATGGCAAGAGAGCAAGTATTCAAGACTAATGTGAATGACTGATATTGTAACTGTTACCTCTTTTTCAGCATGTGGGTCTTCACTGGATAGGCCTAGTATCACTAGGTCTGTGGTGATTGACCAAAGGGGGAGAGTGTGGGGGTATCCTCCTCCCACACGAGGGAGATTTTGCAATTTTAGAAGGGGAATCAAACGATCCGGAGCATACTATTTTGTGGAATTTGGGGAAAATTGTCAATCAAAAAGTAAGAAAAAATAATATTGAAGGACAATGTAAATGGCTAATGAGGTATCCGTCATCTTTTTTTTTTCTGTGTGTAGGCCTATATGCCCTATAGTCTTGGAGATTGACCAAAGAGGGAGGGCATGGGAGGGGGTATACCCCTCCCACGCTGTAGGGGACTTTTGCACTTTTTGATTTGAAATCTAGTGCAAAATTAGATCTTAGGTGGTGTATTTAGAATACTTTCAGCAGAAAAGTAGGAAAAATGAAAAAAAAAATGAAAACTGAGGTGGACAATAGGTAGAAGGAGGGTGACGTGGAGGAGGTATCACCCATATATACACATACTACCAAAATACAATGTATGTATAGCATACACTTTAGTTGTCATATTTGAGAAAAAAAATCAATAAAAACACTTAAGAAATAGCAATATCTAGAGGAAAAGTGAATGGCTATTTCGTGCCATTAAATTTTGTCACTTCTCTCCCCTCCTGTAGTAGAGAACCTTAGCAATTTTAGAATTAAAGTCCAGCGATCTAGTGCACTTTAGGTTGCATATCTAGAAGTTTTACAATATGAAAAGTAATAAAAATGATATTCTGGGGCAATGGAAGTGGACCGAAGAGAAGGGGGAGGAGGTGGATGGGGGTGTTGCCCTTCCGACTTTAAGGCAGTGGCGTATCTAGGGAAAACGGCGCGAAACTTGCACCCCTAATTTCTGAAAAAAGTGTTCAACCCCAACCCCATCCCGGTAGGGACTTACAAAAAGTCCACATGATATGCTTTTTCAAACACTTAAAAGGGGTCTTGTGAGGGTGATTTAAATGTAATAATTTTTGATAAACTTTGGCGAGCGAGCGCAGCGAGCGAGCCGAAATTTTTTTTTATTTCAGCTTACAAAACATGGAATTCTTGTCATTTTGGGGTTATTTAATCTTAAAATTGTAATCAAGATATAGTGACTGCCTTATAGATAACGATTTATACTAACAAACTGAGGACTTGAAAAAATACTATAAATTAGTACGAGCAAGTGAGCCGAAATGTGTATATTTCTGCGTCATCATTACGTTTTGTTCTTATCTTCTTTCTGAAACATTTTGGCAAGCGAGCGCAGAGAGCGAGCAGAAAAATTGTGCATTATAGCTTACAAAACATGGAATTCTTGTCATTTTTTGGTTATCTTATCTTTTTTTAATATCTTATTTTCTTTCCTTTTTTAAATATAGATTTTGGCGAGCGAGAGCAGCGAGTGAGCCGAAAATCAAAACATGGAATTCTTGTCATTTTTGGGTTATCTTAACTTCTTTTTTTATATCTTATCTTCTTTTTTTATTTTGGCGAGCGAGCGCAGCGAGCGAGCTGAAAATTTTGTATTTCAGCTTAAAAAACATGGAATTCTTGTCATTTTTTGCTTATTATATCTTACAATATTCTAATCAAGATATAGTGACGGCCTTTAAGATAACGATTTATACCAACAAACTGAGGACTTGAAAAAATACTCTGAATTAGTACGAGCGAGTGAGCCGAAATTTGTATATTTCCGCGTCATCATTACGTTTTGTTCTTATCTTGTTTATTTGGGGTTTTTTGCGCCCCCTTCCTCTTTTGATCCAATCCAAGAAATTGCAGCTGCTACTCCGTGTAACATTTTGCCTGCTGAATATAAAATGACATGACTTTGTGTGAACACAATAGACATTGTCATTTTGTCCGTGTCATCATCACATTTTGTTCTTATCTTCTTTTATATATATAAATTTTGGCGAGCGAGCAGAAAATTTTTGTATTTCAGCTTACAAAACAGGGAATTCTTGTGTGAACACGATTTATTTGGTTTTCTGCCCCCCCCCCCCCCCCCGTCCGGGCGATTTTTTTTCTTGTTTTTTTTTTCTACTTCGTTTGTTTTTTCCCCCCGTTTTTTCCCCCGTTTTTGGTGCCCCCAAGGAGTGGCGCCCGGGGCATGTGCCCCCCTTGCCCCCCCCCCCCTCCCCCCGATACGCCACTGCTTTAAGGAACTATTGCAATTTAGAAGTGAAATTCAGTAATCTAGCGGCACTTAAGGTGGCATGTTTTGAAAACTGTCAATCAGAAAAGTAAGAAATTAATATCCAGGGACATTTATTATTCCACTTGTGTGTCATTCACTTTGTACTTAGTCCATAAGAGGTGCAACAAAGGATGGAGGGTGTGGGAACTTTTGCACTTTAGTAAAATCCAGCAATCTATAATGCACAAGTGAGGTGGCATATTTAGAAACTTTTCAATAAAAAAGTTTAAAAAAAAAGATTATCAGGGACAGTACGGCGCATCGAAGGGGGGGGGGGGTGAAGGAGGATGTGTTCCCTCCTCCGCGAGCGCGCACACACACACACACACACGTAAGCTTTTGCATTCTTAGATTCGAAATTCTACGATCTAGTGTACAATTAGGTTGCATATTTTGACATTTTGCAATACAAGAAGTATGAAAGTAAATACTCCCGGTAAAATGTGGCTGAATAGTGGAATCTTATATATACTAGCAGCACCCGTGGAAATCCACGGGTCTGAGGGCCTGATATTTTTTTTTGGATTTATTCATATTATTTTGCCGCGTTCAAGTTGTCAAAACGAAAGAACTTTACTAATTTCTCCTTTCTTCTTTTGCACCCTCTCTACCCATGGCCATCCCCTCCTAACACCTGACTTGAGGAGCCGGTCCATGGAATGGGACTTTAAAATCGCCCCGCTTGCTGTTACCACAGATCAAACTTAGTGCTTCAGCACCCGTGGAAATTCGAGGATTGTCTTCTTTGCCCAAAGATTCTTCCCGTCAAAGCACGGGGTGCCAATGACATTTTGCCCTACATATCTCCCCCTTCCCCATGCCATTCGCCCTCAGTCTCGACGCCCGTTGAAAAAAAAAAATACATGAGCCCTTTCTGGCCCCAACGCACACACATCTTTTCTCTTCATGAAAAAGCTGAAAAGTCGCGTATGTCATGAATAATATTCATTTTACCACGTCATTTAAAAAAAACGACAATATGTTTACATATCCCCGCCCGTTTATCTGCTTCAGACTGTACATTATCATTATTATCATTAATATATGAATACTATTATTGTATCATCATTTGATAAATATCATTTTGGGAGGGGAGATGATATAGTCATTATAGGTTTAATAAGTAGGCATCCGTGGGTATCCATGGGTCTCAGGGCCTCGTATTTTTTCTTTAATACATGTATTTCTTTTCCCACGTTATGGGAAAAAGAAGATTATTCTTGTCTTCATTTGCTCCCTCTTTTTTATTTTTATCTCCAAAACTTGGTTTGACGGACTATAGAATCACCCATTTAATTTCCACTTGTAACTTCAAAAATAGACGGTCGGCAAAGCGAGGTTTTCCCCTACGTCCGCACGTGTCTTATGAATATTCATGTTTACAGCAGCAATAAACGAATGGACAGCGGCGCGTGTAATCTGAAATGGAAGGGCACGATCGGCAAGGATAAAAATTTAAATGGATATTTAGCCGTCCTAAACAGTCTGACTACAATGATACCCGACGTGAGGGCTAAATGACGTACCTGAGCTGCATAGTATCCTGTAGTGTTGTGCAAAATACAATAAAATAACAGCATTCGCTGTTTTCATTTCGGCACGCCAATGGCGAACTGTACGTAAATGCCCTTGTATGACCGAGCCGTGTATTACCATATGAGAGCCCATATCACGTGCACGCAGATAGTGTGTTTCGTGTAACCATCGTCAATACATACACAGGCGCAGGCCTGTAATCTGATATGGAAAGGAACGATCGGCAAGAACAAAATTTAAGTGGATATTTAGCCGTCGACATCACTGCTAAACGGTCTGAGTACAATGATACCCGACTTGAGAGCAAACTGAATGACGTAGCTGAGCTGCAGAGGATCCTGCAGTTTTGGAAATAAAATACGGCATTCGTAGCTTCCCGTGTACCGAGTACGATATCATACAGATATCATATGTGGTACGGAGATATCATATGTGGTACGGAGTCATGGTTGTCTGGAATCAAGCCTGGCAAGGATCCCGAACACAATGCCATCAAATCAAGCGAAGTGTTTCCACCAACGCATGCCTTTTATCGAAACGACAGAGAGACCACCGGTAGTGGGGTCTTCGTTGGTGTTAGAAAGGACATGACATCTGAAAGCCAGCCGTCACTTACGACGGAATGCGAGGTAGTTTGGACCAAAGCCAAGATCCAAGGGAGCAGGGACCTCTACATTGCATCCTTCTACATGCCACATAGACACTTGGACAGCATCCGCAAATTAGGAGACTCACTGCAAAAATTGCTGTCCCAGCCCAAGGAGAAGCATATAGTGCTAGCGGGGGATTTCAACTGCCCCGACATAGACTGGGAGCATCTGACAGTGAGGAAAGGAGCACCGGATAGGGAGGTACAACAAGCTCTCATTGACATCGCCACTGACTATGGACTGACACAAATCCATGATCAGCCCACCAGGTTAGAGAACATTTTGGACCTGGTCCTCACCAATAATCCATCTTTGGTGAAAACTTCCACAAGTATCCCTGGAATAAGTGATCATGCGATGGTGGTGACCGACTTCTGTATCTTGCCTCAACTCACCACACAAAATGCCAGACGTCTCTATGTCTTCTCCAAAGCAGACTGGAAGAAAATTCATTCTGAAGCTTCTCACCTCTCCACCATCATACTAGAAAGAAAGAAACAGGGGGATGATATATGCTCATTATGGACCACCTTCAAAACTTCACTCTCTCACATCATTGATGAAAGTGTCCCCTCAAGAACAACAAAGAGGAGAAAGTCCCTCCCTTGGTTCAACCACAAACTGAAACGTATGGTACGTCGAAAGGCCCGACTGTATAAGCAGGCAAAGAGAAGCAACGACTGGGCAAAATTCAAAGACTTCCAACGGAAATGCAAGAGAGCATTTCGCATAGCAGAAGAGGAATATGTCAACACTTCCATTATCACAGGGCTTGACAACAACAACTCCAAGCCCTTCTGGAGATACGTCAAAGCCAAGCGGCAAGACAGGACAGGACTTCCACCACTCAAAAAAAGATGGGAAACTCCTACATGACAGCAAGGATAAAGCCCAGATTCTTGTGAAGCAGTTTGAGTCAGTCTTCAAGAAAGCAAGTAGTGACCTACCCACTACCAAGAGTTGCAAACACCAAATCGAACCTCTAACTGTTACTGTGGAAGGAGTTGAAAAGCTTTTAGCTGGTATCAACATCTCTAAAGCAGTCGGCCCAGATAACATCCCAAACATCATCCTAAAAGAATGCTCCAAAGACTTAGCTCCGGGATTGACCGAGATATTCCAACTGTCTGTATTAAAAGGCACCTTACCCCCTGACTGGGTAAAGGCAAATATCACACCTGTCTACAAAAATGGAGACATACACTTGGCAGAAAACTACAGACCAGTCTCACTCACGTCAGTAATCTGCAAACTCCTCGAGCACATCATTTGCAAGCATATGATGGACCATTTGGAGACACACAATATCTTAACATCTCTAAATCATGGGTTCAGATCAGGTCACTCTACCGAAACTCAACTGTTAACTACTGTCCATGATTTTATGACAGCCTACAACAAAAGGAAGCAAGTAGATGTTGCCATACTTGATTTTTCGAAGGCCTTCGATACAGTCCCACACAACAAGCTACTACACAAACTTACTGAATATGGGATCAAAGGCCCCCTACATAGTTGGCTGCAAACATTCCTCACTACCAGGGAAATGTCTGTAGTAGTGGATGGACACCAGTCTGCGGCAGTGCCTGTTACATCTGGCGTCCCACAAGGCACAGTCCTCGGCCCATTGCTTTTTCTCTGTCACGTAAATGACCTTCCATCCTGCGTCAAATCACAAGTACGCTTATTTGCTGATGACTGCCTACTATATAGGGAGATCGGATCGCAAAGAGATCACCAGATACTCCAAAACGACCTCATCAACCTGGGGAAGTGGCTGAAACATGGGGCATGACATTCAAAACCTGTAAATGTAAGATACTGAGCATCAACTCAAAGTCCACCCACTTTTACAGGCTACAGGATCAGATCCTAAAGCAGGTACCGGTATCTGAACACCCTTACCTCGGAGTTACTCTAAATGAGAAGCTGAGTTGGAGCCCACATGTTGCCAAGACAGCTCGCAAAGCAAATGCAGTACTTGCACTTCTGAGGCGTAATCTGGGGTTCTGTTCAAAGAACTGCAAGAGAACAGCTTACACAGCACTCGTCAGATCCATCATGGAATACGGCGCCATAGTATGGGATCCATACTTAATGAAGGACATAGACTCCCTCGAAAAAATCCAACGAAGAGGAGCCCGTTTCATCACTGGAGACTACCAGTCGAGAGACCCGGGAAGTATGACGCAGATGCTGACCAATCTTGACCTTCACACATTAGCATCGAGGCGGAGATGTGCAAGGCTATCATCCTACTTCAAAGTGGTCGGGGGGTTGGTACCAGCCCTCCCTGTAAATGATTTTCTCAGACCTATACGACCAAAAAGACAAATCAAAGCAAAGAAATTTACTGGGTTTGAGGCAGACAACCTAGTAGAAAGGCAAGTCACAAATCATAGTAAGTGTTTTGTTGTTGAAAGTTCAAATACAGATCAGTATAAGAACTCTTTTTTTGTTAAGACAACGGTGGACTGGAATCATCTCCCAGACACCATAGCAACTTCCCAAACAGTAGCAATATTCAAGGCTGCAGTCGGGGACCAGTTTCTTCAGTACCAGTAATCTTCATCAGCCCTCTCTCTCTCCGGTGCACTATACCACAACGGTCCTGCACTGTACACATCCAGCATCATGATATGCAATAAATGCAACACAGCGACAGGCTCAATGCATACACATATCTCTCTGCGATATACGAGTATTGCCCGTACCCGGTACCCATAGTGTGTGTGTCATGTCTCCGCGAACGATCAGCTGGGCGAGCGAGAATGCTCACTGTGCTACCGCTACAGATTGTATAGAGTTCTGTGTGTGCGACCTGAGCCTGCGAGCTGGCGCGAGCTGTATATAACCAGGGAGGTGAGACAAAACCCATATACATCGTGCACGTGCGTGTGTGTGCGTCCAAGAACGATGATAGAGCTTTCGCCACGCACTGACGCGGGATACCAGCGCGCAAACGCTGCATGTCGGTGTTTGTCTTTTGTTTTTCTATGTTTTTTGTACCGCTCTCGACGTCGACACGGAGGAGGAGCGCGGACGAAACCCGAACGGGAAATAGAAGAGACCCTCCCGCTGCCGACGGCACCGGTCTCGGGGGCCCGGAGCCGGCGGCTTCGGAGGAGATAGCCGCACAAAATAAAGCACGGGAAGGCATGGGGCCGATCCTTACGCGATTATAATATAGGACTAGCAGCACCCGTGGAAATCCACGGGTCTGAGGGGTTTTATTTTTTTTCTCATAATACGATTTTGCACATTTTTATAGAAGAAATAAAAAGAAAAGTCTTCTCATTCTTTCGTTAATTGTGCTGTCTTCTAAATGACCACCCTTCCCAGAAATTTTATAATACATTTTTGTAGTATATGCCAGGCGATCCGGTCCATTGGTAGGGATCATTCCCGCCACTACTTGCTTTTATTATAGAACTTGAGTTTCGAGGGGTTATTTGCACCCGTTGAAGTCCAACAGTTGTCTTGTTGCCCCTCACCCCTCCCCCCCTCACGCACACACACATTTCCACCTCCGCAGGGCAAAAAACAAAAACATTCAGGGAAAAATTACCAAAAACGCAAATGAGATTCCCCGAAAGTTCTGCCCACAGGTTGTTCCCGTTGAAACGGGAAGATATTAACACTATGACTTTGATTACCCCCTGCTCTTGCATCCACGCGGGCACCCGCGGGAATCCACGGCTGGTCTCAAGGCCTCGGTTTGTTTTGTGTTTTTTTTTTCATGTTTCTTTTCCCCACGTTATGAGAGAAAAATAAGATATTTTCGTCTTCATAATTTTGCTCCCTCCTTGTTTTTAATCACCAAAACTTGGCTTGATATATCATATCAATATAGAACTACATCTGCTTCAGATTGTACATTATCATAATTAATATTAGGCCTACAATTATTGCTCCTATTATTGTTATTATTATATCATTATTATCATTATCCTTATCATTATTATTATTATTATTATTATCATCATTGTTATTATTTGGGGAGGGGGAGATCATAGTCATCAGGTTTAATAGGCACCCGTGGGAGTAGGTTCTCACGACCTCGTATTTTTTTTCTTTAATATTTTTCCCATGTTATGGAAGAAAGAAGAATATATACATCACTGCATTCGTCTTCATTTGCTCCCTCTTTTTTTGTCACCAAAACTTGGTTTGATAGACCATAGAACCACACATTCTATTTCCACTTGCAATTTTAAAAATAGGCGGTCGGCAAAGCGAGGTTTTCCTCTACGTCCGCTCATCTTATGAATATGTATGATTACAGCAGCTCTGCAGTAAACGAATGGACACAGCTGCGCGTGTAATCTGATATGTAAGGGTACGATCGGCAAATATATTTAGCCGCGTCCTAAACAGTCTGCGTACAATGACACCGGACTTGAGAGCAAACGGCGAGCAAACTAAATGACGTACCTGAGCTGCATATAGTATTCTGCAGTTGTGCAAAATACAATTACATAACCAACGTTCGTTGTTTTCATTTGGGGACGCCAAATGGCGAACTGTACGTAAATGCCCTTGTAGTCCATGTCACGCACACACAGATTCGTGAAACCATCGTCAATACATTCAGTACACGTAACAGGCGGAGGCAAAGGTACAGCACAGAACTATACACACAGTGTAGAGTGTGTAGAGTTCTGCGAGGTACATTGTGTGTGTGCGTGCGCGTCCGCCGGAAGATGTCAGAGATTTCGCTGCACCATCATCTTTAGTATCCCCCAATGTCTCTGCAAGCTAAAAGATGGAAGATCGAGAAAGCAGGAGGCCAGCGCAGGTTCCGTGAATATTGAAACGCTCGGCTCTTTCGTCACGCACAAAAATGCATTATGCATGTAGCTAATTAATTTTTCTTTTTCGTCCTCGACGTCGACACGGAGGCGGAGAGGGGACGAAACCCACGCCATTCGATGTAGGATACTCTCCTGCGGCCGACGGCACCGGTCGCAACTGCCCGGAGCCGACGGCTCGGGAGGAGATAGACAAACCAGCAACGCCGAAATAAAACAGGAAATACATAAGGCCGCGACAACAACAACTTCGAGTATTATAGTATAGGACTAGCAGCACCCGTGGAAATCCACGGGTCTGAGGGGTTTTATTTTTTTTCTCATAATACGATTTTGCACATTTTTATTGAAGAAATAAAAAGAAAAGTCTTCTCATTCTTTCGTTAATGTGCTGTCTTCTAAATGACCACCTTTCCCAGAAATTTTATAATACATTTTTGTAGTATATGCCCGGCGATCCGGTCCATTGGTAGGGATCATTCCCGCCACTACTTGCTTTTATTATAGAACTTGAGTTTCGAGGGGTTATTTGCACCCGTTGAAGTCCAACAGTTGTCTTGTTGCCCCTCACCCCCCCCCCCTCACGCACACACACATTTCCACCTCCGCAGGGCAAAAAACAAAAACATTCAGGGAAAAATTACCAAAAACGCAAATGAGATTCCCCGAAAGTTCTGCCCACAGGTTGTTCCCGTTGAAACGGGAAGATATTAACACTATGACTTTGATTACCCCCTGCTCTTGCATCCACGCGGGCACCCGCGGGAATCCACGGCTGGTCTCAAGGCCTCGGTTTGTTTTGTGTTTTTTTTTTCATGTTTCTTTTCCCCACGTTATGAGAGAAAAATAAGATATTTTCGTCTTCATAATTTTGCTCCCTCCTTGTTGTTTTTAATCACCAAAACTTGGCTTGATATATCATATCAATATAGAACTACATCTGCTTCAGATTGTACATTATCATAATTAATATTAGGCCTACAATTATTGCTCCTATTATTGTTATTATTATATCATTATTATCATTATCCTTATCATTATTATTATTATTATTATTATTATCATCATTGTTATTATTTGGGGAGGGGGAGATCATAGTCATCAGGTTTAATAGGCACCCGTGGGAGTAGGTTCTCACGACCTCGTATTTTTTTTCTTTAATATTTTTCCCATGTTATGGAAGAAAGAAGAATATATACATCACTGCATTCGTCTTCATTTGCTCCCTCTTTTTTTTGTCACCAAAACTTGGTTTGATAGACCATAGAACCACACATTCTATTTCCACTTGCAATTTTAAAAATAGGCGGTCGGCAAAGCGAGGTTTTCCTCTACGTCCGCTCATCTTATGAATATGTATGATTACAGCAGCTCTGCAGTAAACGAATGGACACAGCTGCGCGTGTAATCTGATATGTAAGGGTACGATCGGCAAATATATTTAGCCGCGTCTAAACAGTCTGCGTACAATGACACCGGACTTGAGAGCAAACGGCGAGCAAACTAAATGATGTACCTGAGCTGCATATAGGGCCATTCTCAGATTAAGGTGTTCAATTCCATGTGAGTAAAACCGAAAAATCAACCACAAAGCAATACATTCAAAGATGTGTTTTCGGAAACTTCAAAACCGGTCAAATACGAAACAAAAAGTGGAACATTCTAAATGATGGCCATTCATTGAGTAAAAATGAATTGAAATAGAGCATCATATATGATTTTTGATCACCAATCAGATACGTTACCGCAAATTTACATTTTGTAATGGACTCCTAACTCTGAATTAAATTTATTGTTTTGATCCAATTTCTGTTCAGGAAAAGACATCTGTCCCCCCTAAAGATATTGGGGTTTTTGAAGAGGTAAAGATGTTGTCATCCCTTGCTAATTGGTAGAAATTATTTCTGTGTGGTAGGGTGAAATATGCTTTTTGCTGAAATGAAATATAACCTTAAGATTCACTTTGTATTTTTAGCAAATTTCGCTTACAAATAAAGTTTCGAATCCCACAAATCATGCAAAGGGAACGATCCGATCTGGAATTTCCACAGGAAACAAATATGAATTGCTTTCCTGGGGAAATAACTATTGAAAAACATCGAATCACCTTTGGTAACGTATCTGGTAAAATATAAGTAATAATTTTAGTTGTGTATGAATTAATAAATATCACCTGTTTAATTAGTGACCTCATGAATTGATGTAAAAATGAATGATGTAAGCCCAAATTAACCGTTTTAAACATTGTACGTAATATTCAAACTATGAAATGTAGTGGAAAAGAGCCCTAAATGTGAAAGCTGAGTTCTTCATTCACAGAATATT
Organism: Diadema antillarum; assembly: GCF_040938485.1. NCBI lineage: Eukaryota > Metazoa > Echinodermata > Echinoidea > Diadematoida > Diadematidae > Diadema > Diadema antillarum. The sequence continues at coordinate 844,667 of NW_027271732.1, read as the reverse complement.
CTCATCTTACGTCTCAATGTATTTATCCATGTGACTATAAATATTCATTAAGTTTTGATGGATAATGCAAACAAGGTTTAAAAATATATATTTGCAGGCACTTAGAAGGAAGTAGGTACAGTTTCTATGAACTCGATATGCTAAACAGTTGTTTGACCTATGGTAACGTATTTGGCTCATCCCTTTTAATGAAAATGAATGAATAATTGTTCAACTTATCAATGAATCTTGAGTAGTTCTTCATATGTTGAAAAACACTAGAATAAATATGCAACAGAACACTGAAACTTTTCTCGGAAGCGTTTCATAAACTACTTTTTACTCTTTCCGAAAGTTTGGTAACGTATCTGGCGTACCGTAAATGAATCTGTCGGTGAAGTTACAGAGCAATTTCTACTGAATATTCTTCATTTGAACATAACTTTAATTTTTTATGGAAGCGTCATTCTATGCAGAATTGTTTTATGAACACTTTGTTTTACATAACATTATTTGTCACCGTGGGTGCCCTGAATTATACGTAACGTATCTGCTAAATCTGAAAAGCAAAAAACTGATATGCTGAATCTTAGCTTCGTCTTGTAAAATAAACGTTCAAAGTTGTTGCATAGAATATGAAAGTGGCTGGGTTTTATAGAATAGAACTTTGGAGTTTATGAGCACACAACGATTTGTTTGTAAAAGCATTTACAATTTCTTTTCAGCATTTTGATTATGTGGTAACGTATCTGTCGGAAAACTTGGCATTAAGTTGTGAGACACTGACGCAGAAAGAAAAATCATGTTGAAGTGTTGCTCTTTTTCACCTCTCTGTCCTTTCGGTGTAAGAATATAATCCTGAGGTCCAACAAAACGAAGCATGTAATGTGTAGGGATGAATTTTGACCAGATTTGATCCCCAGAAAGCACAAGACCAATGAGCAAAATTCGGTCACGTATCTGGGGTAACGTATCTGTGGTAACGTATATGGTCGATCATATTATTATGAGAGCGATATCTACCAAATATTTCTCACTTGTACTAAACTTTAATGTTGAATCGATGCGTCATTCCGAGGAGAAATGTATAATATACAATTTGTCTGACATTGCAATACTTGTCGCAGTGGGTGGCGTGAAAAGTATGTAACGTATCTGTCCAAATAAAAGTGTAGAAAACCGATATTTCAAACATTGTACCGTATTCTCAATAAAGAGCTGTTGCACAAAAAATCTAAGTACTTGCAATGTATGAAGTATATCCTCAGGGTTTCATATACACAGGGTCATTGCATAGTCTTGTTATTTTCGCAATGCTGTAACACTAAAGAAACTGGTAACGTATCTGGCGGTGAACTTGGCGACAGGTTTCAAAAGGCTATAAAAAAAGAAGTCAATAAAAAATTAGGAACTTTTTGAGTATTGTGATTAGCACATATGATATGCTCATCGTCCAAAATATGATATTTGGAAAGTGTGTTTGTGGACGGAGAGGAGCAATAAAATATAATTCTGAAATAGCCGGCGACACTGCGTTTTGGGGGTCTTAACGAAGTTTAACAGCAAAATTTTCTACAAAAAGGCAGACAACCGCATTTGTTTGTGTTTATTTTTAACAAATAAAGTCCTCGTGATATATTATAAACATTTAAATAGTATCTAATAGGTTTCAGGGAACCGCAAACTGTCATGGAATGTCGGCGACACCAAAATTCCGTATTTGAACGCTTTTACTGAGAATGGGCCTATAGTATTCTGCAGTTGTGCAAAATACAATTACATAACCAACGTTCGTTGTTTTCATTTGGGGACGCCAATAATGGCGAACTGTACGTAAATGCCCTTGTAGTCCATGTCACGCACACACAGATTCGTGAAACCATCGTCAATACATTCAGTACACGTAACAGGCGGAGGCAAAGGTACATCACAGAACTATATACACACAGTGTAGAGTGTGTATAGAGTTCTGCGAGGTACATTGTGTGTGTGTGTGTGCGCGTCCGCCGGAAGATGTCAGAGATTTCGCTGCACCATCATCTTTAGTATCCCCCAGTGTCTCTGCAAGCTAAAAGATGGAAGATCGAGAAAGCAGGAGGCCAGCGCAGGTTCCGTGAATATTGAAACGCTCGGCTCTTTCGTCACGCACAAAAATGCATTATGCATGTTGCTAATTAATTTTTCTTTTTCGTCCTCGACGTCGACACGGAGGCGGAGAGGGGACGAAACCCACGCCATTCGATGTAGGATACTCTCCTGCGGCCGACGGCACCGGTCGCAACTGCCCGGAGCCGACGGCTCGGGAGGAGATAGACAAACCAGCAACGCCGAAATAAAACAGGAAATACATAAGGCCGCGACAACAACAACAACTTCGAGTATTATAGTATAGGACTAGCAGCACCCGTGGAAATCCACGGGTCTGAGGGGTTTTATTTTTTTTTTCTCATAATACGATTTTGCACATTTTTATTGAAGAAATAAAAAGAAAAGTCTTCTCATTCTTTCGTTAATTGTGCTGTCTTCTAAATGACCACCCTTCCCAGAAATTGTATAATACATTTTTGTAGTATATGCCAGGCGATCCGGTCCATTGGTAGGGATCATTCCCGCCACTACTTGCTTTTATTATAGAGCTTGAGTTTCGAGGGGTTATTTGCACCCGTTGAAGTCCAACAGTTGTCTTGTTGCCCCTCACCCCTCCCCGCCCCCCCCCCCCTCACGCACACACACATTTCCACCTCCGCAGGGCAAAAAACAAAAACATTCAGGGAAAAATTACCAAAAACGCAAATGAGATTCCCCGAAAGTTCTGCCCACAGGTTGTTCCCGTCGAAACGGGAAGATATTAACACTATGACTTTGATTACCCCCTGCTCTTGCATCCACGCGGGCACCCGCGCGGGAATCCACGGCTGGTCTCAAGGCCTCGGTTTGTTTTGTGGTTTTTTTTTTCATGTTTCTTTTCCCCACGTTATGAGAGAAAAATAACATATTTTCGTCTTCATAATTTTGCTCCCTCCTTTTTGTTTTTAATCACCAAAACTTTGCTTGATATATCATATTAATATAGAACTACATCTGCTTCAGATTGTATATTATCATAATTAATATTAGGCCTACAATTATTGCTCCTATTATTGTTATTATTATATCATTATTATCATTATCCTTATCATTATTATTATTATTATTATCATCATCATCATTGTTATTATTTGGGGAGGGGGAGATCATAGTCATCAGGTTTAATAGTCATCAGGTTTAATAAGGCACCCGTGGGAGTAGGTTCTCACGACCTCGTATTTTTTTTCTTTAATATTTTTCCCATGTTATGGAAGAAAGAAGAATATATACATCACTGCATTCGTCTTCATTTGCTCCCTCTTTTTTGTCACCAAAACTTGGTTTGATAGACCATAGAACCACACATTCTATTTCCACTTGCAATTTTAAAAATAGGCGGTCGGCAAAGCGAGGTTTTCCTCTACGTCCGCTCATCTTATGAATATGTATGATTACAGCAGCTCTGCAGTAAACGAATGGACACAGCTGCGCGTGTAATCTGATATGTAAGGGTACGATCGGCAAATATATTTAGCCGCGTCCTAAACAGTCTGCGTACAGTGACACCGGACTTGAGAGCAAACGGCGAGCAAACTAAATGACGTACCTGACGTTCGTTGTTTTCATTTGGGGACGCAAATAATGGCGAACTGTACGTAAATGCCCTTGTAGTCCATATCACGCACACACAGATTCGTGTAACCATCGTCAATACATTCAGTACACGTAACAGGCGGAGGCAAAGGTACATCACAGAACTGTATACACACAGTGTAGAGTGTGTATAGAGTTCTGCGAGGTACATTGTGTGTGTGCGTGCGCGTCCGCCGGAATGTTAGATGTCAGAGATTTCGCTGCACCATCATCTTTAGTATCCCCCAGTGTCTCTGCAAGCTAAAAGATGGAAGATCGAGAAAGCAGAAGGCCAGCGCAGGTTCCGTGAATATTGAAACGCTCGGCTCTTTCGTCACGCACAAAAATGCATTATGCATGTAGCTAATTAATTTTTCTTTTTCGTCCTCGACGTCGACACGGAGACGGAGAGGGGACGAAACCCGCGCCATTCGATGCAGGATACTCTCCTGCGGCCGACGGCACCGGTCGCAACTGCCCGGAGCCGACGGCTCGGGAGGAGATAGACAAACCAGCAACGCCGAAATAAAACAGGAAATACATAAGGCCGCGACAACAACAACAACTTCGAGTATTATAGTATAGGACTAGCAGCACCCGTGGAAATCCACGGGTCAGAGGGCTTTTATTTTTTTTATTTGATTTTCCACATTTTTATTGATGAAATAAAACAAAACATTTTTGCATCCCTTCATGAAATTGTGCTCCTCTCGTCTACCCGCCACGTAATTGCTTTTATCACAGAACTTGAGTTTGGAGGGGTTAGCAGCACCCGCTGAAATCCAACCGCATTGTCTTGTTTTCCCTCACCTCCCCGCTCATGCAAACACACACACACACACACACATACACACACACACACAAATATCCATCCCCGCATAAAATAAACAAAACCAAAAACCAAAATTCGGGGAAACTACTAAAAAGCTTTGATATAACATTCCCAGAAAATTCTGCCAAAAGATTCTTCTTGTCGAAATGAGGAGATTTTTGCTTTGAAATTACCCTCCCCCATCCCGCGCACGTGCCTCCATCGCAGGCACCTGTGGAATTCCACGGCTCTCAGGGCCTAATTGTACGGTGTGTATTTTTTTTTCATTGATATTTCTTTTCCTACGCATTAGAATAGAAAAAAATCAAATATTTTCGCCTTCGTTTGCTCCCTCCTCTTTGCTTGTTTTTTCCACCCAACTTTGTTTGATGGATCATAGAACCATCAATGTATCTGCTTCAGACTGTTCCTTTATCATTCTCTCTTATTGTTATTGTGATTATTATCATTAAATATAAATCACCTTTACTGTTTTCTGTTATTGTCAAAAATGGGGAAGGAAAAAAGATGATTCGTCATGGATTGTGAATATCTTTTTTTTTTTCATTCATGTAAAAGGTATTCTTCACTTGATGAGAGGCTCAAATAGCTTTTGATACTTTTATTTTTAAACATTGAAAAAAAAATCCACCCGTTATATAGCGCCTCTTCCGCCCAGGGGACTTTATATCATGGGGGGGGGGGGGTAGAGCCATTTAGAGTTTTGGACACAGTAATATATATAGGGTCCTATGTATGTATATTTAGGGATGAATCAAGGGGGAATTAGTTAATTCGATAAGGATTGTGAATATCTTTTTTCCATCAGGTAAAAGTTGCTCTACTCTTAACGAAAGAGTAGGTCCTATATCCTGTGTAAACTGTCCCAACCTGATTCACTGCAATCACGTAGAATGTATACGTGATCTTGTGCCGAGTAAGTCATAGAATTCTATAGTGTTATTGATGTTGTTGTTGTTGTGCTTTCCCATGAAAAGTACACTCGCTATAATTCCACTGCTCAGTTCTACCAATACAAAGAGAAAAATTGAGGGAGATAGTGAGGAAGGGATCGAGAGCTATAGGCAAATTTCCAGAGAGCGTTATTTGCTTGGATTTATTGTAACGTTTCAAGACACTTTCCTTCATCGTCACATTCCATTTACACAACCGACATGTACAGCTCTATCCCCAACGCCTTTTTTTTTTTAAGTTTAAGGAGTGTATATCTAGTCTTTGCAAGCGAGTCATCGAGTCAACTCTCGCGAGTGTCATAACATGTACAACAGACAAAAAATGTTAATGGCCAACACAACGATTTTAGGACATGCCCGTCACTTGAGCTAACATTACAACTTCCCAAATTTTGTGAGGCAGCCCGTGGATCTGTTGAAGTTCGATGTAATTCCGACACTTGGATCCGCAATGCATGCACCACAATTGGATTAGGATAGCGACATTCTGACCGGCTGCGATGCCCCAGGTTGCTCGAATGAACTTAGACCGGGGGCCCAGAGCATTTATTCAGCTGAAAAGGGTCACAGTTTTTAATGGTCTCATCATATAAGGATGTGGCCAAGGGTCAATAAAATGAATTGCTGGCAAGTCACATCCTGTACCGTAAGCCTAGGGGCGACAAACAGGGACCCCGAAAAATGGATTTATTCAGCCGAAGGGGGTCACGGACAAAAGTTGGTGGATATTGTTCCTTTGGGTGTACTTATCATGAAAACAGCAATGCCAGCTATTTTATCCTGTACGGGGCCCCAGACAGTAGCCCCAAAGGGCCCCACAAATATGGTGTTATTCAGCTGAAAAGGGTCACGGCTAATTTCTTTTGCAATGGAAGTAGTTCCCATCAGAGATATCCAAAACACCAATGCCAGCTATTTTATCCTGTACGGGGCCCCAGACAGTAGCCCCAAAGGGCCCCACCCCCCATAGGCCCTACGTACAAACACACACAAACATTGATTTTATTCAGTTGAAAAGAGTCATGGCTAATTTCTTTTGCAATGGAAGGAGTACCAATCAGAGATATCCAAAACACCAAAGCCAGCTATTTTATCCTGCATGGGGCCCCAGACAGTAGCCCCAAAGTGCCCCGCCCCCTATAAGCCCTACGTACAAACACACACACACACACATTGACTTTATTCAGCTGATAAGAGTAACGGCTAATTTCATTTGCAATGGAAGTAGTACCCATCAGAGATATACAAAACACCAAAGCCAGCTATTTTATCCTGTACGGCGCCCCAGACAGTAGCCCCAAAGTGCCCCCCCCCCTACACACATACACAATAGTTTATTCAGCTGAAATGGGTCACAGTTTTTAATGGTCTCATCATATAAGGATGTGGCCAAGGGTCAATAAAATGAATTGCTGGCAAGTCACATCCTGTACCGTAAGCCTAGGGGCGACAAACAGGGACCCCGAAAAATGGATTTATTCAGCCGAAGGGGGTCACTGACAAAAGTTGGTGGATATTGTTCCTTTGGGTGTACTTATCATGAAAACAGCAATGCCAGCTATTTTATCCTGTACGGGGCCCCAGACAGTAGCCCCAAAGGGCCCCACAAATATGGTGTTATTCAGCTGAAAAGGGTCACGGCTAATTTCTTTTGCAATGGAAGTAGTTCCCATCAGAGATATCCAAAACACCAATGCCAGCTATTTTATCCTGCATGGGGCCCCAGACAGTAGCCCCAAAGTGCCCCGCCCCCTATAAGCCCTACGTACAAACACACACACACACACACATTGACTTTATTCAGCTGATAAGAGTAACGGCTAATTTCATTTGCAATGGAAGTAGTACCCATCAGAGATATCCAAAACACCAAAGCCAGCTATTTTATCCTGCATGGGGCCCCAGACAGTAGCCCCAAAGTGCCCCGCCCCCTATAAGCCCTACGTACAAACACACACACACACACACACATTGACTTTATTCAGCTGATAAGAGTAACGGCTAATTTCATTTGCAATGGAAGTAGTACCCATCAGAGATATACAAAACACCAAAGCCAGTTATTTTATCCTGCACGGGGCCCAAGACAGTAGCCCCAAATTGCCCCCTTACCCCCTCCCCCCTCCCCCCCCCCCCCCCCCACACACATTGATTTTATTCAGCTGAAAAGGGTCGCGGCTACTTTCTTTTGCAATCGGAAGTAGTACTCATCAGAGATATCCAAAGCACTAAAGCCAGTTATTTTATCCTGTACGGGGCCCCAGACAGTAGCCCCAAAGTGCCCCCTACACACACACACACACACACACACACACACATATATATATATATATATATATATATATTGGTTTCATTCAGCCGAAAAGGGTCACGGCTAATTTCTTTTGCAATGGAAGTAGTACCCATCGGATATCCAAAATACCAAAGTCAGACTTTATCCTGCACGGGGCCCAAAACAGTAGCTTCAATGTGTTTTGCTTTATTCTCTTTATCGTTTGCATCTCTTCTTCTTCTTAAATATGCGCTCCTTCGTCTTCATTTTCGCGACAACGACAACGTCCTCCTCATCATCATCAGTTTTGCTGTTCTGGCAAACATTTTCCAGCGTATCGGCTACGTTCGATTTTAGAGCGGCGAGAGCGGAAGACATGCGTAATTGAGTCTGGGAAAGCGTAGGAACAGCGTAGCTAAAGCGGCCAACAGCGTTATCTAAGCAGGAATGAAGCGTCGTAGGAACAGGCCTTGATTTTATACGAGAGTAGTGAACTTAGTGAGAGCGTCGTTAAAGCGGGAAGGTTGTGCTTTGATCAAGAAAGCGGCGCAGCAGCGGGACCATGTCGTCGGTGTCTAGTTTAGACTACTTCCCGTTCTTGTGACACTGTTACTACGGTCAGAAAAACCTAGAATTGTTATGCTCATCCCGCGGTATTTACACTGTCACTGCTCTCTCCCCGTTTGGGCTACGATTCAGACTAGGTCAATCTTGATGGGGAGATGGGGAAGAAATTTTGAACCAGTTCAAAATTTCTTCCCGATCTGTAAAATTGCCAGATCCAACCCCATCACCCAAACGCTGCTGCTACGATGCTCCCGGTCCCCGTACACTTTTGCCGCTCTCTCCCGATCTGACAGATTGAATAGATCGGGGTGCAGATCTTGATAGTGGAATTACATGTGGGGACACTTTAGGAACACTCCGTGGGGCCCCATACAGCTATATAACTGGTTTCGGTGTTTTTGATACCTCGTTGAGTACTACTTCCATTGCAAAAGAAATTATAGCAGTGATTCTTTTCACTTACTTAAGAATAAAATAATACGGGAGCACTTTCCAGCTACTGGCTTGGGGCCCCTTAACTGGATGGGTTTGTGTTTTACGTATCTCAGCTGTTAATTCCACTGCCAAGGAAAATAGGCATACATGACTCTTTTCACCTAAAAACACTTAATTCATATGGGATGGGAATACCTTGGGGCTATACCTGTCAAAGGTCCTGCATCCGGGCCAATTTCGCACCTCTTTTAATCGAATTCTTTACTGTTGAATTAAATTTAGCAAAAATTTCGCCTAGATGACATGGTAGTTCAATGTCATAATCTCTTCATTCAAATTCATTTTGAAACATTCACATTACCTCTAACCTTATTCTAAATAACACTTTTTCAAATGAAATCCATGATTATAAGACAATCACCATTCCACTATCCGTTCATTCATAAATTCATAATGATATAGTCACGTGATCACATGCTGCACTCGTTCATTCAAATTGATTTCTGGTCATCTAATTTAACGTGTCTGCAGTCCAGATATGTTCATGCTTGACCTCTTTCCTTATTTCCTTTCATCGTAGTTATTGTTTTGTAAGCATCATAGCTTTTCATGTTTTCGTATTCGTTTAAGAGACTTTGACACCAGTTTTTTTTTTTGTTTTTTTTTACGTGCTTTTTAAATCAGAAGAAGTAAGAAGCCACAAATTATCTGGCCGTTACGAGCGCTTTATTACGAGCGGTCGGCCAGTTCTAGGAAGTCAAGGTTATGATCCTCAATTTTTTTTTAAATAATTCTTTCCATGTCTTCTAGAGATATACGTCTGTGTCTATTGTGCTGTCATGCTTATAAAAAAATGAAGTTAATCTGCATTACTGGTACACGTATAGGCCTATAATGACATGTATATGACAGAGAAGGAGCGTTACCAGTCTGGTTACCATTGTGGTTACAGAACAACCAAATCCAGTTATACTAGATAAGAAATATGATACTTTTACTGCTTTATAACAGTAATTTATAGATGAAACGAAAACACACATAGAAAGACACATTAAAATGATCTGAAACAAAGAAATAGCATGATTTAAATTGAATTAACACGTTTGGAATTTGACTGTCTTTCGCGAAATTTAATGACTGAAATACCCTTTTCGGCAAGTCAAGGCGAATTTGAATGAACGTATAGGGTACCGGCCAACCAATTTGAATACCCATTGTACGAATTCGAACCTTCTATCAAATGAACCGACAAAAGTGCGAAATGGGCTGGGAAAACCTAACTGGCTTTGATGTTTTGGGTATCTGGGCTACGGTCACAACTCAGAGCGGCGACCGACCGATTTGTAGCCTGCTCGGTCGCCGCTGAGATTTTGGCACTGCCCAGCAGTTTTTGGAGCTGTTGAGCAGGCTGACAGCCCCAGCGAAAATCGAGCAGTGCCCGAGCGATGATCTGTCGATGTCCTGTCGGTGACTCGTCAGTTGCCGGCCGATTTTAGGTCAAACTTGGCGAAATGCGAGGATCCTCTCAGCGCAGAGTCCGATCAGTCACCGAGCGATTACCCGTCGGCAACTGAGCGGTCTCCCACCGGCCACCGGTCGATTTTTTAAAAATCGACCAGCGGCCGACCGATGATCGGCAGGGCATCAGAGGTTTCCTGTCGGCGTACGGGCGGTGGCCCATCGTTCCCTGCCAGGATGTTCTCACGAGCAATATTTGGGACTGTATGTCCCTTTTGTATAAACAATAACGCTCTTTCTCTGCATCAGAGAGGTCAACGAGGTCTAAGATGTCGTTGATTCCACCTCAACTACTTCGACAACGAGATCCACAAGTCCAGCAGTTTGTGACAGTCGGTCTCATTAGGGATTTAGCCAGCTCCCCCAACAGATGTCCTCTCTTGGCCTTATTTTTGTAATCATTGTTCCCCATGTTAAAGAACAATGTATGCTCCTCAAAAAAACAAAACACAACAACAACTGTGCGATTTGTTCTTCCTGCTCCTCTGTGAACCGTTTGCTGGAGTTCAGTGATTGTTGGATGGAGGGCAGGTCGTCATGTTTTGTCCCACAGTTGCTATCCTTTCCTTCCTTGTCCTCCATGTCTCCAGCCGACGTGACCGAGTCCTCTTCTTATGAGTGGACAATTAGAGCCACAGTTTCCTGCTTCTTCCTCCGGGGATAAACCCTGGTGACGGTTGCCTCTTTCTCTCTCCATACCTGTTCCAGACGGCCCCGATTCCTCCTCCCCTTCTTATCGCTTTGAAGTGCTTTTCCTTTGCGCTTTTGGCATTTTCTTGTGAATGAAAATTGTTGGGAAAACCAGGCTGAGTTGATGACTTCGTTCAGAAATCTTACTGTTTCTCTTGGTGGGTGCTGGGCAGCTCTTTATATATGCCCTGGGGAACGCCGCTGTAAATCAAGCAGTCGCCGCCCGGACGCCGGTCAGTTTTTAACTCGCCGACCGGTGACCGACCGGTGACCAACCGATCTCCCATCGGTCATCGAGCGGCCACTGCTCGGCAACTGATTCTCTTGGGGCTTAATTTTTTTTAACCTAAACCGCCCAACGGCGACCGCTCGATAAGATCGGTGACCGCTCAATTAGGTCGCCCAGGCACCGGTGGCCGCCCAGGCACCGAGCGTATTTTGAACGGCGAGTAGAAATCGAGCGGTCACCGCTGAAATTTTAGCTCCGCGCTTAAACTTCAGCGGCGACCGACCGATGCCCTAAAAATCAGCAGTGCCTGGTCGGTCACCGGTCGGCGACCGACCGATATTGGCTAAAAACTCGCCGAGCGGTCGCCGAGCAGGCTGATTTTGGGGGTTGTGACCGTGAGATGTAAACTAAGGCCTACTTCGATTGTAAAAGAAAAACAACTATGACTCTTTTCAGCTAAATGATGTCATACAATTATGTGGGGGAGGGGCACTTTATGGCTACTGTACTGGGCCCGATACAGGATGAAATGACTGGTTTTCGTAATATGGTCATCTCGGTTGTGCACTATACAGAAGTATGCTTCCTTTGCAAATTTCTTGGGTGTTTTGCTACTGTAGTAACCTATAGGACTCCGTATACAGGATAAGATGACTTGCTTTGGTGTTTGTGATATCTCTGTTCAGTAGGCCCTGATATTTACGTTACAAAAGAATTTGTAAGACCATTTTCAGCTGATTCACAGTACTTGAATAATGGATGGGACACTCAATCTGGGGCTCTGTACAAGATAAAATAACTGGTCTTGGTGTGTTGAATATCTCTGAAAGGTATACTTCTTCCAGTGCAAAAGAAATTACCCGTGTTTGGGGCTATACTGTCTGGGGCCCCGTGCAGGATAAAATAACTAGCTTTGGTATTTTGGATATCTCTGATGGATACTACTTCCATTGCAAAAGAAATTAGCCGTGACCCTTTTCAGCTGAATGAAAACTAATGTGTGTGCGTGTGTGTGTGTGTGTGTGTGTGTGTAGGGGTGCACTTTGGGGCTACTGTCTGGGGCCCCGTACAGGATAAAATAACTGGCTTTAGTGTTTTGGATCTCTCTGATGAGTATGCCTACTACTTCTGATTGCAAAAGAAAGTAGCCATGACCCTTTTCAGCTGAATAAAATCAATGTGTGTGTGGGGTGGGGGGAGAAATTTGGGGCTACTGTCTGGGGGCCCCGTGCAGGATGAAGTAACTGGCTTTGGTAATTTGCATATCTCTGATGGGTACAACTTTCCATTGCCCAAGAAATTATAGCCGTGACCCTTTTCAGCTGAATGAAGCTAATGAGTGTGTGTGTGTGTGGGGGGGGGGGGGGTACTTTGGGGCTACTGTCTGGGGGCCCCGTACAGGATAATAGCTGGCTTTGGTGTTTTGGATATCTCTGATGAGTACCACTTAAATTGCAAAAGAAATTAGCAGTTGACCCTTTTCAGCTGAATAAAATCAATGTGTGTGTGTGGGGGGGGGAGGGGCATTTTTGGGCTACTGTCTTGGGCCCCGTTCCGGAATGAAATTAACTGGCTTTGGTATTTTGGATATCTCTGATGGGTTCTACTTCCATTGCAAAAGAAATTAGCCGTGACCCTTTTTAGCTGAATGAAACTAATGTGTGTGTGTGTGTGTGTGTGTGTGTGCGGGGGGGGGGGGGGCTGCTACTGTCCGGGGCCCCGTACTGGATAAGATAGCTAGCTTTGGTGTTTTTGACATCTCTGATGGGTACTCCTATTGGAAAAGAAATTAGCCGTGATTCTTCACAGCTGCACGAATAAAATCAATGTTTGTGTGTGTTTGTACGTATAAAATTATGGCCTATAGGGGTGGGGCACTTTGGGGCTACTGTCTGGGGCCCCGTAAAGGATAAAATAGCTGGCATTGGTGTTTTGGATATCTCTGACGGGAACTACTTCCATTGCAAAAGAAATTAGCCGTGACTCTTTTCAACTGAATAAAATCAATGTTTGTGTGTGTTTGTACGTAGGGCCTATGGGGGGTGGGGCCCTTTGGGGCTACTGTCTGGGGCCCCGTACAGGATAAAATAGCTGGCATTGGTGTTTTGGATATCTCTGATGGGAACTACTTCCATTGCAAAAGAAATTAGCCGTGACCCTTTTCAGCTGAATAACACCATATTTGTGGGGCCCTTTGGGGCTACTGTCTGGGGCCCCGTACAGGATAAAATAGCTGGCATTGCTGTTTTCATGATAAGTACACCCAAAGGAACAATATCCACCAACTTTTGTCCGTGACCCCCTTCGGCTGAATAAATCCATTTTTCGGGGTCCCTTTTTGTGGTCCCTAGGCTTACGGTACAGGATGTGACTTGCCAGCAATTCATTTTATTGACCCTTGGCCACATCCTTATACAATGAGACCATCAAAAAGTGTGACCCTTTTAAGCTGAATAAATGCTCTGGGCCCCCGGTCTAACTCTTGTGTTACTTGTATGCATTGATACAGCAGCGGCGCATGCAATCCCTAAAATAGAAGGGCAACGACTGTGACGAACACGTCCAAGTAAAGTAGACATTTAGCCATCCTAATTAGAGTCTGAGTACAATGACACCCGATTTGAGAGCAAACTCAATGACTTACCCGAGCTACACAGGACCCTGTAGTTGTGCAAAAATGCAATAAAATACTGAGTAGAGCAATCGGAGCTTTCATTTCAGCCGTTGCACGGCGAAATAGGCAAGCTCCCGTGTATACAATGTACACACCTGTATTTACCGTGCGTACGCTCTCTGTGAGCAATCAGCTGGGCGATCGTGTGTGTGTGCGACCTGAGCCTGCGAGTTGGCGCGAGCAGCTGTATACATGTATAACATGTATACATCGTGTGCGTGTGTGTGCGTCAGGAGTCCGGCGCAATCGCTACCGTACTTGTTGTTGTTTGTCTTATGTGTTTCTTTGTTTTTTGTGCCGCTCTCGACGTCGACACGGAGGAGGTGCGCGGCCGAAACCCGGCCTATCCAATAGAAGAGACTCTCCCGCTGCCGACGGCACCGGTCTGGGCGGCCCGGAGCCGAGGGCTTCGGAGGAGATAGCGTTACAAAAAACAGCTCTCTCGATGACTAGCAGCACCCGTGGAAATCCACGGGTCAGAGGGCTTTTATTTTTATTTTTTTGATTTTCCACATTTTTAATGATGAAATAAAACAAAACATTTTCCTATTCCTTCATGGAAATTGTGCTCCTCTCGTCTACCCGCCACGTAAATGCTTTTATCACAGAACTTGAGTTTGGAGGGGTTAGCAGCACCCGTTGAAATCCAACCGTATTGTCTTGTTTTCCCTCATCCCCCCCCCCCGCTCATGCAAAACACACACACACACACACACACACACACACACACACAAATATCCACCCCCGCATAGAATATACAAAACCACTGAAAACCAAAATTTGGGGAAAACTACTAAAACCGCTTTGATATTTACATTCCCAGAAAATTACCCTGCAAAAAGATTCTTCCTGTCGAAATAAAAAGATTTTTACTTTGAAATTACCCTCCCCCATCCACGCGCACGTGCCTCCATCACAGGCACCTGTGGAATTCCACGGCTCTCAGGGCCTTGTACGGTGTGTATTAAGCTTTTGTTTTGTTTTTTCCATTGATATTTCTTTTCCTGCGCATATTAGAATAGAAAAAATCAAATATTTTCGCCATCGTTTGCTCCCTCCTCTTTGCTTGTTTTTTCCACCCAACTTTGTTTGATGGATCATAGAACCATCCATGTATCTGCTTCAGACTGTTCCTTTATCATTATCTCTCTTATTGTTATTGTGATTGTAATCATAAAATATAAATCACCTTTATTGTTATCTGTTATTATTAAAATTGAGGAAGGAAAAAAGATAGTTCGTCAAGGATTGTGAACATCTTTTTTTTCATTCATGTAAAAGGTACTCTTCACTTGATGAGACTTTCATCAAGTCAAATAGCTTTTGATACATACCTTTTTAAACATTGAAAAAATCCACCCGTTATATAGCGCCTCTTCCGCCCAGGGGACTTTTTTATCATGGGGGGTGGAGGGGGGGGGGGTAGAGCCATTTTAGAGTTTTGGACACAGAAATATATTATGTATATATATATATATATATATATATATATATATATATTTATATATACATATATATATATATATTTATATACATATATATATATATATATATATATTTAGGGATGAATCAAGGGGGAATTAGTTGATTCGATAGGATTGTAAATATCTTTTTCCATCAGGTAAAAGTTGCTCTACTCTTAACGAAAGTGTATATCCTGTGTAAACTGTCCAAAACTGATTCACTGCAATCACGTACAATGTATACGTGATTTTGTGCCGAGTAGGCCTCAGTCATGGAATTCTAGTGTTATTGATGTTGTTGTTGTGAAGTTTCCCATTAAGAGTACACTCGCTATAATTCCACTGCTCAGTTCTACCAATACAAAGAGAAAAATTGAGGGAGATAGTGAGGAAGTGATCGAGAGCTATAGGCAAATTTCCAGAGAGCGTTATTTGCTTGGATTTATTGTAACGTTTCAAGACACTTTCCTTCATCGTCACATTCCATTTACACAACCGACAGGTACAGCTCTATCCCCAACGCTTTTTTTTTTTTAGTTATAGGAGTGTATTTGTATATCTAGTCTTTGCAAGCGAGTCATCGAATCAACTCTCGCGAGTGTTTTTTTTTTTTGTGAGGCAGCCCGTGGATCTGTTGAAGTTCGCTATAATTCCGACACTATAGCGACATTCTGACCGGCTGCGATGCTCCAGGTTGCTCGAATGGACTCGTTCGTGTTACTTGTATGCATTGATACAGCAGCGGCGCATGCAATAGAAGGGCAACGACTGAGACGAACATGTCCAAGTAAAGTAGACATTTAGCCATCCTAAAGAGTCTGAGTACAATGACACCCGATTTGAGAGCAAACTCAATGACTAACCCGAGCTACACAGGACCCTGTAGTTGTGCAAAAATGCAATAAAATACTGAATAGGGCTATCGGAGCTTTCATTTCAGCCGTCGCACGGCGAAATAGGCAAGCTCCCGTGAACACAATGTATGACCGTGCGTACGCTCGCTGTGAGCAATTGGCTGGGCGGTCGTGTGTGTGTGCGACCTGAGCCTGCGAGCTGGCGCGAGCAGCTGTGTATAACATGTATACATCGTGTGCGTGTGTGCGTCAGGAGTCCGGCGCAATCGCTACCGTACTTGTTGTTGTTTGTCTTATGTGTTTCTTTGTTTTTTGTGCCGCTCTCGACGTCGACACGGAGGAGGAGCGCGGCCGAAACCCGGCCTACCCAATAGAAGAGACCCTCCCGCTGCCAACGGCACCGGTCTGGGCGGCCCGGAGCCGACGGCTTCGGAGGAGATAGCTCCAGAAAAAAAGCGTGCAAAACCTATGGGGCCTCCTCCCACGATTACTATATATAACTAGCAGCACCCGTGGAAATCCACGGGTCTGAGGGGTTTTACTCTTTTTTTCCCTCTCATATATACGATTTACACATTTTTATTGATGAAATAAAAAGAACAGTTACTTTGTGCTCTCTTCTACTCATGACCACCATGCCCTCACACACATTTTCACCCTCGCAGAACAAACAAACAAACAAACAAACATTCAGGGAAAAAATCACCAAAAAACGCTTGATGAGATTCTCCGAAAGTTCTGCCCACAGATTCTTCCCGTCTGAACGGGGAGATGCTATTGACACTGTATGACTTTGATATTAATTATACCCCCTGTTCTTGCATCCATGCAGGCACCCGAGCGAATCCGCGGCTGGTCTCAAGGCATCGCATTTTTTTTCATTCCTATTTCTTTTCCCACGTTATGAGAAAAAAATATAATATTTTCGTCTTCAATCGCTCCCTCCTTTTTGTTTTTAATCTCCAAAACTTGGTTCGATGTATCAGAGAACCATCCGTTTATATACTTCAGACTAAACATCATCATTATTATCATATTGTTATCATTATTATGCTCCTACTGTTATATTATTATTGTGATCATGTAGTCATTAGGCTTTATAAGTATAAGAAACCCGTGGAAATCTACGGGTCTCAGGGCTTCGTATTCTTTCTTTAATATTTCTTCAACCACGTTATGACAGAAGAAATACACAAAGATTATTTTTGTCTTCATTTCATTGATACTGTTTATTGTTTTTACTATCATTATAATCATTGATTATGATTATGATTATGATTATTACCATTATTATTATTTTCAGGGAGGGGAGATCATAGTCATTCGGTTTCATTGCTATTTTATATAATTCATTGACATGGGGATGACTCAAGGGAATTCAGAAAAAAAGTTTATCGGTCAAGGATAGTGAATCTTTTTGTCCGTCATGTCAAGGTTACTCTCAAGGTTACTTATTTCAAATAGCTTCGTTATCATTGATATTTATTTTTAAACATTAAAACAATCCAGTACCTGTTTGCGTCTCTTCCGCCCACTCTTAGTTATGGATTATAGCACCCCTCCCCATTAATTTGTATTGGCCTATTCTCTTATTATCATTATTACAGTGTAATATTGTTATTGTTATTATCATTTTTATTATTACTAACATTTGTATAATTATTATTATTTTTTTAATCATGTTCCAAATTTCACATTTCATATTCAGGTTACATATTCCATTTGATTTTGAAGTAAAATATGTTTAACACAACAGTCAATTTTAGACATAATTTCACAAATGTATAAGGACATGTAATACAATGATGTGTAAATATGAGGAACCTACTAAAAAGCAATGCTTGTAGGATGTAGGTTCCAAAGAAATAATGTAAGCGTTTAGTGCAACATGCTAATTACGAAAGATTACGAAACACATGCGAAATTCAGTATGTCGAGATTATAATAAAATCTACGGAATGAACAAAATAGTTTATAATTTTCAAGGTAAAAACTCAAGGATTTAATGCTACATAAAATTGCAATATTGGTCAAACAAATGTAGTCAAATGTAGTCACCCGAGCGAGGCACCATTAGGGGAGAGGAGAGAGTAGAGTCATAATATAGGGATGATCAACATAGGGAGGCAGAAATGTTAATTTGTTAAGAATTGTAAAAATCTCTTTCCCCCATTTTTCTGCTCTTGATAAAAAGCTTTTCTGAAGACAGTCCTGCGCAAACTGTCAAAAACTGCTTCACTGCACTAACATACTCAATCTTGTGCTGAGCAGGACTACCCCAGTTGTGTTTTTGTTGCTATTGTGCTGAGAGAAATACAATATTTTCGTCTTCACTATACTGCTCTCTTCTTTTAGTTTTTATCACCAAACCTTGGTTTGATAGATCATAGAACCACCCGTTTATCTGCTTCAGACACAGGTACATTTTATCATCATTATTATCATTATTGTTATTATCATTATTATTATTATTATTATTATCATTATCGTTATTATATTACCACTATAATCTCCACTATTATTTGTGGAGGGGGAGATCATATTATAGTCATTAGGTTTAATAAGTAGGCACCTGTTGGAATCCATGCATCTCAGGGCCTCGTATTTTTTCTTTAACTCTTTTCCCTCGTTATGGGAGAAAGAAGAATATTTTTGTCTTCATTTGCTCCCTCTTTTTTATTTTTATCAACAAAACTTGGTGTGATGGACCATAGAATTACCCATTTTATTTCCACCTGGAAATTCAAAAAAAAAGAAGCGGTCGGCAAAGCGAGGGTTTCCTCTACGTCCGCTCATCTTATGAATATTCATGTTTACAGCAGCCCTACAGTAAATGAATGGACAGCGGCGCGTGTAATCTGATATGGAAGGATACGATCGGCAAGGACAAAATTTAAGTGGATATTTAGCCGTCTCTAAACAGTCTGAGTACAATGATACCCGCTTGAGAGTAAACTAAATGACGTACCTGAGCTGCATCTGGATCAATGCATATGTATGGTATCCTGCAGTTGTGCAAAATACAATAAAATAACAGCATTCGTTGTTTTCATTAGGGCACGCCAATGCCAATGGCGAACGTCACTGTACGTAAATGCCCTTGTATGATCGCGCGCGCCGTGTATTATACGATATGAGAGTCCCATCACGCGAAAGCAGATAGTGTTTCATGTAACCATCGTCAATACATACACACAGGCGCAGGCCACACACTGGCGTACCGTGCCCACCCGAGAGTACATTGTGTGCGTGCCTGCGTGTCCGCCGGAAGATGTCAAAGATTTCGCTGCACCCATCATCTTTAGTATCCCACTGTCTCTGCCAGATAAATGATGCACTATCGAGAAAGTAGGAGTCCAGCGCAGGATTGGTGAATATTAAAACGCTTGGCTCTTTCGTCACGCACAAAAATGCATTATGCATGTTGCTAATTAATTTTTCTTTTTCGTCCTCGACGTCGACATGGAGGCGGAGAGGGGACGAAACCCGCGCCATTCGATGCAGGATACTCTCCTGCGGCCGACGGCACCGGTCGCAGCTGCCCGGAGCCGACGGCTCGGGAGGAGATAGACAATCCAGCAACGCCGGAATAAAACAGGAAATACATAAGGCCGCGACAACAACAACAACTTCGAGTATTATAGTATAGGACTAGCAGCACCCGTGGAAATCCACTCGAGTATTATAGTATAGGACTAGCAGCACCCGTGGAAATCCACGGGTCTGAGGGGTTTTATTTTTTTTTCTCATAATACGATTTTGCACATTTTTATTGAAGAAATAAAAAGAAAAGTCTTCTCATTCTTTCGTTAATTGTGCTGTCTTCTAAATGACCACCCTTCCCAGAAATTTTATAATACATTTTTGTAGTATATGCCAGGCGATCCGGTCCATTGGTAGGGATCATTCCCGCCACTACTTGCTTTTATTATAGAACTTGAGTTTCGAGGGGTTATTTGCACCCGTTGAAGTCCAACAGTTGTCTTGTTGCCCCTCGTACCCCTCCCCCCCCCCCTCACGCACACACACATTTCCACCTCCGCAGGGCAAAAAACAAAAACATTCAGGGAAAAATTACCAAAAACGCAAATGAGATTCCCCGAAAGTTCTGCCCACAGGTTGTTCCCGTCGAAACGGGAAGATATTAACACTATGACTTTGATTACCCCCTGCTCTTGCATCCACGCGGGCACCCGTGGGAACCCACGGCTGGTCTCAAGGCCTCGGTTTGTTTTGTGTGTTTTTTTTTTTCATGTTTCTTTTCCCCACGTTATGAGAGAAAAATAAGATATTTTCGTCTTCATAATTTTGCTCCCTCCTTTTTGTTTTTAATCACCAAAACTTGGCTTGATATATCATATTAATATAGAACTACATCTGCTTCAGATTGTACATTATCATAATTAATATTAGGCCTACAATTATTGCTCCTATTATTGTTATTATTATATCATTATTATCATTATCCTTATTATTATTATTATTATTATTATTATTATTATTATTATCATCATTGTTATTATTTGGGGAGGGGGAGATCATAGTCATCAGGTTTAATAGGCACCCGTGGGAGTAGGTTCTCACGACCTCGTATTTTTTTCTTTAATATTTTTCCCATGTTATGGAAGAAAGAAGAATATACACATCACTGCATTCGTCTTCATTTGCTCCCTCTTTTTTTTTGTCACCAAAACTTGGTCTGATAGACCATAGAACCACACATTCTATTTCCACTTGCAATTTTAAAAATAGGCGGTCGGCAAAGCGAGGTTTTCCTCTACGTCCGCTCATCTTATGAATATGTATGATTACAGCAGCTCTGCAGTAAACGAATGGACACTGCTGCGCGTGTAATCTGATATGTAAGGGTACGATCGGCAAATATATTTAGCCGCGTCCTAAACAGTCTGCGTACAATGACACCGGACTTGAGAGCAAACGGCGAGCAAACTAAATGACGTACCTGAGCTGCATATAGTATTCTGCAGTTGTGCAAAATACAATTACATAACCAACGTTCGTTGTTTTCATTTGGGGACGCCAATAATGGCGAACTGTACGTAAATGCCCTTGTAGTCCATATCACGCACACACAGATTCGTGTAACCATCGTCAATACATTCAGTACACGTAACAGGCGGAGGCAAAGGTACATCACAGAACTATATACACACAGTGTAGAGTGTGTATAGAGTTCTGCGAGGTACATTGTGTGTGTGCGTGCGCGTCCGCCGGAAGATGTCAGAGATTTCGCTGCACCATCATCTTTAGTATCCCCCAGTGTCTCTGCAAGCTAAAAGATGTAAGATCGAGAAAGCAGGAGGCCAGCGCAGGTTCGGTTGAAAGTTTGAAAGTTGAAGTTTGAAAGTTTATTTACTCACAACCCAAACTCTGGGTATCGGAGTCCAATGAAAAACATATAGCACATTATAATATCAATAAATAATAATTGCAAATAACTCTGAAAAGTGTACAAAACAACTATAACAAACAAAATAAGAATGAAATGCGATTGATGAAAAGAAAAAAAAATGTACAGAAATATACAATATATACACGATGTATAGTGAAAAAAAAACAAAGAAAGGGAAATATGACGACAGAGAGAGAGAGAGGAGAGAGAAAGAAGGGATATATGGAGGTGAAGAGGGAGAGTGAGAAGGACACAAGACTGGTGAATTAACAAAAGATATACGAGTGACTTTTGGTTCAGGAAAAAAAGAAAAAAAAAGAAAAAGAAAAAAAAGAAAACACACAAAGACATATGGAAATGAATTCATACGCTAAGTGAACAAGAAGCAAGGAAATATGGACGAGAAGAAGAAGAAGTAGAGAGGGGAAGAAAAAAGGAGGAGAGAATGAAAAGACAAATAAGTTACAAATCAATTGTAAAGAAGGCACAGCCTGTAAAAAAGCATGTATTATTTGCAAAAAGGATAAAAAATACTAATAATCTAAACATGTGTCATTATATAATTACAAAACTTGGATAAATTGGAAAGGACTGTTTTCTTTTGACAATTAAATAATTGATCCATCTTCATAGTGTTGGGGTATTTCCAGTAATATTTTTTTAAGTATTTCTTTCGTTGTTCATTAAAGAGTCTACACTGAAAAAGGTAGTGAAATTCATCACCAATTTTCTCTTCATTACAATGGGTACAAAATCTTTCGTTTCTTGGAATATTGAAACGTGAATATTGAAACGCTCGGCTCTTTCGTCACGCACAAAAATGCATTATGCATGTAGCTAATTAATTTTTCTTTTTCGTCCTCGACGTCGACACGGAGGCGGAGAGGGGACGAAACCCGCGCCATTCGATGTAGGATACTCTCCTGCGGCCGACGACACCGGTCGCAACTGCCCGGAGCCGACGGCTCGGGAGGAGATAGAGAAACCAGCAACGCCGAAATAAAACAGGAAATACATAAGGCCGCGACAACAACAACTTCGAGTATTATAGTATAGGATTCTATTGTGTGTAAGTCTTTTTTCAATGTGTAGGTCTGCTTAGTCTACAAATGTTGATTGAAAAGGGGGTGTATCCTCCTCCCACCAGAGAGAACCTTTTATATTTCTGGAACTGAAATTTGTAACTCCGCCCACGAGCAATGAAACTTGAATGACAAAATAATGGTACATGAATGAAGTAGTGACAGATATCACGATAATGTCATGTGAATTCTCACACTAACTATTCTCACATCAACCAAAAGTGTAATTAGCAAACGCAAGACAAAAACAAAGTAGAATAATCATAAATTCTTTAATCGCTGCGTGAATTAATGAAAAAAAAATATCGGCGTGTAAAGAAAGGATATGGTTTTTGTTTGTTTGTTTGGGAGAAAAGGAGAGAAGAATGAAGGTAGTTTTTCAATGAATTTATGAAGATTTCTTTGCGCCTACCATAACTTATACTGGGAGTCTGATTTATATTTTCATATTGTCCTGATATCAGGTTTCCTATTTTTGATAAGACTATGTAAATACTGATTGCCTATGACAGCGGATTTTTGAAAAGTACATGATAGATAAAAATCGATAACAAATATTAAAAGTGACAGCCCAAATGTGCCATATTATCGAGGAGTGGAGATGCAGAGCGCAACACAGGAGATTTTGAAGTTTCAGACCTGAAAATCAGTGATCTGGTGTGCATCATTTCTGTGTACATGATAATAAATCTATAGAATAGAGGGAAGGGGTATGTGTGGAGATACCCCCACGCACACAACGGAGCTTTTGCCTTTCGATGATTGCAATATAACGATCTGTTGCATATAATGCACATTTTTAGTGGAATATTTTGGACAACTTTGACTGTCAACCTCCAAAGCGTACCTATAGTCTATGCATGGAGGGGAGCCGAGCAGGGGGAGGGTTTATGGTAGGAGTATCCCCGACATCTCCCATGCGAGGGGGCATTTGCATTTAGAAATACAACGGAAATACGCTTTTTGAATTTTATATTTTGGACATTTTCAATCAAAAATATACAAAATCTTTGGAGGGGAACCGAGTGAGGGAATGGTTAATCAGAATGGGATATCCCCCTTTCACACGAGGGAACTTTTGCTCTCTTTTTTTAGTTGAAGTGACAGATTTGGTATATAAAGCATAGTTTTGGTGAAATATTCAGAATTTTTTAATCTCACAAGTGTACAAGTCTATGAAAAGGGACTTCACAGGGAATGGTGTGGGAGAGGGTGTCCCCTCCCATGCGCGGGAGATTTTGCATTCTCAGAATTAAAATTCAACGATCTGCTGCAAACTATATATGGATGAAATCTTTGGACAATTTTATTAATGAAAAAGCGAGCAATTTTCCCTGTGAAAAATAAAAATTGGGGGTGCTTCCGCACCCCCAATTTTTATTTATTCACAGGGGTGCTTTGCCCCTCCCCCCACCCCCTACTCCAAAAGTCAGGGGTGCTGCAGCACCCCCAGCACCCCCGGCTCCCAGGGGCTTGAACACCGTCGCCCATAGCAACCAGGTACTCGCACACTCCCCTCGGTCGTAGGGGCTACGAATAATAAATGAAATTGTCATGTACTCGTTGAATGAACAACAGACAACGACCCATCTTTCTTGAAAAGTGAATAATTATGTTCCATTCGTTGCACGATTGGTCTTCCGTTCGAGGTATTCAAAGCTGAAATCTGATAAATATCTAAGATGTGTAGAGAACTAGTGGCAATAACCGTACGTATACGTGTTTGCAGAAGTGGAAGGCGACACTGTGCAATGGATATGGTGCGGTATATGGTTCTTTTAGGTGAAAAGCCATTCGCACATTTCTTCTAACTGGGAAAGTTCGCTGTAGTTCCTTTTCACCATGACTCGTCCTGAGCTTAATGATTTTAAACCTGTAGGGCTATTCGGGAATATTTATGGTATAATGATTGTGTATACATTCTGTTGATCTGCGTGTCATTTAGACACAATAACCTAGACTCTAAAATTGCTCCGACAGAGATTTTTTAGACTCGTGTAAACGAGTACACGAACATATTTGTCGATATTTTGTATGCTTCTCTGCGTATAATACACGCCAGACTGTATCACTATGTTCGGGACGAAGAGTCGTTCCGTTTCACCTGATATCCGTTAGATCCTATAGGCCTTCCTGCCGAAAATAATTAACACGAGATTGAAGTACGTGTATATTCGACCAATACCATAAACGTTGAATTTAGAACAGACTAATTATAAGGCATTTGTATGTTTTAGGGCTAAGTGTATTTGTCAACCAACTTAGATCAAAAGTGGTATATTATAACAGCAGCATCAGGAGTAACCATGTTTAGGTAAAATCAGTAGAAACGGAAGAAGATGAACTGAGAATGATAACATACTATTTGACCCGCAATGAACATAAGACTCGGCCTCATCCATGTTGTGTTCTTTTCTTTTTTCGACTACATGTTCATTAGCGACCCATCAGTAACTGTAAGATCAGATTCATGATTCGCTACATTAACTTCTCATTGTTTTATGTGTCAAAACATCTTTCACAAATATCCAATACAAAGTCAATGTTATTGAATTAAAAAAACAACCTAAACTCTCTAGCCGTACATGCACTCTTGTATCATACGTAAAGGCTAACCGATTCCTTTAAATTTAACTACAATTGTACTACAATGCTAGACCATGTCTCACAGAAAAAAAAAATTACAGTAGTCGTGTCATGTTTGTACTGTGCTTTCAGTGCATTTATTTTCAAATTTTTCTTTTTTTTCAATGAGTTGATTTTTTGTTGTCATGATTGATACAACACCGTAACTACATACTTGTCACCTTGTCATACTACATACCACGTGCCATCCAGCACAACTTTCTGGACACAATTCTTCACTCCTTTGAGAACTTATTAAATGGTAACACTTTCGATAGGTGTGACTCCAACGGACAATGGTGCGTATCCTACAAAAGGAAAAAAGATGAGATGGAGAGGAAGAAAGATAGACAGATAGAGGTTCATCTACATTGTACAGTGATCTTATCCTTGTTTTAAATCAGTATTACTTACAACCTACATGTGCACTACTTATCCAGCCATTCCCTATCATGCCTTATATAACGACGGATGAATCTTTTTCTTTAAAAAGTATATAATATAGAGTATCAAAAATGCCGCTCCAAAACAGCATGTTATACAATTATACCATCCAGACTGTACAAAGGAAACACATCATGGTCTTTGGTAAACAAAATAAAGGCTCTGGTAAATTCTTTTTATCGCAAATAGAACATTTTCTCTGTCACCACAGACTTAAGACAGTATCACTTTTTGAATCCACCACTTCGACTAGAACACAGCAAAGAAAAAAATATTTGTTGACCAAATCTTCCCTTAAAAATGGGAGTTATACTTGTCCTTACATGGGCATTGAATGGAAGAATGTGTAGATTGCATTTCGATTGAGCATTTTGCAAACATGATATGCCCTTGTTGCTATGAAAAACAAACATAGAACACATTTTCCACTCCCAACACCATGAGCGCTCTTCATATATATTTAAAAAGAAAGCCATCAAACAAATTCACAAATGCAGAGCATATATTCTGCAGTTACAACATTCTTCTGTTATTAAAAGATTTGTGGTAAAAGATGTCTTGCAATGGAAAAACATGAATACACCAAAGGATGCCTTGGGCAAATCGATACATTTGTGTTTCTGTCATGTGCATTTTTACATCTCTGGAAGTTATTCAAAACACAAGTGGGCACTGCACCAGTGCTTCCTTCAGCAGCTTTAAAGCACAAAGCATTAGGTATTGCATACCCGAATGCTTCTCCATTTTCTTTGATATGATCTCTTCAAAATATAAATATGACATATCTGCCATTATACTGATTCTTGATTACGTCATCTAAAGTTTGATTGCAACATGTCCATCAGTGAATAGCTAATGTAAATATCTCAATGATATATCTGATTGTTCCACCAGTTCACCAAAATTCACCAATACACAGAACCATTTATTATCGACTACCTGAAAACCACAGTTTCACTGCACACCAAGATCACCAGATTCCACAAAATTTGGACAAAAAATCACAAGCAACACAATACGCCATTAACAGTACAGATCTTCGGTAAAGGAAATTCAACTTGAATGCATAACAAGTCTCAAAGGAAATAAAACATCATTGTGCAAATTTATACAATCCCATCAAAAACAGAGAAAAAAAAACCAGAAATGTGAATATGGAAACAAAAGTTTCACATTTACTTCTGATACTGACATTTCACAGAATAAATCACACCAAAGTTCAAAATTTCTGTATTCTCTTTAAAAATAACAGTTGTTCTTCAAAGTTCTCAACTAACTGCTGTATCTATAATCTTGAAGGTACCATTGGTAAAAAATTCTTATTCAAACACAAGCATGATAGGGAATGGCTGGCTGTAAAAATGTGCATAAAATACTTTTCAATATTTTTTTTTTCTTTTTGTATTTTTTTTTACGTAATACTTTCATTTACATGCTACCAGTACTTTGCTGCTAAAAGTAAACTTTAGTTATATCTCATCTCCTGGTTCACTTTTGAGCCTATACAAATCCTGTCCCCTTTTTTTTTCCTTTCTCTGACAAACATCCTTAAACATTCCATCCATACAACTGATGCAGTTTCCAAGGTAGCAGGATTCCACAAGACTGCTCTGGAGTCAATTTGTTAGCAACAACAATTCACTTATTCTCCTCCTGTTACAAATCACATCATAAAGCTTGCCATGTTTTTGAGAACACTGCTTCAATGAAATCTGGCTCCTTGCTGTTGTCCCTTCCTGTAACACACTCCAGAGGTATATTCGTCAAGCATTCCACTCATAATTAAAACCACCCACACATGATGAAAGATATATGAATCAAAGATAAGAAATAACAATCTACCTCCCCAGGTCCATGCCTGCAGGGAGTTCTACTCTACTTTTTAGTTTTGATTGGTCTTTTCTTTTTTAAACTACATATTTTACAACTTTAACTACAACTCACTACATATTCAAGTGTGTAGAATCATTCCTAACACTAGGTGAAAAGAATTGAAAGAGTAACTTACACTACACAAGCTTAATATTACATACATTCTCCTTTACTGTCTTGTAAAGTTCAAGAAAATTCAATATACTGACATAGACTTGTAAAGTGTTGTTACAACTGTTGGAAATTACAAAAGTGTAAGGAAAACAATCACTGTATTATTTCTTTCTTTTTTTATAGTTAGGACATAAACAAAGCAAGCTAAATTGCAATTTGGTCTAGAAAGAGAAGTGTGAGAAAGGGCATGATGGCACACAGTGATCATCTGATGAGTTGCCTGTGATCATGTACTGATTTGCAGAGTGATTTACTATTCAAACATATTTGTGTCTTGTAAGATTTAAAAGCCCTCATATTCATATATGCCGCAATTCATAAACTTTAACATGCAATGAAAAGACAAGAAATCTAAAAATGCTTGTTGGTGCAGAATTACTCTTCCCTTGATTGCCTTTCTGACTATATACACCAGCATCAAGGAAGTTTGAATTGACTGAAGAAATATGTTTAGAACTCTCCACTGATTGCATTTTTTTTTTCATGCTAATAAAGACCTCTCCATGAGGCTTTTTAACTGTCATCTGAATACAACAGTAAATACTGCTTGTTAATGGCATCCCTCAGAAAACAAAATCACATTCTCACAAATAAACATATGGTCATCAAAGAAAAACAAATTGACGGCAGAAGAAAACCATAAAGTATTCTGATCTAATAGCATCTGAAATGTGACATTACAAATCCAGCTTACATATAGTTGATAATTTGCCTAATAGGCGTCCCATAACTCTGTACTTGGTCTGTTTCATCATTCTCCACACAGACGAAGAAAGAAAATGAATTCATAAACTCTTCTATATGAGCGTTGAGTACATGAGTAAGAAATGTACAGATCTTCAATAAATAATGATGTATTATACAAATAGTACACATATGTCATTTTGAACACACCTTTGCTTTATCATTTTGCAAATGCAAATGGCAGCACTACACATGTATGCTCTACTTTGTCATTTTCATTCAATGAATAAATACATACACAAACAATACAAACAAAGGAAAGATCTTTCTTCATTGTGTGCTTGTTACAGGATCAAAGCTTGTAATTTCCACATGAACATGGCTTAACTGCTGCTTCTGGTACTGGTATGAGTGGAATGGAATGTAATTTGGAGACAGCTTTTAGAGCATACTTTATCACCTCAACACTGGCTTGAAGGAATCAGGTAACTTTCATATACTTATCTGTTGTTACAACCATGCTTCACACATGTCCACGATGTGTCTAAATAGTAGCACAAGGTATATTAAGTTGCAATTCAGCACAACTTTGTTATGTGAAATTTGATAAGAAAATCAATGAGAATGTGTGCTGTAAAAACACTGGAACTGGAAGTCTTTGGTCATTTTACTCTTCCTTCATTTTATAAATTTGGAGCGGTGCTAAAGAGAAACACACACAAAGCAAAACTGAAGACCAATGCAGTCACAATGGAATGAAGGAATGAATTTTATGAAGTTACGTTGTACATGATATCCAACTTTGGTCCTAATTATTTCTGGTCACAGGGGCCTTAGTAATAATCTTTAACACTACACCACACCCGTCTTTAAATTAGAGCTTGCAATACCTTTTTTGACTTTGCATTCTTGCTGTACTTTGACTTTTACATACTCAATCTAAACACACTTGCAGTGGTCAGTTCTTATTCAAATATTATAGGCCTACACCATGTGACATCAAGACAGCTCAATTTATCATGAAACTGATTTAACAGAGTACTGTACTTTAAAACTGTAATGTAGTTTTGCCATATCATTCCAATCATCGTGTTTATCAAGCAAAGACATGATCTTTCTTTTAGAAGCCTTCAACATTTTCCTTACATGTATGTCTGTGAATATGAGAAGACACTGATCTAGGTGTGTAAAACACATTTTGTGTTCTTGAAGAATGTTAAGCATCATGGCATGTGACAACCACACATAGTTTAATAGCTGTGATACTACACATCTCTGTAGTTTTACACTTCTTTCCACGTTAGACCCGTCTGTGCATAGAGACAGAGAAGAAGTGTGAAGTTGCATGCTGTTACTCATGTCATGTTTCATCCCACTTGTCATGATGGTCAGGTATATAGCCCTAAATATCTAGAAAATCTCAAGACACATCTACACTGGTAACTTAATGAATTGGAATGACTACATGGAGTTGAAATTGAATCAGTGTGATGACATGAATTGCAAACCTACAACTTAACATGAGATGGCCATCATAACACATCTGAATTCAAACTCCACGTCCACCCACTTTTGCATCTGTTGGTTCATTCTGTTCTCTTGTTTAAAGTTATATCATACCTGCAATTTCATCATATCTTGAAACAAAGCACAGAACTATACACGAGATTAGATCAAGCATGAAAGTGCATGGTGAAGGCAAATAAATCTATGAGCAGATTTATGTTCTTCACCTCCGATTGGTCTTCTGCTTATTACTGAATTCAGAGCTTTGTTCCTTAGATTTTGTCTTCAAGATTTACATACATACTGCATACAACTCTAGTTGAATGTGGGGAAGAACAGCCCTCGGACTGAAGTATGTACTGTGCATACACAGAGGAATTTAACTTTAAAAAAAAAATCATATCAACACATTAGTGCAACATCTGTTTAATTCAACTTGAGGAACCTGATGGTATAGATAGAACTAACAAAAGAAAAATCAAATATTTCTCAAAAGAGATTAGATGTCTTATGGTTTGGGGCAGGAACAGTTGTTTTAGGCATAAAGTGTAGTTATATGATTTCAACAGAAAGTACAATACAGTTCAATGTGACGGCACACAAGAAGAACATAAAACTCTTTGGTTGTCAACATTGACATTGAGAATAAATAAATTAATAAATATGTCACATATAAACACAACACAGTCATTGACAGGATACTACCATGAAAACCAAAAAGAACAAAGAAAAAGAAAATGCCACTATGATTTACAAAGGGATGATCCAGCAAGTGCTGGATATATCTAACTGGAAACAAAACAAACCTATCACTTGAAACAAGTCTTTTCACTTAACTTGGCCAAACATGACATAATTCTAGGTTCTACATGCAAACTGTCCAACTAAAGAGTTTTTTACCTCCTACTTGAGGTTAATATGGCATATCAATATTGCACTTTCTGTGTTTTCTGTTTAACAGCCTGAGTCTCCTTGTAGAAAGATAGCACAGACCAAGCAAAAAATAAAAAATAAAAAAAAATAAAAAACTGAAATAGATGAGATGTCTGGTCACAAATAAACAGCAGACCTAAGTTCCTGTCTCCTTCAGCAAGTCTTCTGACATTAATGTGCATCATGCCTGCTGCTGGAGCACAAACTTACAAAAAATTTCACAAAAAAGAGTTGACTTTATTTACCTTTATTGATTAGCCATGACTCCTTTCATGCAAGAAGTTTCTGTCACTGAATTCTCTACAAGGTTATTGCAAAACAGCAAAATGAATGCATGGCATGTAAATAATAACCTCTATCTATACATGCAGCTGAGCAGAAAAAAAAAATGTTATTCCACCTCTTCTGCGACTTGGGAAAAACGTGGTATATGTGAAATACATTTCCTTTATCCTCACAAAAAGAGGAAGCTGTACTTGGACAGTCATAATAAATGTAACACCTCTACAGTCAAATCTTTGAATATATCAAATGCTTTCAGTGATTATCTCTACAACTCATTGTATACAATTGTAAATTTCAAAAAAACAGAAAAATCATATATACAAAATAATCAATTAAACATTCCTTGCTTAAGAAATCCTTTGCTACATCTGTGTGTATGCTCAAATGCTACAAATGTCCTAAAAATTCCAAATTAAACCTGATAGAGTATGTACACAATCATTATTCTTTCAAATTCCTGTTCATATCAGATTGAAAAAAAAAGAGTGATTACTCTTTCATATCAATGCACATGTTGCTTTTACACAGGATGGAATCAAATTTGTAGATATGAAGAAGAAATGGTTATCCTCAGATGCTGGAAGAGAAGATGACTCCAAAGCCTGGCACAGCCTGAGTAGAATAAGTGAGAAGAAAGAGGAATTGTCTATAGATATCATGTAGTCAGATATGAACCATGGAGGTAGAAGCCCTGAAATTGAGGTAGGATGGCAAATCAAGGAAATAAAATCAGTTGCAGTTGAATCATATTTTTTCATTCCGTCATGGAGTAAAGTCACTCTAATTTCCTGAAGGTTATTCTACGACTAGTCAAAAGCCAAAATATATATAATTTTTTTTTTTTACAGCTCTTCACTCGTTTCTTTTTTTTAAATTGAAGTTCTGTGCAGCCTTCTTGATAATCAGAAATAACAACAAAGGTCAGTTGAACGTTACAGAACACTGCTTCATCGCCGAAAGTGAATTCTTTGCGTTGGATGGACTGAGCAAGGATATTGTGAATATTCTATTTTTTAGCTTGCTCATAATTTCCCATAACATGGGAAGTCATAGCAAATATATGTACATGATACACACAAAGATATGAATAATGAGGTAAAAACAAAGAAAATGTACCACAGATAGTGTGGTCAACCCTTTCATGGATTCATTAGAATCAGATAATATGAAGGCAAGTTACATATCACGCATAAAAATAACAGAAATTCAAGGATTATTTGAATTTCTGACCTCTGATCATTGTCTGCTGAAATGCATGATACATCCTCTACAGGGTGTCCCAAATAAAACTATACACTTTTGAAATGGCTGCCGAATAAGAAATATATAATTATGGGGAAAAAGGTTTATATGTATGGATAGCTTATGGACTCAACTTTTATATGACACCAAAAGGTCTGCAAATAATTCATGCTTGAATGAGCACTACACACTTTTGTAAAGGGTATGAAAATTAGGCTGCGCAGGAATTAGCCTTTTAAATTTTCGACAGGTGAGTCCGTTGGAGCTTAAAAAAACTGAAGTTGGTATGATAAATTTATCAATTGCGATCTGTTTGGGTTTGCTGAGTGAATTCTATGGTTTATTAAACCAAACTTTTATGCCTGAGTGAACCGCAATTGCATTTATTTTATTGTAGCATTGCAAATTTCCCTGGTAGACTCAGTGGTGTGTTCATGTGAGTAAGGATGAGGTGATGGTACATGTTGCAATTTCCATGTTACACACTCTTATTTTTTACATCTGTGACTTGAATGAAAACCTTCGCCCCACATTGCAGTTATTTTCAGATTAGTAGAATAGTTCATTGATTTACTTAATAACCAGATGGGGATGATGTAAATTCATTATTCAAATACATTTTGTTGAAAATTTTGCTAACTCACATGAACACACCACTGTGTCTACCAGGGAAATTTGTAATGCTACAACAACATAAATGCAACTGCGCTTTACTCAGGCATAAAAGTTTGGTTTAATAAACCATAAAATTCACTCAGCAAACCCAAACTGATCGCAATTTATTATAAGTTTTTCATATCAACTTCAGTTTTGTAAGCTCCAATGGACTCACCTGTCGCAAATAAGGCTAATTCCTGCGCAGCCTAATTTTCATACCCTTTACAAAAGTGAGCACTGCTCATTCAAGCATGAATCATTTGTAAACTTTTTGGTGTCATATGAAAGTTGAGTCCATAAGCTATCCATACATATAAACCTTTTCCCCCAGAATCATATATTTCTGATTTGGCAGCCATTTCAAAAGTGTATAGTTTTATTTGAGACACCCTGTATTGTTACCAAGCACGTCTTCAGACAAAATTGGGAGGTTATTGGATAAGGTGTGCCAAATAAAATCAGTACTTCGAAGAACACTAAAAAGGAACATCAGCTTACAGGATTGGAGTACTTAAATGTGTGTATCTTGATTAATTCCTCCAAATTGTATACAATTCTCTTTTACACATTCATGAAAATAACTAATATATAGACACTTTGAAATAAACGGCAGGCTTGAGTACCACTGATTTGACTGGAGTAAATGCTATTCACTCTGACAGAGAATTCTACAATGATCTCTTTGAACACACAGCATAAAACTTGCATCATATGGGTTGTAATTACCAGTCACGCAGCCTGCTAATAATCTCATCCTCCCAAACCCAACTTGGCAGTGTTCCACTAACCTGCTCTAGGCATCTTGCTCCTATCTCCTTCTGACCTGTTTTCCTCTCTAGTATGGCTTGTTGGCATCCTTGGGACGCTTGTGCTGCACTTTGAGTCTCTTCATTCCTATCTGAAAACCATTCATAGCCTGGATAGCTGTCTGGGCACTCGTAGGGTTGTCAAAACTCACAAAACCTGAAAGCACAAAAGAGAGGAGTATATCACTCTGGTCTCAAAGCTGGATATGTCTATGGGGAGGTGACTAACATGAAATAATTCCAGCAGAGCTAACTTCAATTATGAAGAGAAAGCTTCAACATGAAGGTCAATTAACCCGTTCCTTACTGGGAGCAACTGATATACTTTTGTACCGGAACCTGGTATACCAGGTTCCCAAGATGAAAATAAGAGTGCCTACTTTTGTGGCCTGAATTCATGTTTCTTTGTGTTGCAATGCCCTGAAAAATGGGTTTGATAAAAAGATAAGAGTTCATTCTATGACCATATGTGACCCGCTACAACAAAAGGATCCTAAAGTCGCTGATGGCCGAGCCGAGGAAATCGAGTTTGAAGTCACATCATTAAAATTGGTCAAAACAATCAGATTTCTGTTTTTGGCATAATTTTGTAGTCTATTATGTTTTGTCTATCATCTGCCGAAATTTTGAAGCTAAATGATCAAAGGAAAGGCAAGAAATTGGCGTTTTACTGGGCCATGATTTTCCGACTTTCAATGTAACAGAATCGTGTCAGAAGATTTGGATTTAGCGCCGCAGCTAGACTCCACCCCTAGCAACGAGGGAGTGATCTTATTGGTCAGTGTGTGGCATCCTGATTACCGATTGGTCGTGCGTAAACTGCTGGCGCTAAGCTTGAATGAACATCGCGGAGGTTGCTAGGAGCATGCCTTCAATTGTCAAGTGGTGAAAACTGTCTTGCGTCCCCTTGATCATGATAGTGTCGGAAGGAAAACTTTGAAGGCGTTTTTCTCGAAACTCATATTTCCTCAACCACTTGACATGCGCTAATAAAATCATCGATATCTCCGCAACCGAGTACTTTCATGAGTTGTGCTATATATGAAATTAAAGTAGAAGAGTAAAGGAATAATGTCATGCCATTTTCAGAAAATTGTCCCCCCCCCCCCCCCCCCCCCGACTTTCAGGTCCTTTTGTTGTAGCGGGCCACATATGTTCTCTTTCTTTTGAAAAATATGTATATCACAGCATTATTTCCCTTTTTCTGATTTAGTTTGCGCCTGCTTTGCTATAAAACTTGTATGAACATGTACATAGCGATAGAAGCTGAGCTCGAGTAGATTTCTCTGTTCGCTGACCTCAGTCATCCCAATCAAGTGCCCGGTTTGTGTAGAACAAAAGAGTCTGTGAGCCCATCAGCGCACGCTCTATTCATACCTTGCACTCAATCGATATTTTCATTGTTCACTGGCACATGTAGTTGACCGTGGAAAGGGGATACATGTACCGCTTGACTGCTTTCGCTCAGGTGGATTACCAACCTGTCCGTTCTCTGTCGACGGGCAAAAAAGAATCTCGTTTTGGGGCATTTAAGACACTCAAAGAATTGTGGAAGGAACGGGTTAATAAGCCAGTTCCAAGTTCGAGTCTGCACATCAGCAGAAAAAGGTAATTTGTATTAACGGGCAGGTTGGTTTTAAATCAACTGAGATAGAATGTGTGATATGACGATTATTCATGTAATCCTCATAAATGGCACTTGTCAGATATGTGGAAGGAACGGGTTAATAAGCCAGTTCCAAGTTCGAATCTGCACATCAGCAGAAAAAGGTCATTTGTATTAACGGGCAGGTTGGTTTTAAATCAACCGAGATAGAATGTGTGATATGATGATTATTCATGTAATCCTCATAAATGGCACTTGTCAGATACATCAACCTGACCGCGCGCTGCATGGAATTTGGCATATCAATAATGCAAAACAATAAAATGAATACTTCCCTAAGTGTTGATTGATGGACCATTCTGGTCACCTGTTGCACACAAGTTCATTCTTTGTTTGAACATGTTATTCCATAAATTGTCATGTAGGGCAAGCTTGCAAATGCATTATGTCACTTTGAAAATAGGTGAAGTGTCTAACCAACTGAGAAAGCAGAAAGGTCATTTGCACCAATGTGCACATGGCCTAACTCTGAACTGGCATTTGCATGGCCTTTTAGTAGACATTCACAGG
Source organism: Diadema antillarum (assembly GCF_040938485.1). NCBI lineage: Eukaryota > Metazoa > Echinodermata > Echinoidea > Diadematoida > Diadematidae > Diadema > Diadema antillarum. Next base: position 808,603 of record NW_027271732.1, on the reverse strand, counting down.
CGCAGTGGAGCATACCAATTACAGGGCCGAAATCCACTGAGTGCAGCACTTCATATGAATAAAGTAAACATCACATCTTTGTTCAGTGCAAGAAAGTAAATAATTTTCCAACTCCAAAACTCAAAAAAGATTAATTTTTGGAAACTAAGCTTGGATATGAATTTTGATGAATATACAAGCATACTCATATACACATAGATAAAGTATTACACTATCAGAAAAAGACATTTTAGTGATATTTTGACATAGAAAACTGAGTAAAATTTGAAGTCGAATCCATCTAAAATTGTATGATTTTTGCTAGTGACCTGCCAAGTTTTGTCAATATATCAAATAATAGAGACCTAATTCATTTACCCATGAAATTTTGCAAAGATATTCACCCGACTAGATTTGTGTCAGGTTCAGATTGTGCAAAAAAGAGAATGATGCTTAGGGCAGTCCCATACATTCACAATCACGATGTGTGATGCATGCACCGCTGATAGTGATACATGTACATATGCTGCATGCATCTACAACTGCAGCTCAGAGCCACACTCGTACCACAGCAGCGGAATTCTCTACATTATCAGCTGTGCAAAATGTTCCCGCGATCTACTGCAGCACTGGACACTGAGCATGTGCTCTTTTCTCTACAAGCCAATTTGCTTACTCAAAATTTTCATATCAAGCCCTATAGAAAAGCATTGATATCTTGAATATTACATTGTAGTGACCTGGCACATTTTTATACTGACGGCTACACAACAGTTGCGGTCAGGAGACGACCTAGTTCCTTTGTTTTCCTTTATATTCAAGTTCCGGTGTTTACGCGCTTGGTAGACGTGCTTTGACCTCGGTTTAGCACTCTTCCTGCGCCAATGTAACATTTTAGCGAGTGTCAACATTCAACATTCCAGGTGTTCGCTCCATCTCACTAAGATTTCTGAGGCTCCAATCAGAGCTCACCTTCATCGCCGGACCAATTAGAAATCAGCGTATTTTCACGGCGTGATTGAGTTCAACCAATGAACGTTGTTTGTCCGCCGTGGTCACCGATTTCCGAAGCCGCGCTGGCAAAGTCACTTCTTCATGCTCGACACTTTGCTCTTAGTACTTGGTCACGTTAAAGGGGACCTCCGGATGATTTTCAGACTTTTACATTTGAACAGCTATAAATCAGTTAAACCGAGTACAGAGTTTCAGAATTTCTAGTGATTGGGATAAGGAATAAGAATGTTTTCAAAATTTATAACAAATTGCAATGAACAAGGATGATGACATGCCAGCCTCACCATAAGCATAATAAGAATGCATGAGTTGGGGCTCAAGGAAGCAGAACAAAAGAAGAAGGCATGCATAGATTTTCACAGGTGAACTTGTTGAGCAAGTGGTCTTGTAATGGAATTACACTGCTACATTTATGAAATATATGAGGCTCTGATGTCATCAACACTGTTCAGTGTAATTTGTTTAAGATTTTCAATTTATTGGTTTCTCTGCTCAAGGACCACAATAAATTCCACGAATCTATACATGGAGCTGTTGATTCATGTACTTCATGATGTGAAATTATGAAAATCGTCCGGAATGTCCCTTTAACTTCACGTAGGCCTGCAGTCAATTCATAAGAGTTTAGTCGCTATCGTATCGCTATCAACGGGAACCTTTTTAGCTTCACCTTCCGTGGATATCTTATTGGATATATACTGTTCTTCATGGAACTGTGCATGCATCAGCAGTTTTTCTGACTTCGCCATGGCTCGGATTATTCCTGCTTTAATTGGATTGCATTTACGCGAAAGGAACGCGCCATTCTTTTTCATGGTTCTTTACCGGGATTGTGCAATATCTGTGGACTTAACCTACGCGGTTATTTGCCACGCTAATCCAGCGGATGCTTCGCTTCCTGCGGTAACGCAGTGGTTCGCCCGGGACTTTCGGCTCGGCGGCTGGCCTCCGACCTTTAGCCTGTGTCATAGCTAGCAGTCCTGTCTACTCCTGACATTCTCTACAGTCTACGCCTTTGTTCTCGGTGAGTAGAGTAACTCTACGTAGACCTATGGAGTATAATCAACCGTTACTCCACAACATGATGGTCCAAGCTAAAACTGCTACCATATACTGTAAAAGTGGAAATTTTCACGGTGTGGAACTTTTCGCGCATTTCGTGCAACCAGACACCAGCGCAAAAATAAAATTACGCAAATACTTTTGCATACCATATGTTCCAGTAGTTCATGTCCTGATTCTGCGAAATTAAAAACATGTGAAATCCATCTTACCCGGCCAAGTGCGAAAAATCACTCGCGCAAAAATATCCAGTTTTACAGTATGGCTTGGAACTTCATGAATCAGTTTACAAATATCATGTTTATAGAGTACCAGCCAGGGGACAATCACAAAATAAATGAGTGAACATCTCTTGTGAGTCTGATTTCAAACATGTTTGTATCTCATGTTTTCAAATTTGATAATTTTGCACTCATATTAAGTTCACGGAAAACTTAGATAGCTAGGAAGGTTTCAGATCATTACTATTTTTGCATATCGATGCCACCCAAAGATAAAGATTTTACTTTCCCTGGCCAGGTCTATGGACAGGCGAAGACATCCATTGGTAATTTAGATAGAACGGACAGATAATGAGATGTAAATTGGGGTGCTCTGCTTTGCCTGCTCAGCCATCAAAAGAAATTGCTATCAACAAGGAAAAAGGGTAATCAGCAAAGTGTCATTTCCATTACAACAGCAGAAATATCAATAATTGTACATAATAAGACATACTGCTAGGGATGATTACTTGTACTACTGCACCTTTACATTAAAGCTGTGAAAAGAGCTAGATAATTAATAGTACTGTCAAAAACCGAGTGGTAAGAATAGGTTATAAGTTAATGACAGCTTACACAGTTTAATAAAAATACTACTAAAATCACTGTTCATCACTTCACAAAACATTTTCACATTTCATGGTCTCACCAAAGCACTTGCTCTGGTTGGTAACGCGGTCCACAAACACCTTTGAGCTGATAACGGTGCCAAAGGGCATAAACATCTGGGTCAGCTCACTATCACCAAACTCTTGAGGCAGGTGGTAGATGAAGAGGTTGCATCCTTCTGGCCCTGGGTGGAAGAATGCACAACAGTCTGGGTTCACACATCAGGAATTAATTTCACTACCAGTTTGGAACAGACCATCAACTTTATGTCTGTGACAAATGATTTAATTTCCAGGCATGTTTGGTGAGAGACAGACAGGTGAAGATTTGACTGACTTTGTCTGTTCTCTGAATTTTTATACAGTAGGCAAATATCTCAAAGACATACTGACTAATTGTTAACCCTCTATGTACCCAGGCACTTAGCTTAACTTGACCTTAGTGTAAATTTAGCAAGCTCACTCAGATGTAGCAGTGTGCCTCAGTCCAACAAAAAGGCCAAGTTAACACAGTAGGGATCTGGGTATTAGGTAATCTCCATTCATTGACAATTTGTTTCTAGACATCTGTGCGAATTGGTGAAGAAAGCACTCCAGCTTGCATGCTAATTGGCCATCAAAGCACAATAAGGATTAAAGGTGGCAGTACTAAAAGGGGAAAATTAATAATTACAAAAAAATGTCCTGGATCTACACAAAAAGTGATACACATAAGCATTTTGTGATGAATGAGGTGTGCATAAAGCAAGAAAAACCTTTCAATGTTCATTTATTTTCTCATTTTGTGGCAATCAACAACAAAAAAGTTCTGTGATAAGATATTGCCATGATGTCACACTCTGAGTTTATACGCACTCGTTATCATCACTCAAAAGGGGTTACAGTTATTTGTCTCCTCTTTTTTTAAATGGGGGTGGGGGGGGGGGGGGGGGCGATTAAACTTCTGTCCAGTCCAAATGAACCTCTGGCTTTACTTATCTTTCTACAATGACACCTTACTGTGTACCTATATAAAACCAATGATACAGACAAATCTTAACAAGAATATTCCATCAAACATCAAGGCTCAACACAATAAAAACAAATAGGGAAAATACACTAGGCATGCTCAAAAGAAATCATAATGTACAATTTAACATAATGCTGGGTCTGCAATGTAGATTAAAAAAAAAAAAAATTTACACTAACACTATCAATTGTTTGACCTTCCATGCAATTGCCACAAAACATATTTAAAAGGATAATAATAAGTAAAAAACATTTCTTTGAGTCAATCACAAAAGAGAAAAAGAGGATCATTTGCAAAATTATCAAGAACTAGGTTATGGATCTTTCTTTTAACTTATAAACAATTACATAACATCCCTCTCAACTCAACCATTATGAGCTTAAGGTTCTTAAGGTTTATTTGTTAGTAGTTTAAAGAATGAAGAGGACAGAACATTGGGCAGTGAACAAACACTTAGATAAAAGGGCAGCTAGATAGTGTACAAGACTGATTGAGGTGGGTGAGAGAATGGGGGAAAGTTTTGTTTTATGTTTTGTTAATTTCATCACTTTATTCTCCATAGTGCACACACTGCAATGTAAAAATAACAAAGTACTTCATATCTTTACTTACCATGAGACAAACATCTTTACACACTAACAATCACTCTCTTGCTCCCATTCACAGCTGAAGACAAATCATATGGTAAACCTTATCTTATGGGTTGGCTGTACAAACTCTACAGTACCCCATTGTCAAACTATCTTTCATTTAAAAGCCAATATGCATTCTTACCATGGGGAACAGCATACTGTACTGACAGAATAGGAAGTGGGAAGAAGGGGAAGAGAAGAAGCTGACATTATGTGTCAAAGAAAGTGAAATAAATAGAATGATATAAAGTGTAGGAGGTGAAATAAACAAACAAGAGACCCGCGGGTCTAGCGCTCACCTGAGTATCGCAGGTTCACCTTTCACGTAGTCACTAATCTAAATTACACACAGCTCTACCAAAATTTGACCAGGCATTCTCAAGTAGAAGATGAAAATGTACAATTAGGGCCCAAATTTGGACCCCCCCCCCCCCCCACTCATAGTATCAATTTTAGCTCTATCACTTCTGGTTCTAGAGAAGAGCACTTTTTTAACCCTAACTGCACTGGGGGGGGGGGCCTCGGAGGCCCCCCCCTTGACATGTCGCACAATTACTCTGCAACACGCAATGCTCTCGCCGCGATGCTCCATGACTTTTTTCTTTTGAGTTTCCCGCACATTTTGACACCAAATTTGTGACGCCTGGGAGTACGGTTCTGAAGTTACATGACTTTTTGTACATGCACGTGAGGCCAAAAATGGCTAAAAAATGTGATTTTGTGTACAAAGTCAATGCAAATTGAGTTTTTTCACATGGTTCATATAAATATGCTTATTTTTACTCTCAATGGCTAAAATTAGTTTGTTTTAGGAGTATTATGCTTCAAAAAGTGTCTGTGACAAATTTTGTTACAAAAAACAACAAAAACAAAAGGTCGAAAAAACAAGGAAATACATAAGAAATTAATGAAACAATAAAATAAATAAGAAATTAATTTTGATACTGAATTTTTTTTCAAGTACATTTGCTAAGAATGCCACAAAGATTAATTATACCAAAAATGAGCACTTTTGGAGCTTTATTTACTGATTTAGATGAAAGATTCTGATTTCTTGCATAAATTATCATAATTAATCAAAATAAAATAGAAGAAGTCTATTTTGGAAAATTTAAAAACACGATCTTGTAGATTACATCGCACGCTACCATTGTGCAAAGTTCCGCGGCGATCGCGCGATCCACGGCCGAGATCTTGGGGGGGGGGGCCCTTGAGGCCCCCCCCAGTCTTTCGAGCTACCAAAATAGCCCAGTCTTTTTAGGGTTAAAGATTCCTTAATTTGGGGGGATTGAGGTCCCCTGGGGCCTCCCTGTGTGGAGCATGGTGCCCATTTTAACAAATTGAGATTGTAACCCCTAGGGATACTACCTGCCAAGTTTGGTGAACATCCATCATGAGGCTTTCAAGAAGAAGATGAAAATGTACAATTTAGGCCCCAATTTGGACCTCCCCACCCCTCCCCCTGCCTGCAAGGGGGGCACCCCTGGATCTGCTTGAACAAACTTGAAACTACAGTCATTAATGTACTAACTCATAGTATTAACTTAGTTGTATCACTTCTGATTCTAGAGCAGATTTTTAAAGATTCCTTAATTTTGGGAGGTTTGGGTCCCTTGGGGCCCTCCAGGTGGGACACTGTGCCCATTTGAACAAATTGAGATCCTATGCCCTTAGGGATGCTACCTGCCAAGTTTGGTGAAAATGGGTCATGGGGATCTCAAGAAGAAGATGAAAAATGTACAATTTAGGCCCCATCAGGACCCCTCCACACCCCCTCCCCTGGGTCCCAAGGGGGGCACCCCTGATTCCGCCATGAACAAACTTGAAACTACAGTCATCAATGTACTCACTCATAGTATTAACTTAGCTCTATCATGTGTGGTTCTAGAGAAGAAGATTTCTAAAGATTCCTTAATTTGGGGGGGGGGGTGTTGGGCCCCCTGGGGCCCCCTGGGTGGGGCATGGTGCCCATATTAAAAAATTGAGATCCTAACCCCCTAGGGATGCTACCTGCCAAGTTTGGTGAAAATCCATCGCGAGGTTTTCAAGAAGAAGATGAAAATGTACAATTTAGGCCCCATTTGGACCTCCCCCCCCCCCCCCCCCCCCCCCCCGGGTCCCAAGGGGGGTACCCCTGATTCCGCCATGAACAAACTTGGAACTACAGTCATTAATGTACTAACTCATAGTATTAACTTAGCTCTATCACTTCTGGTTCTAGAGAAGAAGATTTTTAAAGATTCCTTAATTTTGGGAGGTTTTGGCCCCCCCCCCCTGGGGGCCCCCTGGGTGGGGCATGGTACCCATTTTAACAAATTGAGATCCTAACCCCTAGGGATGCTACCTGCCAAGTTTGGTGAGAATTGGTCTTGGGGTTTTCAAGAAGAAGATGAAAATGTAAAAGGGGCGGATGACGGACGAAGAACGATCACAATAGCTCACTTGAGCCTTTGGCTCAGGTGAGCTAAAAGGGACAGAAAGAAATATTACATTAGAAGGAGAACCACACCAAACACTGATAAAAATTAGCTGAAAAAGAGAGAAGAAAAATGAAAAATAAGCAGACACAAACCATGATGTCAGTGGGTGAAATCTGGGTACTGTGAAAGGATACAGGCACAATAACACTTAAGTTCCTGAATACAGAAACAAATGGGTGGAGAAGTCAACCTGATTGGCACAGAGTGACAAAGGTTCAAGCACAGTGCTAACTGTTATGGGTCAGGTGTGGCTGTCACAGAGCAAAAGAATGGAATACAGAAGTGACACAAATGGTCTGTGAACACAAATCAGGGGGGCATGAAAATGTTGTCTAGAGGGAGAGACAGGTGATTAATGGGAAGACACAACATAGAAAAAAAGAAAGAAGTGAGTGTTATTTACCATACTCACCCTCCCTCTGAGGTGCTGTGGGGATGACTTGCTGCTGGGTGGCAGTGGTGGCAAACCCCTGGGACAGACCCCCAAAAGCAGCAGGGTAGGTAGCTTGGTTAATGAAAAATAATACAGATACCAGTGATGAGTTCAAGGCAAGCTAATTATGTGGGAACACGTAGGATATGAGAAGCCCGAGGTTGACAGACAAAAGCACTGTATAGGATCGCAACACATGACAAATTATCGTATGTTGCTACAAATTACAGTGTGCAAGATTTACTGTAATATGTTTGCCAATTGGAGATATCATAAAGCACAAGTTTTACGACAATGTGTAGAACAATACGCAACAACAAGAACAGCAACTCCTTTTATTGCTAAAACTGGCAAAGCATGGGAAAAAAAATCTTTTGCCAACGACTAGGAGAGTCACAGAGTGAAACTTGATTCACTCGTACGTAGATGATGTGTAGTGACCCTTAGCCTTTACCACTGAATTTCTCCTGGAATCCCCTGAAATCATGAGACTGATATAAGGAATGTGATACAGTAAGCTACGTAGACTGACCTGCATACTGCTGCATCCCAGTGTAGGCCTGCTGGAGAGGGTCAGTGGCAACTGCTGTGGCAGCAGCAGCCACTGCTGCTGGGTTGGCAGCTAATAAGAAAGGAAATGGTTGAGAAATAGGTAAATACACACCAGGTTCATTTCATGTGTCTTTGTTACTCTTGTCACGACTACTTTTTCTCTACCCTTGATAAATCACTGCAGAATTAATTCATCTGTAACTAATGTGTTTATATAAAACATTGATATTCAGTTTATTATTGAAGACGCTGTGTTCATGCATAGTAAAATCCACAGAAGTTGGTTTCTATTAGGCTTGCAAATTGTGCACAGATTGTATCAATAAGGCTGATATCTGGTTATTGGTATTTTCTGCAAGCGTGTCTTTTTTTTTTCATCATCTTCTGGAGCTGGGAAGGATGATGATGATGATGAAACAGCATTTACATAGCCCCATTTACCTGTAGCAACATTCAAAGGCGCTGGCTCCCACAATGGGTGATTTCAAGTTCGGTGTTAGTGCTTAGTGCTAGTGCTATCTCAGCACGAGCACCAGTGATAAAACCGAACCTGAAATCAGTTGGTGTTGGGAGGTTGACCTCAAAATTATGACTTATTTCCGGTTGCTGGTGCTGGGCTTGGTGTTGAATGTCGTCTGTGTGAACCAAGCCCCACTGTTTGTGTTAGCGATTTACATGCTTTTTCCCCATTAGCCAACACAAGCCCCTAGGGATAATCATCGTCATTTCAAGTTTGGTGCTGGTGTTAGTGTTATTGTGCGAGACCCATATTTACGTCCATAAGTAGGCCAGTCCATATCATATTAATGTCTTTACTTTGCCTGTGCTGTCATGTTCAAAGATTCTACTGCTCAATGTGAGGCAAACTGTATTTTGTATATTTTCTAGAATGCACTCCACCTAGCTCTGCATGTTGTTCATGTGTATGTATGTCTACATGCACAGAGATTACTGGAGTATGTACGGCCCACATATGGCCCTATGCATCCACATCATTATGACTTAGCAGGTGTGAGGCAATCTCCTGATGTTGTGATTGGCTTTCTACTAGGGAATTCCCAATCTATGCACACATGCGCATACTGTACATAAACACAAAATGTGTCACACTACACATTATGCCTAACATGTTCGAATCTTCCACACACAACTCATGCTTGCCAGTAACATCACATCATTTACCGGACGAACATGACACAATCGCACATAAACTATTACAAATTTGAACATTCATTAAGGAACACATTCTTAAAATTGTATTTCATTGCCCAAAAACATCCCTTTATACATAAAGGTGAGTAAAATCTCTCACACACATTGCAGGTTATCTATATTAATTGAAATGTGATCTGTAGTCTCACATGTACAGATAAGTGTTTGTATGTTCAGCTTTTTTTTTTAAAGCTAACTGACATAATGAGATATTGGCTATATTGAGGAAAAGTGCTTGGTCCCAACCTCCTCATATAGGCATATATATATATTTTTTTTTTCTTTTTCTGACTGCTCTCATTCATTGTGCATGAAAACGCTTGTAAAAACATGACAATAATTTTGTTTAATTTAAACAGCAGTTAATATTGATACCTTCAAATAAACATGAAAATTATTTGCTCAAGTACCATGCCAAGTTTAAGGGTACAATTTATTATGCTTCATCTACTGATGAATCCCCTTTTTAACCCCACTACAGTAAGGTGTGTGAGAGCATTCAATGCGTATTTGTGATACTCAATCTCAGCGACTGAGACAAGAAATAGACAGTTTGGAGGTCTACCCTCTGGAAAACATGAATCACACTGATCACTACAAAAAGGGCATGCAGAATGAATGGGCTTGCAAAATACAAGATAAATCTGTTCAATCTATTTCTTCAATGAATGCATGCAAGAAAAGGGGACAAGTTATCAGAATAAATCTTCTTAATTTCCTTCTTTCAGCTTGCCTAGGCTGCGTTAAAATATGACAACTGAAATTAGTGTCACAGATGCAAAATACAAGATAAAACTGTTCAATCTATTTCTTCAATGAATACACGCAAAAAAAAAAAGGGACAAGTTATCAGAATAAATCTTCTTAATTTCCTTTCTTTCAGCTCGCCTAGGCTACTTTAAAATATGACAACTGAAATTAGTGTCACAGACTTTCACAAGTTCATGACAGTATATGCCTACTGTGATACAATATACGCTTCAATATTTCATGAAGTACCAGAACCAGGGTCATACATGAATTTCTTGATTCCTTTTCCTCGATAGTATGGTGAACTTCAAGAGAAGCATCACTGCTACATTTGTCAGATTTCATATGGATAGACCATCTGTTTGTCAAAACACTCAGCTATGTCTGAAAATAAATATTCTTGGAGGTAAGGATCTTTGAGCTCCCATGGAATTATTTCAGGGAAGGCAAATGTTTGACTTGCGGGTTTCTCATCCAGTGTCGATGGCTCAACTCTGTCCTTACCCCCTTCCACCATCACTTACCTGGCCCTTCTCTCTCTCTCTCTTTCTTTTTCTCTCCCTCCATTTCATCTCCCTTCCGTTGCCTCCCTCAATCATTTCCTGCTTCAAACTGCATAACATCCTCCTCAGATTTCCTCTTCAACTCTCTTTAAAATATTTTCCTCATCTACAGTTCTCCCAATACAGATGAATATCATCTGTTTCCTTTATATTTCCCTATGCAAATGAAAAACAAACAAAACCTCTTCAATGGTTATACTCTAAATTTCAATATTTGGCATGTCCCCTCCCCCCACAAAATTCACTAATAAGAATTCAAACTTCAATCTCCCCCATTATCTGAGAGTGTTTTCCTCTAAATGTTCCAGGCACATTTTCTGTCTATGTTGCTCTGTTTACCTTGCCATATCTGCAGTACCTACCTCCCTCTCCCTCCTTTCCTTTTTTCCCCCTCTTTCTTCACCCCCCCCCCCCCCCCCAATATTGGCTGCTTTTCTCTACAAGTTGTCTTGCTTGCTGCTCCTTGTCGACCTCTGGGAAGCATCTTGCAGATTGCAAGAGACCCTTCACAATTTTTCCTTGCCTACCTGCATACTCCCCTGGGTACTGTAGGCCATTGGTGTAGAGTGCGTCTGCCTGTCCATTTGTCTGTGCAGCCAGAGTGTATGTGGGCATGGTGGGGGAAGGGAGGGTGGGGGTGCTAACAGCACAGTTTACAGCAGACTGGCCGCCTCCTGGTGCTGGCACTACACAAGACAAAAGAGACCAGCAGACGAGCGTAACAAAGATAGCACTGATCAAATGCTTCTGATATTCAGTCATTGTTTCTAATAACAACATGTCATATCATATGGTGTACATATCATTCCACATACAATGTCATTAGTCAGCACATCTAGTATGAGCCTAAATGGAAATAATCCTCCATGTAATGTTACTTTCATGAGGAAAAAAATCACCGTAAGATACAAGCAACTTCAGTTTAATAACAGATCTGAATCTAGTTACAGCCACTTTTAAAAACATCATGGTAACACAGAAAATGCCATGAATACTTTACTGCAAATAGCATCACAAAACAAACAAAATTGTAACTTGTGCATCAAGGACTTCCCACCTAGAAGATGTTCTCCAGTAGTAGGGATGGTTGCTGCAGTACCTGCTGGAAAGCCATTGGCAGCCACAGCATTCATTTGGTTCATCTGCTGGGCAGCAGAGAGGGCAGCCATGGGGTTCATGTAGGCTGCAGGGGACTGCTGGGCCACAGTCATCAGGGCCGCCTGCTGGTGGAGCATTTGCTGCATGAAGTAGACAAAATGCATTAATGGACTCTAGCTACAGATATCCTGGATCGTGTGTATCATCAGACTGACAACAAAGTCATGCTTTGACTTGCAGTGAATGTCTGCTATTATTATGTGAAAGCCATTTAATACAGTGGTTGTCAGTAACAGTATATAAATACTACTCAGGACAGTCCAGTTGAAGCCATCTAAGGACACTCTTCGCTCAAATCACTTTCGTATACTGTAACGTCAAAATGTAAAACTCGGAATACACATTTAGTAAGTCTGCATTCATTTGGCATTATACGAGGCAGTGCAAAACTACACTAGCCCCTTGTGCTGCGCAGTGGCTTCAGATAAAAAATATGAAGACATCAAATAGGAAGCATGTTTCAGATCTCTGTCACGGACTCCATTACCATCTGTCAAACACAGCTCGCATTAGACCATTCACTGACAGGAAAGCATGTGAGGATGCCGTCAGAGCCATTTTTGCATCCAGACTGGATTACGCCAACTTGCTGCTTTATGGCATCAATTCTCATCAGGTCCAGCACCTTTAGAGGGTACAGAATTGTACAGCAAAACTCATCTTCATGTGCTGTAGGCGTGATCATGTCACTCCCTTGCTGAAGCAGCTACATTGGCTACCAGGCACACAGCGCATTGCTTTCTAGATCTTGACAATTGTGTACAAGTGTCTTCAAGGGAAAGCTCCTACTTATCTTAGATCTCATATCATCCCATAATATTCTGCTCGACCTGGACTACTGTAAAACATGATATATTCGCGGCATGGATTTTTCGGGAATTGGAGCCGAAGGCCTTTTCTGCGCCATGAAATTTTCACAAACTGCCACTGGCATTCAATGCATATAGTGTAGACAAAAACTATCGCGTGCATTTTAATTTTGCGAATCTTTGCGCTCGAAATTCGTGAAATTAAAATGCACGCGAACATTCCCCGTTTTACAGTATGTTCAAGTGCAGATAGCACCTTGCTCCATGTACCCAAAACTAACAGCAGAGCGGGAGACAATGCTTTTATGATGGCTGCACTGCGATTGTGGAATGATCTACCTCGGTTCGTCTGATTTCCCCATCCCTTGATGTCTTCAAGAAGAATCTTAAGACCTTTCTTTTTTAAGCCAATCTGTGACTGAATTACATTGTAAAGTGCGGTGAAACCAGTCACTGACTGTGTAAGAGCGCTATATAAATGATCCAATTGTATTGTATTGTATTAAAGGTCCTCCATCATCACTTTCTCTCTAAAAATCTGGACGAGAAACTACTTTCTATTCTTTACTTGGACGTAACTTCAATTTAATGCTATTTCAATTTGTTCTGTATATGATGTGTATGTATGACATTATATGTAGGTGTGTATATCATGTACATATATTACTTGGTTATTTAAAGAAGAAATCCACTCCAGAATTGTATCAATTTCATTAAGATAAGAGAAAAATATTCCCTACAGAACAGTGCAAAAATGATCAAAATTGGTTAAGAAATAAGTAAGTTATGACATTTTCAAATTTCAAAAATTTTTGGAAAACACTTCTTGACTAGTCGTTAAAAATATTCAAATCAGCATGTTGATGATGCTATGCTCTCACAATTTCTTATTCATTTCATATACAGAAATGACAAAAATCTCATGTTTCAGCTGTATAGATATGAGACTTGCTTTAAAACCGCCCAAAATAAAAAAGAACAAATGTTAACTCTGATATATTTTGGTATGGGAATATGCTTTTACCTGTATTAGCTAAAAAAAAAAAATCTGAATTTAATACATAACATAATAAACTAGAATTACCACTGAAGGTGATTAATACCCCCGCCCCTAGTGTTGCTTTATAGTATGTGATGTCATGAGGGCAATGACGTTAATACCAAATTTGTGCACTTGTCGAATTGGAAACAGAATAATTTTAGTTTACTGTACAATTACAGAGTTGACACTGAGTATAAAACTTACAGCAAATGGAAACATGTTTTCCCCCAGCATCACTACACTTAAAGACCATCATACACACCAAATTTGACCGTAATAGCTTGGTTTATTTTGATACAAAAATGAGTGGTTACCATGGCAACACATTTTCCTTAAACTAACACATTGGTGTCTTGCAAAACTACACTTCTAGATCATGATACATACTAAATTTGACTTTAATTGCTTGAATGATGGAAAAGTTATTTGATCTGCAAGGTTTTGGTAAAATTGTGGTTACCATGGCAACGGTTTGTGTGACAAACACAAAAATTATGTGTTCCACATCTATACCTCAGGGCCATAATGCCTACCAAATTTGGTTTCAATTGCTTGAAAACTGTGGAAGAAGTTCACGCCACAGGATTTTAAAAACAACAACATGCGGTTACCATGGTAATGCATTGTCCGATACAAATACAAAGGACATTTTGCAAAACTACACTTAAAGAGCATCATACACACCAAATTTCACCTTCATAGATTAAATGGTTCAATTTGATACAAAAATGAGCTGTTACCATGGCAACAAATTTTTCTTATATTAACACATTGGTGTCTTGCATAACTACACCTTCCGATCACCATACATACTAAATTTGACCTTAATTGCTTGAATGATGTGGAAGTTATTCAATCCACAAGGTTTTGGTAAAATTATGGTTACCATGGCAACGCTTTGTCCGACAAACACAAAAATTATGTGTTCCACATCTATGCCTCAAGGCCATAATGCCTACCAAATTTGATTTCAATTGCATCAAAACTGTGGAAGTTGTTCACTCCACAAGATTTCGAAGAAAATATGCGGTTACCATGGCAACGCTTTGTCAAGTACAAACACAAAGAGTATCTTGCATAACTACACCTATAGATGATCATTGATACCAATTTTGAAATTGATTGCATAAATACTATGGAAGTTTTATCTAATCCACAAGGTTTTGGTAAAATTATGGTTACCATGGCAATGCATTGTCCGACAAACACAAAAAACATGTCTTGCACATCTATACCTCAATATCATCATTTACCCTAAGTTTCATTTAAATTGCTTCAAAACTGTAGGAGTTCGCGACGCAAGATTTTGCAACAGACCGACCGACCGCCCGACTGCCCAACCAACATCACGGTGATTCCTATATACCCCCTTCACACTATGTGTGGCGGGGGTATAAAAACTGCGAGGGCATGACATCAATAACAAGGAAAAGTAGAAATTACGCGGTGCGTAATATATGTTCCCGCCGGAAGTAGCATTTTGTAGCAAAATGTACAATATAGGTAAAAAATCAAGGTCAAAGGTCAAAGCAGTCGCAGGTCAAAATTCTGTGTAGAAGTTTTGAAGCCCTCACTTAGTGCCATCACATAAAGCAAACGGAATCGAAATCGGGTTAGGAATGGCGAAGGAGTAGCATTTTGTAGCCAATGTACAATAAAATGTAGGTCAAAAATCAATGTCAAAGGTCAAAGAAGTCAAAGGTCAAAATTCTGTGTAGAAGTTTTGAAGCCCTCACCTAGTGCCATCACATAAAGCAAACCGAATCGAAATTGGGTTAGAAATGGCAAAGGAGTAGCATTTTGTGGCAAAATGTACAATACAGGTCAAAAATCAAGGTCAAAGGTCAAAGAAGTCAAAGGTCAAAATTCTGTGTACAAGTTTTGAAGCCCTCACCTAGTGCCATCACATAAAGCAAACGGAATCGAAATCGGGTAAGAAATGGCGAAGGATTAGCATTTTGTAGCCAATGTACAATATAGGTCAGAAATCAAGGTCAAAGGTCAAAGAAGTCAAAGGTCAAAAGTCTGTGTAGAAGTTTTGAAGCCCTCACCTAGTGCCATCACATAAAGCAAACGGAATCGAAATCGGGTTAGAAATGGCGAAGGAGTAGCATTTTGTAGCAAAATGTACAATACAGGTCAAAAATCAAGGTCAAAGAAGTCAAAGAAGTCAAAGGTCAAAATTCTGTGTAGAAGTTTTGAAGCCCTCACGTAGTGTCATCACATAAGGCAAACGGAATCGAAATCGGGTTAGAAATGGCGAAGGAGTAGCATTTTGTAGCAAAATGTACAATATAGGTCAAAAATCAAGGTCAAAGGTCAAAGAAGTCAAAGGTCAAAATTCTGTGTAGAAGTTTTGAAGCCCTCATCTAAAGCAAACAGAATCGAAATCGGGTTAGAAATGGCGAAGGAGTAGCATTTTGTAGCAAAATGTACAATATAGGTCAAAGGTCAAAGGTCACAACTGAAATTCTGTGTAGAAGTTTCAAAGCTCCCATGTAGTGTTATCATAAAAAGCAAACAGAATCAAAATTGGCTCATAAATGACAGAGAAGTAGCAAATTGAACATTTTGATCACACACGGACGCACACATATACACAGGGACGGACACACGGACACACACACGTACGGAGCCCGTTTCATAGTCCCCTGCTCGAACTCGTTCGGCGGGGACAACTAGCTCATTAAATATTCACAAGGACTGGTCAAGAAATGTTTTCTGAAGAAATGTGAAATGAAAAAATGTCATATCTTCCTTATTTCTTATCCGATTTTTGTCATGATATTTGCAATGTTCTGTCAGGATTTATTTTCTCTTTCTTTTAGAGTATATTTATATTTGGGATAGATTTCTTCTTTAATGTCTATTTCATGTACACATTTGTATTTACTTCACTTTTATATGCCTTTTCATCTGCTTTCAAAAGTGATTTTTTTTTTCCTTTATGTGAATTTGGTATTATCAAGATATGGAAAAATGAAATAAAATGAAATGCAATTGCTGTATCAAGGGAAGTACATAGTGATTTTGAATATACTTGTTGAATGATAAATTATAAAACTGAGTTGACTTCATGCTAATAACATTTGAATATGATTGCAACTGAAGAATGAAATGCATGTTTCATAATCAAGATTCTAATTGATTGACAGTCAGAAGGTTCTGGACATTGGTCTAGGTCTTGGTATAGGTTTTCAATGACTACATATGTACATCTAAGAAATTCCGCTCTATCAGGTGTAGCTGGTAACCACTGTAAAAGGAAAATGAACAACATCTAGTCATTACTGTATTTTGTAAAGTTAAGAGTTGGTTTGCAGTTCACTACATAATTCAAAGTACTTCATAGCAGCAATATATGCATGAATACCGTAAAAGCTGTTATTTTAATGATGGCTTTAAAATTTTCAGTAATTTTGTGAATAATTGTTGGGCCGCAAGCTTTTGTCATTTCACGTGACTGGCACTATAATGTACATCTAATAATTCCATGAGGCTGGAAAACAGAACCACCTTTTTAAGCCCTTTTCTCACCTGGTTTTCTTAGCCCTGAACTATCCTTAATCCTGGACTATCCTTAGCCTCTTTTCTGACTGGCATATTTAGTACCATACTATCGATACAGTGAAGGCAGGAGGCTTCTAATTTACAATAGTTTATATAGGTATGATGACTCCATTCAACACTGTATAAACCTTTCCTGACTTATCTTGGGATAATGTGTTCCATTAGCATTCTTCAATTTTCACAGCACTTACTCATTTCCTTTACAGCATGAAGGAATTCATCTGTGGTGTTTTTCCCAAGTATCATTTAATCACAAGTTCCACTCCCCAATAATTATATTACAATATGGAAATGTGTTGCCTTCCATGTTAGGAAAGAACACGTTATCATTTAAAACTTACCTGGTAACTACCATAGATGGACATTGGGGAGTTAACAGTGGTCATCTGGTTAAAAAGGCCCATGGAGCTGGACATCTGCTGCATGCGGCGAAGTTGGCGCTCCTTTTCTGTATCTGCAAACTTGACCACCAGGTTGGGGTTGGCCTGGACAAGGGAAAAAGAATTATTAGGTATGCGAAACCCTCTTGTGGTATGGACATAAACCTGATGTCATTTTGAGAATTACTTCATTTTCAATTAATCCAATTACAATGAAATATCTATTTCATTCAAGAAGCATTCCATATGATATACCCAGTTTACCCAAGGCTAGGCCTAACTTAATACTATAGGAGGTGAAATTTTTGCAAATTTCACAAATGGCCTTGGAACCTTAAAGAATACCAGAAAATATTTCTACAAAAATTAAGCCATGCCAGTGCTGGATCATGCGCAACTAGTAACTCATGGAGGTCGAGCACACACTGTGGGCCACGACATAGAGATATATGGGGAATCATTGAGTAAAAACATCAAGTACTAATTTCTTATACACTTATTTCATTAAAGGTAAAGCAACTTTAGCATAGACCCTCGGAACCACAAAATCAACAGCACATGAACATGTCTGACCAATGGCAATTCACAAAAATATCTTTTACACAAGAAAATTTCATCTCACACAGTAGGCCACTTTTGTGAGGCTGATTCATCGATAATATCAAATAACAAACAAACAAACAAAGAAACAAACAAAAACCAATAAAGATAGTTGGTAGCACTGCAATAAAACCAACATAGTATCAGTACAATGTCCACTAACAAAAAAGAAACTTACAATACTATTGACATTAATAATCATGCTTTTGTTACTCATAGGGTTACAGTAACATTTACGCCACACATGTACATACAACTTAGTATAAAGCAATAAACAAACTCTCATCAAGATGCAGGTAAGACATTATGTCAAAACTGATAATATATATCTATACCCCTCCTTGGAAGATTTATTCCTATACTTTTCCATAAGTCATTGCTGTGCCTTGATCCTCAAACCTTATGTTTGAAAAAAAAAGTCTTATCACTGGTTAATATCGTAGTTAAGTAAGTCCCTAGTTTAACTGATTTCTTCTATCATGTTTCTACTACTTCTTTCATTGTATAATCTGGCAAACAATATGAATTGTTGCAATACTTTCAGCTCTCTTCCACACATCAGTGAATACCACTACTGTAAATGGTAAATGAACTTCTGGACTTTTCACTTCTTTTCCAATACTAGAACATGTGAGGTCCCATAAAGAACTATAATCCTTGTACCAAGTTGAATTTCATTCAGTTTGCTATCAACATCTCAAAATGCTTTTTTTCCTTTCTTTTTAGACTTTGACCCTTTCTGGGGCTTTCTTTCCCCATACAACAATATCATATTCTGAATAGTTCTTCTGGCATAAGTATGCAGCTGTACAAAGATCAAACCACCAAGACATCAAAATTGAATTAGCGTTGATGTATGAAAACTATGATATTTTGCCAAGTCATCTTACAAGGCACTCCTAAAGATCTTGAAAGGGATCATACAACCACGAAACATATTGCTTGAAATTCCTATCTAATTGTGCATTACAGGAATACAATCTCAATTTTCTTGCACACTTAGGAAAAAAAATCAGCCTCATCTGTCTATGATGACATCTCTGCGTACAATATCCTTAAAGGTCCTGTTTACCTTTGGGAGCAGTGATTTAAAATTTTTTCAAGATATCACATTTGATGCATATGTGTAGGTCTGTTGGATCACAAAACATCTTAGTATATAAATTTTTCCAATAAAGCCTAAAATATAAGGTGATATCAGTATTTTTCTCAATAAACCGTAACTGTTGACAGTTTAGTCTGGAAACATTTTTATTATACCTATTGTTCACATTTTGTATATTCAACAATACTTAACATCGATTATACAGATTCAAATTTCTACAGTGGTTGTTTCTATCCCTAACTCACATTTAAGAACTATTATGAAGCACTAATGCTGGTTTTTTGCTTCATCTGCAAATGGTAGATTATGCCTTTAATGTATATGATTGAAGAGTCACAAAGACATTTTTAATAATTAAATTTTTTTAAAGTGAAAAAGAACTTTTTTTTTCACAAATAAGGAACAGAGAGTGAAAGAGAAAAAGGATACACTGCAAGCAACATCACTGCCACATCAACTCTTACAAGAATTAAATGTCAGATGACAAAGGGTATAAACTGTCCTTTAGGTAATAATTTTCCAAATGCATCTTAAACTCTGTTACTCAAATTTTCACTCCACTTGCGTTTGCTGCACTCTGGTTACAAAGTATACAATTTCCTTAATATGTAACATTTTTCTTCTGTGGATATTTTACAGCTGCATTTTTTTCATTTAAGTACTAATGGACTTTACTATTAACTCTATCCAGAATTTGCCCCAAAATGATTGTTGCATTGCTGTGTCTTTACAAATGTAGCATCTGTGATGAACAAAAACCTGCATAGTTTGACCTCGATCAAAACCTCTGTTGCAAGTTTCTATCAACATCAAAATACATGTATTAACATTAACATTAACATGACAATGGCAAAAAACAAAACAAAAACAACAAAAAACAGCATTGACAAACATTCATGTACAGGAAACATCTCTAGGTATTCAAGAGTTTATGTTCAAGTCACTATGAGACCATGGGTCAAAACTGCAATAAACCAAACATTACACACAATACCAGAACTTCTGGTAGTATGTAGCTGCTACATGGCTCTTTGCCACCCTGTCACACAGTCAGAGACTACTTAGAGCTGTTTCACAGGAGTTACTGTCAAGTGGCTGAGATATTGCAAACAAAAACATGTGAACACAAATGACATGAGTTGAGCTGCTGTGATGATCGATGTCAGTAAATAATGACTCCTGCAAAGGCAAGCATAGAACTGTGACCAACCCCCTGTTCAGACGCAAGCCAGTTTATACCAAAACTCGATAAAGAAACAAGGTATAAAGAATCATCGTATAGCCGACAGACCGTTCAGATGCTAATTTTGACCATTCTGGATAAACAGCGTATAGATGTGCAGTTTCTCACTGCATATGTTGTTATGGTCATGAATGACAGGTACAAAGTCACCTTTTGTGCTTGCTCCCATTAAAGGGATCGTATAGTTTTGATTGAGACCTAATTTCGGGTTTCTAACATTTTTTGGTGAGATAATGAGAAACCTCTTATGAAATATGAAAATGCATGTAATTCCATGAGGAATTCAACGTTTATTTGACGAAAATTGGTTTTGAAATGGCTGAGATATCCAAAACAGAGCGATTATAATAAAGTGTGGGACCCACACTTTTTTACGATCGCTTTGTTGTACTTTGTTTTTGGATGTTTCAGTCATTCCAAACCTGATTTTCATCAAATAAACTTTGAATTCCTCTTAGAATGGTATGCTCTGTACTATTCCAGAAGTGTTTTCTTGGTATCTCGCAAAAAGTTAAAAGCCCAATTCTCATCTCCACCAATACTGTACCATTCCTTTAAGCCCCGCCAAGTTATACCGTTCTATGGTCGCCATACGTTCAGACGCACGATGGACACGATGGAATGCTGATTCGTTTTCGAGTTCTAGTTTGAAACGATGCTCTGACTGTCGTCTCGCTATACGTCGTTTCGTTACATGTCGTTTCGTTAGCCAGCGTTCCGATGTATAAATTCATCGTATAGTTATACCGTTCTAGTAAGTAGTATAAATTGTTCGCGTCTGAACACCCTGCAAGACGTCATTCTCTCACTGCATCGAGTTTACGGCTGGAAAGTTGTTCTGAATGTTAAAATTGGCTGAGAGTGCAACCGAGCATATGAATATTACTTTATAATGACAAAGACACAATGGACAGAGTATAGGAGCTAAAAAAAAAACACACAATTCAAATATTGCCTACACATGTAGCTATTGTGCTAGGACACCTGTTGCATCAGATATTCTCCCTTCTTCCTAAAATTATCAGTGCACAAATTAGCAGAACTGTCCTCAAATATGTAAGTAATTCATGCAATATAACTACTTTTGCTCTCAAGACACAAATTTCACAAAGCAAATTGAGTACAGATAAGAAGCAATATTCCTATGAAGATGTTGTCATCACAACCCTACAGCTCAAATCACGTACATTACTCATTAGATACATACATGTATCTTCGTGAAAAAATGGCATTCATACCTACCTAGTACTTAACACAATATACAGCGTGGCTAAGGAATGATACAAGGTATTTTACCCAACCACAATGCCTACTTGCATACACTTGCTTTACACTGCACACCTCCTGATGTAAATTTGGCATATCTGTATGGCATGTAACATTTTTATTTATTTATTATTCATTTTGGTTTTATTTCCACAGAGTAGTCTCATCAAGACCTGTAGGTCCTGAACATGAACATTTCTTGACACCTTCATCTGTCACAACTGAATGATTAAAATGCAAAATATGGACTGTGTTGGCAGAGTTTAAATAAATGAAATATCCCCACCTTTTTTTTTCTTTGGTAAATCCTTCACAAATTTTGCATTTTACCTTCTTCTTTTTTTAAGTGGACAGAAAATTATTACATTAGTTGAAAAAATATACATATTCTCTGGCTGATATGCATCCCCCCCCCCCCCTCAAAAAAAAAAAATGCTTTTCCATATCCTCTATAAAAAGTAATACATCATGGCCACATTTGAACCTTTGATATGATACAGAACATTGTCAGAGCAACAATCCTGTTCTTGATAACTAAAAGATATTGAAACTGCAATTTCAATAACGTGAGTAAATTTGACAAAGATGTTTGCATCTGATTACTCTTACAGTAATGGTGAATGTAAGGGTGATGTGGTTTGAAAAATGATGAAAAGAAAATGCAATAAAATCATTCTTAGATCTTTTTGAGTGAGCTCTGTGTGATGAGGAGATATAGTGTATGGAGTTTTAAACAGTTCCTCAAACATGTATTTTCAATTGGCATGTACTCCAATGGCAGTCAATGTCAATTCTGCTTGGTGTCCAATGTAACTGCAACCAGTACACAAGATTAAGAAATGACAAGTTGTTTTTAAGTCAAAAAATTGTTTCTATTCTATATTGGATTTAGTCATACACATACATTTTCTTCCTATAAACATTGCTTTTGTTTTTAATTTTTAGGATACATCCTGATTTCTGTCACACAGATGCCACACTGAAAGTTGGTGCATTTCACTGTGCATGTTTTGGATTAAACTTTTCCACGAAGTGATGCCAAGATGCAAAATTGATGATGTAGACAAAGTAATTAAAGGTAGAATTGCTAATCAAAAGTGCAGTTGTAACATGGGTTAGTGTGGACATCAAAACACAGTCAGTAATTTCAGTACCCAGCAGCATTACCACACTAGAGAAGCACTCTGAGAGCACAGACCTCCGCCGAGCAGCTCATTTCCACCACTGATCTTGTTCCCCAAATGAGATCAGTGATTTCTACCCATACGTATGAATGCTGAAGATGTGATACTGCATGTGTAAAACCTTGATGAAAATATGCAGAGTATCAAGTCAGCTAGAAGTTGAAAATTTCTGTGCAGCCATTGCTAAGTGAGAATACTACAGTTTGCAATGTCCTGTATGTACAACAATATGAATAAATAATAAAGAGAATTCCACAAAACGTCATTAAGAAAAGTACATATTCCCTCCACTTGTTACTGACAAATGTTAAGGGTAAGATTTCATTTTGCTAGAAATATGAAAGTATGCTGAATTCTCTTAATATTTCCTTATATTGTTGTACTCACATGACATCACAAAATGTAGTAGTCTTCTCATCCAGTGATGACTGCACAGAAACTTTTGAAATTAACAACTTTTGAACAGATTGTCTCATTTTCCTCAAACTTTCACTGACGTGTTCTACTAACATTGCTGCAATTACTCAATTCACACATGTAGTTGGATGAACTTGTCCTTTAACTTAAGACCAATTACAGTCTCTAAACATTCTGTCCATAAAAAACAACGACATATGTATATGATATGTATATCCACTTCCAATGCCCTGTATTCTACTGAGTTTCAGATTCCAAGGCACACAAATATTGATAGCAGCTTGCATGTATTACGAGATGTTGTAAAATCTCAATTCATGATTGTTATAACGTCAGAGATCACAAACAAGCCAATTACATGCTAAGTTCATGACTATCAGTGCCTTTCCCTGCCAAGACTGCACTGTGAGCTCACATTAATGTCAATTCACAGATGACATGTCACTTTTGTGTAAGCATCCGTTCATTCTGAAATTGGAAAAGTGGACACTTTCACACAATCAAGTTTTCCTTGTTTGGCCAATTTATTGTAAGTGAACTTCACTCAGCAGCAACTTATTGGAGTTCTGTGTGAATATTTGATATCAGGCCTCCTATTTCATATCTTATTTTGGTACTACATCAGAGAGACATGTAATTTGTGAACATGTTTACACAGTGAAATATTCCATGCTTCTAGTACTCATATCTGACAGACACACATTTGATTCTGCTGATAAGTTTAAATCATTGATGAAAACTTATCTATTTACTCAATCCTAATTTTTGTTGATGTTGTTGTACATAATGCTGTATTTTAATTATTCTGCATTAATGCACTTAGAAACATCAGTATTAAATGCTATATAAGTGTTATTTATTACTTGTTATTATCATTATTATTATCATTATTTAGAAAAGACTTCTTCAGTTTTCTCTTCACATTCAAAAAAAGTATATTTGTTCTTGAATATCAACCAAAACTTATAACAATAGCTTGAACTACTTCTTGTAACTTGAAATATGCTTAATTTGTATGCACACACACGCCTAAAGACTGTAAATACATTGAAGATTCCTTTGAAATTGATGGAGCAATCTTTTATCTCCTCCCTTCTCTATTTCTCTCACACTACCTTTGCCTCCATCTCTGTCATGTTATGCTGCAGAGCTGAGTAAACACACATGTTAACCAATAACTAGCACTACGGTATGAAGCTTAAGTGTAAAATGCAGATGCATAATGCATTTACAAGATATCTAGTGCTTTTCCTGGTATAGTTTTGTGATACAATGACACAAGTGCGAACTGCTCTGTTCATGCAAGTGCACTGGTCAGACGATAGCCTTATGACTTTTTATTGGGTACCTGAACGGCTGATATTTCTACTTTGTTGAACCTCTCTTATCTGGCCTCCCTTTATCCGGATCTCTCTATTATACGGACGCAATCTCGCTGTGATTTTTTTAAAAATAATTACGGGAGGAAAGGGGGATTCCCAACTCCTTGAGAACTCCTACACAAACACACATGAATTACATATTACTTCCAACATGATTAACATACATTACATCAAATTTCCTCCCAAATTGCTTACCTTCAGACATTTTAACATCCCCAAACATCCCCAAATGTAACAATGAAAAGGTTGCAGTATACACATTACTACATGTGGTACTACAATGGGCTACATCAGTACATGTGTATGTATATGTACATGTATAAAGCATCGAGTCTCCAGTATCCGGCCAAATCCCTTATCCGGATGAGCCCCGGTCCCGACTTGAGAGGTTCAACTGTAATTGAATATCTCACAATCAGTTAAGAATTGACTGGCATACATTCAGCACTAATGCTCTATTGCTTTTCACATTGCCACAGCTTACTACCACTGGCTATAATATATTACTACCACTATGTTG
This sequence comes from Diadema antillarum, assembly GCF_040938485.1. Taxonomy (NCBI): domain Eukaryota; kingdom Metazoa; phylum Echinodermata; class Echinoidea; order Diadematoida; family Diadematidae; genus Diadema; species Diadema antillarum. Next base: position 783,373 of record NW_027271732.1, on the reverse strand, counting down.
GGTATTTTCTTTTTTTTTAACATAATATATCATAATATAAATCATTCTTCTAAGCCTAATAGACCAAGCTGTGCAAATTAATGATATTGTTTACCATTGGTAGCAGTGATTTTAAAAAAGGTTGAGTTATAACATTTGATGCATATATGTAGGTTAGTTTATCACAAAACATCCTATCATATAAAAATTCTGCAATAAAGCCTAAAATAGGAGATATCACTAATTTTCTGAGTAGACCATAACTGTAGAGAGTTTAGTCTGAAACAATTTTATTATAACTATTGTTCACATTTTGTATATTTAACAATACTTAACATTAATCATACTGATTAACATTTTCACATAAGTTGTTTCTGTCCCTAAGTCACATTTTAGAACTATTTTGAAGCACTAAAGCTGGGTTTTTATTTCACCTGCAAACGGTAAACGATGCCTTTAAAATGGAATTTCACAAAATAGGCAGTAATTTCATTTAAAAAGCACTTTTTTGTTGCAATTTATGCTAATGAGCTGACGAGCGTGAACGTCATGACATTATGGCAGCCCTACTGCTAATGTGCAGTCTTGCTTGTGCATTAGTATGAGTAGCAGACGACAGGCACACTTGTGTGTACTTACACGTCTATTATCCATGCATGTGCAGGTAATTCACCATCAACGTGCATACGTATATAATACCAAGCTCTATTCTGTAGCAATCATTGCGACAACTGCCCAGGGAAATCAAGATTTTTTTTAAAAAAACCATTCCCAATCCAAGGGAAGATAGGGAAAGATGGCTCCAAAACCTCTACAATATGACCAAACTGAGCGTCAGAACATTTGAATACTCAAAATTACATGTAGTTTGTAAGGACCACTTTGAGCCTACTGCTCTTGAAAGAGACCGCTGAAAAATTCATCACGTTGACAAACCTTTAAAAATCCTAAAAACTGATCTTGTAATGACAAAATGTCAGCACAGGAACCATGGAGACTACGGGCCTAGACCTGTGACCCTCAGAAGGGAATGTGATAAAAAGCATAATAAGGTATTCTTTGCTTTCTTGAATCTACGAGACATTTGGCATGATACTGCTACATATATACCATTCCCATACCATCTATCCCCACCTCAGTCTAGCCCATGTAGTGACAGTGTGATTGTATACATGATGTAAAGCAATGTAACAGCAGTGAAATTTCATGGATGTGATACGATATGCGTGTGTGGTCACCAACATTGTTTGTGTGACTAGAGTTAAAAGTCTAAAATTTCCTGCAGAAATCAGAATGTAAATGCAAAGTCTTCAAATGTTAGAATGCTTTACAGAAATCCATATCTGCACTCTAGTGGATAATCAGAGATTTGGATGTCATAAGTGGGTATGAGGCCAACTTTGTGGATTGACAAGCCATCACTATCACTATTGCCACTGACACTGCTGTTTGTGTGGTGCACCAGCTGGAATTGACTTTGGGTAGAAGCAAAATTGTACAGAATGGGGTCATCTTACTTTCTTTCAGACATCATTCTTCAGTGCCAAACAGTGAATAGAAGATACCTCTCTTTTTCATGTTGATTTTTGGGGAACTTTGACTGAAATAACAGTTGCTGAGGTTCACTGGTAAAATAAAGTGTAGAAACAACTCAGCCATAGCCATCAATCTACAAGTTATGCATGTGCTTATGCATTAAAGCTTACTTATTTTATACACAGCTCTCAACAGGAGCACCAAGGGACAACGATGCCAATTTCATTTTACAAGTTGCAACAATTTTCCTCTCATTTCCACAAAATAAGTCAGTATTGAAGTGATTCATTATTAAAATTTACAAAAATAGTTTAACAACTTCATTTTGAATTCATTTATATGAAATTGAATTATGATTACTTTATTACAGGACTTCATGTAAGGGTTCTTCAGTATATTGACATGTGCTGGTTGTCAGAGTTGGGCTGCTGTGATGTATGCAATTTTTGTGGATTGTTCCATTGTTTGCCAATTATTATGGTTTGTTTGTTGTTTTTTTTCAAAAATTTATCACAAGCTTATCTTGGGTTATAAAATTCTCTTTCCAACAGCAGGTTTTCACTTTCAGTCATAAAGGTAAGAAATATTACAAAACTATTGGAAAATGTCAGCAGAGTCTCCTTTTAATGGTACTAAAAGAAGTAGTCATGACAGGATTAAAGAGAAGATAGAAGCTGGTTGACCTGCAGGTAAGTACTGCTACTGAGGATAGAGGCATATCAAGAGTGTGATAAGATATTCTGCAGCCAAGACAGATTTGCCATCCACAGTACCCCCTGCATAAATAACTAGGAGCTAGCATATTTTACTTGGTAAACTGCATGAAATTACTATCCTTGAAGAATTCAACATGATGAAGTGTGTAGATAATAAACTAGCCGATATTTTATGTCAGTAATAGAGTTTGTTTGCATCATAAATCATTTGTATTTCAGTTCTGAATACAAAAAAAAAAACATATCAAGACATAGTTTATTATGTTATTCATGATCACTTCTGCAGGCAATACAAGTCATTATCTAGTCATAAAAATTCTTGTCATAAACCTGATATAAAAAAAAAGTTTGCCTAAACTTCTGTTTCTCAGTGTACAATGATGATCTATTTAACCCCATAATCATATTGTATGTGCACTAAAGATGATAAAGGCCAACATCACTATTATTTTTGTTTGTGTACCACACTAAAAATGCATTCATTTTGTATCTAGTTGGATTCACTGGCTTACATAAAGCATGTACAACACTGGAGCTTAGCATATGAACCAAAGTTAAGCAAATATAGGTTTTCCCATCCATTTTCGCACTTTTGTTATTCAATTTCAAAGATTTATTATTCAATTTTGTCCCGAGAAGCAGGTGGAACGCAAATCCTAACTTCAATTTTGTCAATTGTCATTGTAATTTGTTTTTCGTCAAACATTTTCGAAGATACAGCATTCAGAATCGTCAATTGTCATTCAAATTCGTCCCTCCCGCTAACGGATCGCAGAATGTGAAGATCAAATTCGTCTTTGTTCACACAATTTCATGAATTTTTCACTCAAATTAGTCAGATGTTGTCGATTATTTTGATGGTGAACCAAATTTAAGCCGACATATTTTACTTTCTCTCGTAAACTGTATCGTCACACATTATTCCCTAACCACTTGCTTGAACAATACACATGAAAAACAAGACTGCCAACGAAAATGATTGAAGGATAAACGACAGTCAAAAGTCATAACCCAGGACAGTATGTCAGTGTCACATTTTGAACTTTAACTCGTAATGTTCAAGTTTTCGCATCATAATGCATGAAGCAAAGTTAAAATTTTGTACCCTGGAAAGCAGCAAACATAATTATGTTATCCATTCTTTGACATTAAACAGGCGACAATTCTACACTTAAATTTTGTCTTTAATTATGTTTGCCTAGAAATCTTTTGTCAGTTTTTCTGTTTGCGAGACGGTACACGTCTGTTTGTATCAGTGTGTACTCGGATTGCTTGTGTGTGTGTCTGTATCTGTGGTTCTGTGTGTGTCGGTGTTGGGGGGGGGGGGGGGAAGGCACTTGTGTGTATGTTAACTCCTGAATGTAAAATGTGAACGGTTACAGAAACAAAAAAAAAAAAAAACAATACATGAATGACTGGAAAATCACACCGGGTAGAGATATGAGACGAATATGAATGAAAATTTAACGAAAATGACTGACAAAAGACGAAATCGATCCTGCTGTTTTGAGTGCTGCGAGTGAGACTGACGAATTTGAACTGTAAATGACAAAAATGTATGCCAAATGACTAAACTGAATGGACTTTATTTGAAAATGAACGACGAAAGACGAATTTGAAAGTAAGATTGGCCTACTACCGACATTCCGCGACGAAATTGAAGTAAAAATTTGTGAAATTGAATGAAAAAAAGTTTGAAAATGAATGGGAAAACCTATATTAATCAAGAGGTAGAATCATATCATGGCCAGGGCCACGTTTTTAAAAGGGGGGGGGGGGGGTTCATCAGCTGACAAGCAAAAAAAAAAAAAAAAAAAAAAAAAAAAAAAATGGCCATACCCTCTTCATCGGCTGGCAAATGTCAAAAGCTTAACCACATTCTGGTTTTTTTTTTTTTTCTGGTGTCGCGTAAGGGAAGGGAAGGGAAGGGGAGGTTTCTAGCCTTACAGGCTTTTAGCCGGCCAGGCTCCCTACGGGGATGACAACCCTAGCTTGCATCTGTACGGACTGTGAAGGGGGAAACCCTGTTTCAGTCCCAGGAGCAAGTGGCTCCGGCCCCTGGTTACATTTGGTCTGGGTTGACTGCCCATTCCATCTACTTCTTATTGTAACAAATAAAGACAGAATAAACTGACCAGAAAGAATATAAATTATTAGTGGAAAAGTGAGCAAAGAAAATGGGATTCCATCGGGATTCGAACCCGAGACCTCCGGATTGCTAGACCGGTGCTCTACCGACTGAGCTATAGAAAGCCCTAGTGCAGTGTTCGTCCCAGAAACCCTTAATTCTCAATGCTCGGGTGGTCAGAAGCTATAGCAGTGTGTTTGTGTGTGACACACACGCACAACACTTGAACCTGGCATAAACCCGAAGGATAATTCAACTTGGGGATAAATGCGAGGGATCACCGAAGTGATGCAGCTTTTTGAGTTTGTAACAAATAAAGACAGAATAAATTGTCACGTTACCAAATGATAAAGCCTCGAAACGGAATGATTATATGATGATGAATATTGGAACGAATGACCGAGATTATGGCATTGTTAGCTTATTTATGTTATTTCTTATGATTTTATCACTCATTTGTGGAGACATTCATCCAAACCCAGGTCCGCACCAGAATAGATTTATTGTAGGCTTCACAAATATACGTGGTCTTCGCTCAAACTGGGATTCTTTGGAGCTTTCTCTCCTTAGATCCCGACCTCATATCTTTTGTGTATCAGAAACCTTCTTGAATAGCAAGATCGACGGTGATTTGTTCACTGTGCCTGGCTACTCCTTTCTTAGACGCGATCGACCAGACAACTCTAGTTGGGGTGGAATTATGGTGTACTACAGTGATGCCTTCACTGCCACAAGAATGCCTCAATATGAAAGCCTGTACCATGAATTAATCTGCCTGAAGATACATCTCCCTGGCCGCATGGTATTCATGTTCTGTGTGTATAGACCACCCTCTGCTGACGATAGCATCTATGATGTCATCTCAGATCACATCGACACTATCCAAGAGCTCCACCCTAGATCTGAAATTATTGTTCTGGGTGACCTCAATGCCCACCACGAAGAGTGGCTGGGAAGCATAAAGACAGATGCCCACGGGGATTCTGCATTCGACTTTGCCACACTCAACAATCTCCATCAACTTGTAGATGACCCCACCAGAATTGGAAAGGATGGAAGCTGTTCTAAACTGGACCTCTTCTTAACTACTTCCCCTGACAACCATGTGGTATCAGTTGATGCCCCCCTTGGCTCCTCTGACCACTGTGTGGTTATGGACGTAGCTAACTACAGACTTCCAACTACAAGCAAGCCTGCCAAGCGCAAAATCTGGCAGTACGATAAAGCTGACTGGGACGGCATGCGCTCTTTTCTATCTGAAGCTGACTGGTCCTCCCTTTCAAAGACACATAGTGCTGATGCTGCCTGGAACAGTGTAAAAGACAACATTGGTGATGCCATGGACCTTTTCATACCATCCAGAACTACCAAACACAAGTACTCGGATAAACCATGGTTCAATGGTAGATGTCATGATGCTGTCAAAACCAAACAGAAAGCATACAAACAGTGGCAAAAAAAACGCACAAGTGAACTCTGGATCTTGTACATGAAATCCAAATCTGAATGCCAGCGCATCATACGCAGAGCTCGTATTCAGTTCTCGCACCACCTGGAGCAGGAACTCAAGTATGCCAACAGTAAACAATGGTGGAAACTGGTGAAGTCTGTAACTGATAGCAACAAAACATCCGCTGTTCCTCCATTGAAAAGTGATAATGGACAGATCTTCAATGAGGTTGCAGACAAGCCGAGCTCCTGAACAACACCTTTGCTGCAAATGCTCATCTTGACGACAAGGGCAAAGTCCCTCCCAATCTGAACTTAAAAACTGATGAAACCATCTCTATCGTCAAATTCTGGCCTAAGGTTGTTCTTAAGAAACTCCGTAATCTCGACACATCCAAGGCTACTGGCCCAGATGGCATCTCAGCCACGGTACTTAAGAACTGTGCGCCAGAGCTTGCACCTGTTCTTTCAAAGCTCTTCCAAATATCCTTGAACAGCAAGTCCGTGCCTTCAGAGTGGAAAACTGCTCATGTTGTAGCAGTGCCCAAGAAAGGGAACAAACAAGATCCATCCAACTACAGGCCCATATCTCTTCTCTCTATCATCTCGAAAGTAACGGAGAGCATAATTGGTGACCAAATTCGGAAACATCTCGAAAGACATCAACTTCTGAGCGATGCGCAATATGGGTTCCGGGAGAACAGATCCACTGTTGACATGCTTTCATATATCACCCAATGGTGGAACGACTCCCTAGACTCTCAACAGGAAGTCAGGATCATAGCTCTAGACATCAAGAAAGCCTTTGACTGTGTTTGGCACCGTGGCCTTTTAACGAAATTGTCATCCTTTGGCATACATGGAGATATATATGGATGGATTTCATCATTCTTGGCCGATAGGCATCAGGCTGTTGTTCTAGATGGCTACACTTCATCATCCAAGACCCTATCTGCTGGTGTGCCACAGGGAAGTGTGCTAGGGTCCCTGCTCTTCCTTATGTACATTGACGACTTGACTTCCCTTGTGGAAAATGATCTCCACCTCTTTGCTGATGACTCAACTCTGCACATTGTTATAAAGAATTCTTGTGACAGAACCATCTGTGCTGAGAGCCTCCAGTGTGACTTGTTGACTATTGAGAAATGGGCTACAGATTGGTGCGTCACCTTCAATGCAAGCAAGACAGAAGAGATGATCATCAGCAGGAAGCGGAACCAGAACCACCCTCCTCTCTACTTCATGAACTCTGCCCTACAGCCAACCAGACGTATCACCCTCCTTGGTGTTATCATTACCAACACCTTGACTTGGGCTCCTTATGTCACATGCCTTGCCAAAAAGGTTGCAAAGAGGCTTTACATTCTTAGCCGTTCAAGAGATCTCCTTCCATTTAAGGCAAGAGTCACCATCTACAAAGCTTACATTAGGCCCTTAATGGAGTATGCATGCCCGATATGGGCTGGAGCTGGTTCCACTGCACTTGGGCTACTGGACAGGCTACAGAGAAAAGCCCTTCGCCTCCTAAGAATTGATGACCCCACCAAAGTTGGAATTTATCCACTGGAGCATCGAAGAAATGTGGCATCTCTTTGTACCTTTTACCGCCATTTCTTCTTGAGACCGTCCCTTGAGCTGTCTGGAATTCTTCCACCACTGGTCTCCAATGTTCGATTGACACGCTCTTCTGCAATTGCTCACCCCTACAGAGTTACTGTACCAAAGTCGAACACGTATCTCCATCAGTCTTCTTACATACCAAGGACGACTCGGCTGTGGAACTCACTTCCCACCAATATATTTCCTCTAGCTCCAAATATGGACAGATTTAAGAATTGTGTTAATTCGTATTTAATTAGTTTGTTGTAAGAAATGATTTTTGTTATTTTGTATATATGCATACAGTGTATAAGTTATTTTGATTATGGTTTACAATTTGGTAATCTAGGGCCACCTCTCATCAAATTATGATGGCAACATCAGGCCCAAAAAATCTAATTAAAAAAAAAAAAAAAAAGGGAGGGGGTGGGGGCCCAAAGTTGTTACAACCTATGTATTCCTATGTATTGTGCAAAAAAAGTGAGGGGCCCCGTTCCGCCAGCCTTGCTTATCACATACACAAACAGCTGGCACATTAGACTGTCTTTCTCTTTTAAAACAATATAACAAATGATGCACAGGTCTGAGTATGTCAGTAGGAATTGTGTGCATAAGGCAACTATGAAATTGCTAACCCATGAAGCAAAGCCAAGTGGGTTTAGATGGGATCCATTGTCACTACATGCACACTATTCCTATGAATAAATCATTGAAGCACAAGTGTATCATCTGTTTTATTGAACAGTGGATAAATTTTTGCCAAAGATCTATTTTTTCAATTATATGGCAAATGTACTTGATGCATGGCTAGCTGTGAGTCAGCTACCCTGATGCATAACAAATTTACTGGATCCATGGCTAGCCATCTCTTGTGAAGTGCAAAAGCTCTTGCTCTTTATGTGAAAACTACATGCAGATCAATTAATTATTGCATGGCAATGGTTTTTGTTTAGAAAAAACCACGAAAGAATTAATGATATTTGTGAATTTTATCAGACTATCGTTTCATGAAAGTAGGCAGCAATGACAAATTGTCAGTCTCTGACAATTACCATAGTAACGGTCAGTGATCAGAGCATCTCAGCCAATCAAATTTGAGGATTTTACTGAAATTGTCACAGACAAGGAGCATCACACAACATAATGCCATCACATTGTGTGAGCCCATTTTGCAAACTGCTCCTCCATGATTGCCCAATAGGTTGCGGATTTGGGGAGAGTTCTGGCAGCGCATCTGCTACTTCACTACCCCCATGTTGAGACACTCCCCACATAAACACTGCATTGCTTCAGATATACCTGCAGCAACCCAGAGGTAGCAATTTAGCTCTGCCATTTCTTGACTGTTTTGAGTTCCCTCTTTGTCCGTGAATTTTTGTTCGAAGAGATAACTTTCCCAGACCACAATCTTCCTCTTTTTTTTTTCCATTAATAGGCTGTAATGTACTCTGAAGTGGAATTTTCAGAGAAAAGTAACTTCGAAAGGGAAACAACACATGTTTAGCTACAGCCTCTTACAGAGCACAACAATTGACATACATGTACTATACACATGTGTTTGCACATATGTATGAAGTCCCTACTGTTAGGCATGCACATGTGATGGTTGTGATCAGGTGCATGCAAAGTCAAGCAACGTATTGCTCTATGTTACATGGACAGCATCGATCGATATAATGTATCATAATCGAGCATCAACCCATCACGGGATTGTACAAATATTCTCCTTTTGTGAAGTTAGCAAGAAACTCTGAGAATAAACTAGTTGAGTTATGTGTTTACAAGTGCCGTATCTACCATATAGTATGAGCTAAGTCCTTGCCTAATAGTACACCCCTGTTCATATGAAGGCTAGAGAGACAACTGACTGCTCTTGATACTGACTTCTGCTATAAAGCATTCAAAATACAGTTTAACATTCTATTCAAACAACATGCAGAAAATAATAAATGACTAAAACCACTGTCACGCTATGGAAAAATTGAGTATTTACTGCATAATGTGGTGGAGCTTGCTTGTTCAATTGATTTCAAGGTCCAATCATCACTGAGATATGAGAATTGCTATTTGATGGAGAGCTAGCAAAGGCAGAAATAATCTCAATTAATTCCTGTAATATGCCTTAAGTTTCTGCAATATTCTTGGCAGACTAATCAGAGTTTACAGATTAGTGACTGACCCTGTAATCACAGAGCACTATTAGGCAAACTCTTGCGCAAACGCACAGCACAATGCTGTGCTGGAACACCAAATATGTTGTTCACTGGATGAGTTAGTCCAGTTTTAATAAACAAAGCACAGTACAGTTCAACACAGCACACCACTGAGCAGCATGAATGACATCAAAACATTACAGGAAAAAAAAAAACACCTGCCACCAAGATTTCGAAAAAAGTACAGATACCTTTTAATATTCATTATAGGACACTAAGTAAACCATGATAAAATCAAATCATGCAAGCAGATAGGCAAAAAAAGCATAGAAATATTCATGATATCAAAATCTACCATATTCACAAGGGTCATAATAAATGAAACTATCTATTTGGAAGAGTACAATTAAAAGAACAGTCTAGCGCAAATATAGTTACAGCACAGGACTTGAAAAGACTGGACTTGGCACTTATTATAAAAGAGTCACACAACAAGAATTCCATCAAACTTGAAGCATCACTATGCATTGCACCTGCCAATAATGGTCAAGAACTGCATGTGCTATATGAAACACATCAACTGTAGACATAGAACTTCCATTCACTAAATGGAGGATTGAACTTGGAATTACCTGTCCATTCCATCCCCTTATCTTGATGAAATGACTGTACCTTTAGACATCAATGCGAAGAATTTGTGATACTGCCCCTACTGAAAATTATTCCTTTAGTATATCATTTGCAGTTAGCTAACTGAAAAAGTGCCTATGAGGCAATGAACTTCGTACTGCCATACTACAATTCAATGACAAACAAAACTTTGATCTGAAATTCAGAACCAAGAACAATTACAAAATCCCATACATTTGAGAACATTGTTTAAATATTGAATAAAATATGACATCCACAAACAAAGCAAAGTCTAGCGACAAATAAGCATATCTTGTTGTTAATTTTTCAACACTGTCATTTTTGGAGTTGAATGGAAGTTCACAGTCTTTTGACAATAAACAACATACATCCAGTCTGATACCTGTTTGTGTATGTCTAAGGCTCGCATGCCATTTGAGACTTGCTTGAAGAATGGCCATTGGGTTGAACCATTGCCAATATGGGTAGGAGATGAGCATTACAAGATGAGGAATCAAACAACAGCATGGTTCTTTAGGAATTCATTCTGAGTTTTACTGTTGTTTTTGCTTTGAATTGGCAAGTCTCATGCAGCAGTTGACTCTGCTCTCACGATGGCAAGCAGTTATATTCCATGTAATAATAATGATTAAATACTGTATATCAATGTTTTCCCCATACCTGTCTGCATACAACTGGCTATGTGGTCAATGGGATGTGTGATAGTTTTAGTCTAAACAGAATATAACTTTTGTTAAAAAGGAATGAAATATCCATATCAGAATATTTCAGCTCATTTAGACAAATGTATGCACACTGACTATGTTTTTCATTATATATTTGCCTGTCTTGCACCAATGCAGTAAACCATTGGTCAATGTAGTGAAAATGGAGGGCACTATATGGGAAAATGGTTATTAAGATTCTTTCTCAACTCAGTGTTACACAATCACAACTAATGGGAAATTCATCTTCTCCCTTGCAACATACGAAGATGAAAAGGAATAGCCTGATGTACTACTATCTTTGGGCCAAAGTTGCCAATCCTGTTGATTACCAATACCCTTGGTTGGTATCTGCAGCTGTTTCTGCTTCTTCATCTTGCTTGAGTCAAAAGGGGCATGAGCTTTTGATCTTAGCAGAATCTTCATCAGAGGCAAAACGACAATGTCTCCTGTCTATAGGCTGCCAAAACCCATCGCAACTATTTGGGATAGTTTATATGATTACATTCTTGTAAGGACCTTCACACAGGCACTCCTTGTATGGCAAATGAATAAAGAGATCAACAAGAAACATGAGAGACAAAATTGCATGAATCTACTGAGCACAATACTAAGTATTTTCCATTCTCCCTTCCCTGCACACCAAACTATGTACAAGGAATGATGGTTAATTAACTCCTGCATATTGATGGTTGAGTTGAGTTGAGTTTATTTAACCACGGTAAAAAGCTTGCTATCAGCTAAAAGCTGTTTTTCAGCAAGGCTGTGACACCACAGGAACATGCCTTTATACACAGCCTGACTGTGGATTGGGGCAACATCATGCTTTTTCTTTAATGAAATTATAAATAGAATGGTAATCACAGTCATGCTTTGACTGTGAGATGGGGTAATGTATCAACATATATATGCATTGTTATATTTGACATTACAGGACAGTATGAGAAATATTTGTACCGCACAGATCATTGATAATAGTGAGACTCTTATAAAGCGCTCATTTCTACCTAAAAAGATACTCAAGGCGCTATAGAACAGAGTACATATTGTGTAACGTTACAACAGTATCACAGAAAATGATAAGACAATAAACCAACAAACAATAGGCCTATATACGTACACATACTATACATACAGGTATACAATATTGTCAATTTAAATTGAAAATATAGGTCTTGTAACAGCCTTGGGATTACAGGGCAATTTCAGACTAGTTAAAATTTTAGTCTGAAGAGAAAAAAGAACAATTTACTAGCACAACAATAAATATTTTATCAAATTGGATAAAAATTAGGGAAGTTATAAAATTGTGAAGTTTTGATAATTTTCACAAAACAATTCTTGAACAGTCAATAAAAACCTGCAAATAGTGAGCCTATGATGTCATTGCCTCACAACTTGCAATATAATTTGTACATAGAATCTTGAAATTTCCATTTTTTTTTTTTTGGTTCAAGTGCAATTATGCCCCAACCTAAAATCCTAATGTGTGACTGTACATCACAAAACCAACGGTCGCACCACTTGATTTTACATAAGGACTAAAAAAGGGTGAAACTGGTCAACCTAGTCAAGCTTGAGTTCTTCATATATACTGAAAGAGCTGTTCTTCTACATTATTCTTAAGTTTGGGATCATAAAGCAAATGGGAAAGTGTGTTTTTAGCAGTTTTCTAGAATACTGTACAAGTGGTTACTAAAACTAGTAGGTATGTCTTACAGGCCCCTTTTCATTTCTTAAAAATCCTTTACACACTCTTCATTCTCAACTCTATTAACTTTTGAAAGGATGATGCTGCTTTGAAAGTTGGTATTAATCATGGACAGAATCTGCTAAGAAAATCTGCTCAATTTCATCTTAATCTGATAATCCCGTCATTGTCGTTGCCAAGGTAGTTTACATCCTGTTTTGTTTTGTTTGTTTGTTTGTTTGTTTGTTTTTTTTTTTTTGGGGGGGGAGGGGGTCCCATTCCTTGCACGGCTAGCATGGCTTGGTAAAGATTAAGCGTTTGAATAGACCCTCCACTTTGGAGCCTTTTTTGTCAGTTCACACTTTTCCAGAGTGTGTGCTTTCTTTCCAATATTTAGATAGGTTAGAAGAGTCCATTTCAATTGAGTTATACATCATTTTAAAGCTTAAATTCTGCTCTTTCAGAATCTGCCCCAAACTAAAAATCCATATCTGGCGACTTTTTTTTGTTTTGTTTTGTGATGCATGGTCACATATATCTGACTGAATGTTATTTTGAAGATATTCAGCCAGGAATAACATTATGTTTCATACTTTCAAAGCAGACGAATTGAAATTTTGTCTTTTGTCTACACTATCGATGGGAAATTGTGGGATGACTCAGCTCACTCCTTTACATGCTCATATCAACTGTTTGAGAACTGTGTTTGCAAAAATTAGTGCATCTTTTAAAACATACACTGGGCACTTTTAATCATCTTTTTTCAAATTTTCACTCAAGTGCTTGCAAACTTTTTTCTTTCTTTTCAGACTAACATTTATCTGGTCCAGAATTCATCTTCAAGGTACAATAGGAATAAAGATTAAGACATGCATGGTCCTTTAAGTATCACCATGAGGAAAAATGGCAATTTTGCTTTTCTCCATTGCCAGTACCTTAATATCTTAGGTAGATAAGCCAACCAAGTTGCATCCTCCAACTTACTGATGACATACATGCCTACCTGTATACATCCATTTCCTGTATGCATCAATTAAGAACATATCTCTATTCCAATATATCTACCTGCAAATACACATGAAATCACAGATGCATATACACACACATACTTGACTATCAATGCACATTCAGATTCGCATACTCACTCTCAAGACCCCAAGCATGACTACTATACAGGTGCATGGTATACAGATAATTCCTATCAATGCACATAATTCCTTTCATTAAGATAAATGCAAATGCAAGTTCACCTGAATTTGATAACCTAGACATCATATTGTGAAATTCAATGCCATGATAAAATACTGTGTGCATTACCAGAAAGCTCTTCTCTCTCAAAAGAAAAATACCTTGTTTACTTGAAATTCTTTACAGGCTCACACAGATTTTGATGTTAACTTCAGGGCAAATCATTCAAGTAAACACATCTACTGGATGTGTAAAGTTGCCAAAGTTCAATGGCTTAGTATAGAGTTCACATTTCCTCCTATAATTTCTACAAGATTATTGATAGTTGTTAAATATTTTAATGTAAACCATGTATAATGTGGTTACTTCATCAACAAACCCAAGGGCTTGGCTTTATGCAGGATTGTGTTAATATGTGTCTGTCAGTGAGCATTAGTAAGCACATGTGATTTGACTGTGTGTGCTATTGTGAGTGCGTTTGAGTGAGTGTATGTGTATTATAAGTGGGTATGTGCGTAACAGTGTGCTAGGGGAGGGGGAATTTACACAAAGAGAAGCATCTTATGCCAAGTGGAGACAAGTAAGAACCAGCAGACTGATCCCCTGGGACTGTGAATTACAGGTTCACCTACCGATAACAATGGATATTGTAATCCCGCAGACACAGCCTCATGCAAAGAGTTATAAAGATAGAGAGAGAGAGAGAGAGAGAGAGAGAGAGAGAGAGAGAGAGACATGAGTGAGAGAGTTAGACTGATGGATAGACAAAAACAGAGTGTGGGAAATACAGACACAACAGGGCAGTGCAGAGGAAGCAAATGCTTAGAATTCAACTGCCTTTCATTCTTTCTCACACTGCTGCACCTCCCAACCTTAATTCCAATCTTTGGTCACTGTCGCAAAATTACTTGAAAATGTGACATAATCGGATACCACTGCAACCAAGGGAGGTGCCTGCTAATGGAGAATACCTCATTGGGCTATGTTTGCTCTAACCATTTCACTGCTTTATTGATCACTGTGGTGTAAACTCATTTGGTGTAATGGCCAAATGACTTCATATAATAAAAAGCCAAAGAGAGAGGGGAAAAGAGAGGTAAAAATACTTTGAGACCACACTGGAACAGAGAACCCTACCATGTAATTAGGGAGAAGAGTTAAAATAAATAGGCACAAGAGGGAGAGAGAGAGGGAGAGAGAGAGGGGGGGGGGGAGAGAAGTCAGGTAATTACCAAAGCATAAGACTCTGGGAGAAAGATAACATGTGAGTCAGAATGGTACATGAAACAGGTGGAATTGCTGAGATAGGGGCACAGCTACTGAAGAATAATAAATAAATTCAACGAGAACTTACCTGTTTGAAGTTTGATTTTTATTATTTGAGTAATAGGAGTGTGAGTTAATATGAGATCCCACTCGCACGCATGCGCAGTCAATATTCGTCGCCCAGGCAAATCTCCACGTAACAAAATCGGACTGTCTTCCGACGTCTCGCCTTACATAATGTCAATTTTAGGTGAGAGAACTGATCCGAAGACCCAACTGGGTGAAGTGAGATTTGCCTGTTCCAAGAGGAAATGCGACCACTGTCACAATCCCACAATCTGGAAATAAATTGACGGAGTAAGAACATTACCTTGAAGTTTGAATTGAGGGTGGGAGTGGAGGGCATATTAACTCACACTCCTATTACTCAAATAATAAAAATCAAACTTCAAACAGGTAAGTTCTCGTTTAATTTATTTATTATTTTTCGTAATCTCCGTTGTTCATTAATATGAGATTTTGAAGCAAGTGGTCACATTTCTGTAAAACCAAGCAATGTATGGTGATAAGAATGACATAGCTCACCAATAATACCCAAATCTCTTCAATGATTATCCAGTACCGCCATGGAGAACCTACATGTAGGTCCTGCCCTGATCGACGGCTTATCATAGAACCTGTTGAAGGTTTCCTTGTTAGACCATCCGGCCTGTTTCAGAATGTCCGCTATGGGCACATCTGCTGTCTTTGCAGTAGAGACTGCTGCAGCCCTTGTAGAATGCGGCTTGAAAATTCTAGTGTCGATACCCGCCGCACTCATTGTCTCCTTTATCCACCTGGAGATGGTTTGCTTACTAGCTCGTTTGTGAGGTTTCCTATAACATATGAACAGGTGCCTTTCTGTATCCCTCAGCACTTTTGTACGCTCAATGTACTTCTTCAGGTAGCGTACCACACAGAGTCTTTTCTCTGAAGGATACTCTTCAATTGTAGTCCAACTCCCTACTCTGTCGGAGGTCTTGTTCTGTTTTACCAAGTCACTGACATGAATCTCTACGCTATATGAATGTAGAACAAAGTCTGTGCCCTTTATGCCGAAGTGAGTGCGAGCAACATACACAGCTTATGAGTAAGTTCACACAAAGATAGCTTACTGGCTGGTGACATTTTGCGGAGATGATCTAACACGATTTTAACGTCCCAGATATGGTTGTACCGTAGCAGCGGAGTTCGTAAATGAAATACACCTTTCATGAATCTTGTCACCAAAGGATGTGTACTAATTGTACAGTTGCTGTTCTCCGACAGCACCACTGAGGCCAAAGCACTTCTGGCACAGTTAATAGCACTGTAACTCAACTTATGTACATGAAACAGATAACTCAAAAATTCTATAACACTTTCTGCAGCAGAGCAATGACTGTTCAAAGTTTCCTGTCTGCAATACTCTTGCCATTTCCTAATGCAGGTTCCATATTGTGTGCATGTAGACAGTCTCCAAGATGCACACAACACGTCCACAGTCCTGTCCTGTAGTCCCTTCATCTCGAACTGTGAACGCCAATCCTGCAACAAAGAAGATCGAGTTTAGTGCAGAGTGGGTGAGTAGCCTTAGATACTGGTTGTGTCAGCAAGGATTTGCTTCTTTTCAAGATCAAAGGTTCTTCACTCATCATACTTGTCAAGAGAGGGAACCAGGCCTGTGTAGGACAATTTGGTACCACAAGCAGGCCATGTGTATTGTCTTCTTGTATTTTCTGTAGGCATTTTGCTACCAAACAGAAAGGAGGGAAGGCATAAAAGAGTGCAAATTTTCCCCAGTCTAGTGTGAAAGCATCAACTGACTCTGCATTGGGATCTGGCAACCATGAAATGTACCTAGGTAACTGAGCATTTAGTCTGGATGCAAACAAATCAATTACTGGTGTACCATACTTTGCCACTATCTTCTCAAAGCTATTCTTATCTAGCATCCACTCTGTTCTGTCATTAAAGTGTCTAGACATGAAGTCTGCCTCGTTGTTCTGGCACCCAGGTAAGTGAGCTGCTGACAACCATATACTGCGTTCTATATACCAATGCCAGATGTCTAACACTACCTGATTGCAGGTTTCTGATTTCAGCCCTCCCATGTTATTAAGGTAGGCAACAGCCATAGTGTTATCAATCCTCAATAGGACATGTACATTTCTCTTATCTGCACAGAAGGATTTCAGAGCCAGTCCAGCTGCCAGTGTTTCTAGGTAATTAATGCCCAATGTTTGAGCTGAATGTACTTCCTCTGTGGTCCACCTGCCACCTGTGTGAGAGGTTAAGTCTGTAGCACCCCACCCCTCTGCACTGGCATCTGTAAGTAGCTCCAAATCGACCTTTTGTCTGACGACATGATTAAATGACTCATGAATATGTTCTTTCCACCATATCAATTCATGTCGTGCCTCCATGAAAAGAGTCATGGGCCTATCAAAATGACCACGAGCTGCCTTAAGGGCCTGTACCTTGTCTCTAGATATCTGTAATGCAATGGGCCATACTGTACTGCAGGGAACATGGCAACTATTTTCCCTTTGACCCTAGCAACCTTTCGAATGGATGGGGTGGCATGGGATAAGAGGGAGGTGCAAACCTCACAAATGCCATCTTGTTTTTCCCTTGGCAAAGTAATGTGCATTGACCTAGTATTCAAATGAAACCCAAGGAACTCTAGGTCTTGGCCTGGGCTAAGTACTGACTTCTCAGGATGAATTAAGAACCCCAGCTCTGTTAGAAGCTTAGTGGTAGCTGAAACATCCCTTTGGGTAGCATCCTTAAATCTCCCAATTATCAAAGTGTCATCAAGATAACCCATAACTACATGCCCTTCTGTCCTAAGCTGGGCAAACACTGGCTTCAGCATTTTCGTAAACAGTCTGGGAGCCGAGCTGAGACCATTAGGTAGGGCCTTGTATTGGTACAGTTTACTTTGCCAATAGAAACGCAAGTACTTTCTCGATGATGGATGGACAGGAACTGAATAGTATGCATCTTGTAAATCAATAGATGCGATGTAGCAATTTGGGCTGAGGAGTGACAAGGCTGTATGTATGTTGTCCATTTTGAAATGCTGATAAAGGATGCCTGTATTAAGATCAGAAGATCAAGGATAACTCGTAAGGAACCATTCTTTTTGGGTCTCATGAATATATTGGAGATGAATTCTCCATTCTCATGTTCGCAAAGTGCAATGACATTTTTAGCTAAGAGGTGAGAAATCTCTTCCTCTATCTGACTGTTAAGCTCTGAACTGCGAGATAAATTATACAACTCTTTCCCTCTTACAGTAGGGAATTCATTAGGATCAAATTTGAGTTTTTATCCTTTGACAACAGCATTCAAAATGTATGGATCTGAAGTCAGGCTTCTCCATTTGTCATAGAATTTTTTCAGTCGTCCACCCACCATCAAACAAGCAAGAGTAAGGAGAGGGCATGTACTCACCTCTACAGAGGATGAGGAGACTGTTGGTTTAACATGCTCAGTTACTTGCGGGCCCCCGCAAACCCCCGGTATTGAGGGCTCTGTCGGCCGCTGCCCTTGTTGGGTCTGGTCATCGGGGTGGCAGTATGTGGCTTCCAAGAACGCTGGCCTAAAAAAGGCCGCTGTACCGACCCAGCCTGTACGGATGGCGTGGTCCACCCCGCTGATCGCATTCTACGGTAATTAGCTTCCGTCTGTCAGCGGTAAGGGTGATAGTGAGACTGTGACTGCGAATATGGATGCTGACGGGAGTTACCTGTTGAGAAGGGTTTTGAGCCTTTCACAACGCCGGCTGCTGCTCTTTGTTCTTCCTGGATGTCTTTAACTTTCTTTCCTAAGTCGTCCCCAAACAGCTGTTTGGTCACAGGGTTCTGAGGCTTGCACAAGTGAGCAAATTTTGCATTCAAGCCAGGTTTTATGAGGTCTTTCCTCAAGGCATTCAGCTCGAAATTAGAGCTACACAGGAGTCCGAGAGCGTCCTGCTGTTTTTCTGACAGCTATGAAGCAGAAAGGGTCTGCTCAAAAGCGGTGATGCCTTTCACAAGAGCGCTCTGAATACGCTGGAGCTTCAGGTCCCTAGCCCGGGTAGTAGGGTTTAGATTCTCCCAAATCGTCAAGTTGACTTTGGGCATGTCAAGTAGTGGACAGTTTTCTGGGCTAGTGTACTTCTTACCAGTCTCCTCTTCGGCAGCCTGTTCAAGAGAGTGGCTGACAAGGTAGGATACTGACCCAGCAATTTCCTCATCTAAGGGTTCCCCCACGCTGAGAGGCACTGCGAATTTAGCGGCGATAGCTGGGATAGATTCATTCTTGCCAGAGGCAGGAATAGCATTACTATCTTCAGTGTTTGTTTCAGCACTGAAATCAGAAGCCTGTGAGTCAGACGCTGGTGTAAGTTTACAGCCAAAAGGCCCATCATCTTGATCGCAGTCATACTCATAGTCAGATAAAAGGAGATTATCATCCTCATCTCCGAGACTTCTCACGTCATGACTACTATGAGTCTGTGGATGAGAAAGTGGCAAATGATCCACCAATTTTCCCAGCATCTCTTCCAGTTTATTCAGACGATGTTCAAAATTTGAGCCACCAGCACTAGTGCTTGGTCCCAACTTCGAGGTAGCGGTCTGTGGAGGCTCTGCATGAATGCAGGCCTGACTGTCCTTCTTTGAAGTAGGATCTGCACGAATGCAGTCCTGGACAGCCCGAGAATCTTTGGCTATAATCTCAGAGTCATTCATGATCGAGGGCTTCTTAATCATAAGGTCCGAGACCTCAGAAGTAGCAGCCGACTTGGCGAACTTCCATGCGATGGCGGGAGGAGGAGACGTGATCTTCGCTGGTGCTTTGCCTTTGGCTTTTCCCGTGCCTTTTCCACCACGGCTAGCCGAGCTCGCCGCTGCCGTCTTACCCTTTCCCCCTGGATCGCTGCCGGGGGAGGGACCTGCTCACGGCGATGCTGGTTGAACCCGCATCGCGAACCAGCTTCTCTTGCGGGAAATTCGGCTTTGTGGAAGAACTCGAATTTGCTTCTATCGCTCTCCAAAAACACTACCAAACGATCGGGGAGGTAAAATAACCTATGAAACCCAGAAAACTTGAACGCGACAGATCGCAAAGTGAAAGAAAATTGGCGAAATTTAGAGCTCAAAATGGCGACTTGACCGCTAAGAAACACACGCTACGAATGAATTGACTGCGCATGCGTGCGAGTGGGATCTCATATTAATGAACAACGGAGATTACGAAAAATAATACACAAATTTAAACATTTCATGACTTGAGGTCCACAGTATATCTCTTTGGTTCTGCATGCTAAGTTGACTGACTGAAGATCAACAGACGAATCCGGGTACATCGGGGCACATCGGGCACTTTTCAGCTCTCTGGACGGGGGAACAGCGTGATAAGATCGTATAGAACGTTCAGAGCGTAAATACAGTGTGCATAGATCGGATAACATCGGCAACATCGCACTGACAGTGTACTTACATCGTTCTAAAGCGTAACTGCAGTGGCAGAGATTGCAATGTCTCATTCCCGATCATCGTAGTAAGAGCGTAGCTAGCACGTGTAAGCTGTAAATACAGCATTCTTAGAGCATTCTAACATCGTACTGTGTCCAGATCGGCTCATGTTTTACCCGATCCTTCCCGATTTGAGAAAATTGTCAAATCGTGGCGAGACAGCATAGTGGAACAGGGGCTTAAGCAGTGCATCTGCTTATGCCTAGGTCACAACTCGCCATACTTGCAAGTGCGTGCTGTCTACTTGCAAAAACATGAGCAAAATTTGGGGATCCGTACGCAGGAAGTACCGCCTCAGTACGGGTTTTGGAGCACGCAGACACGACGTATAGCACTTTTAGTGCATGATGAACTTTCGCTGCGTTCGAGCTGCGGTCGTGTTACGGATTCATCCTCAGTACGGGTGACGCGCGTTCTCTGAACAGCCGACTTGCACGCACTTACAACATACGTGAGCATCATGTGAAAGTACGTCCTCGGTATGACAACGTGGCAGTCGCATGGAAATCGTACATTGTAAGCACGTTGTAAGCACGTACAACTTGAACGTAGATCGACGTGAACGCTGACGACACGTATGTACACCTTGCGCAACTGTACTCCCTTCCTGCTTTTGCCACTCCTTCCCCATGTTTTCAGATAAACTTGATGGCCGTGGCCTTCGTTAAAAACTTACGGACTGTAAACACGCATGGTGAGTTGTGACCAAGGCTTTAACTGGAGAGCATGTCTCATTCATGTCACAGCTACCAAACACTATTAACTACATGTATGCACCTTACCTGTATCACATACACAGCAAGGTATGTCACTATAACAGCCACAGCTTGTCTGAAGTCACACACAAGACTTCAAAGAAACCCTGAAATATTATTTTTCCATGAACTGCCTGACGAGAGTTGCTGTGGAATTACAGTTTTGTAGCTTATTCTTCATTCTTTCTCGAGAGCTGGCAATGTGTAGCGACTAGTGTGTCACTGTATGTAGTTTGGGCAGTGGTGCTGGTGCAAGAGTTTGTACATGGCATGCATAAATGTGTCTATACCTGTAGTAATATGGGGAATCGATCATACACTGTGCATTTACTATGTTTTAAAAACATCAATGAAAGTGCTGCATTGTCTCTCAGCACCTCAGTTTCTTCAGAATTCAAAATATTTGCCCTAATTTCAGACTTTGTGCGGCAATCCATGAGAAAAGACGAGGTTTATCCAGAGAGCATTTCCACCGGTTTATCCAAAATGTCTACCCGATTATCTGGTAAATAATAACACACATCAGAACTGTTTGTTCAGTCTGTACATCAATTAAGCAGAGTACCAAATTAAGTTGTACCTGAATGATGCAGAAAATCCTGTATTTCACTCAGTAATACATGGTGATACTAGGAACTCTATCTGCTAGACAAAAGTTTTCATTTTGGGGGAACTATTAGATGCATGAATACAACAGAAGGGAAAAAAAATCACTCCCAAATGTCTGAATATCTGCCAGGTAGGTATCTAGGCTGAAAATTTGGCACATCATCATGCAGTTTGCAACATATTTCAATGATGTATGACTAAAGACTACTATACATACAAACAGTATTATACATGTTCCACCTTAATACCAATCTATGGTGCTATGTGAAGGCAGTCAAATTTACACAGAGGCAAGCTGAGAAATATGAACTATGCACTGCACAGTTTTCTTTTTACTTTCACCATGATTACACCAGATCAATAACCTCCACAGGAACTCTATCAATACAAGGCTATGCCAGCACAGGCCTCATTCATTTATTGAGTTACCTGTCCGTGAATTAGGGAAAATAAAACCCCTGCCATCCATACTGGACAAACGGGCATCTCACTAATCCCTCCTACTGGCTTTCCTAGCTAAGTGCTGGCCATGTGTCCCTAGATAATAGCATCCATTTTAGTTGTGTATGTGAAAGGTTTACAAGAATTTGAAGGGCCACTTGTACTGGAAAGTGCTTTTTACTAGAGAACATATGGGTAAAGTAGCAATGGCAAAAAACATTGTTCTTGCATTAAAATAGTAATATATATCATTAGCTTAAAGTAAATATGGTATATATAATTCACTCACAAAGACATACTGGACCATCATTGTGGAATTCTTTACCAGATATAGTAACAAATTCTCCCATTTCTAATACCTTCAGAAGAATCTCAAAATTATCAAATTCCATATTATGAAATACATAATTATCACATGTATTTTGTCCCTGTAGGTTTGTGTAATGAATCACTGGTGCAGGATTTACAGACTTTGTTATCATCATAATGCATTCCTTTGTATTTACCTTAATGTTTTACTCCATTTTATGTCATAACTTTGAGACATATCTTTCACTTTCCTTTAGTTGGGAATTACTCTTTATGTAGTTTCCATGTTTCATCTTTAATAATTAAATGTTATGTATTACATATTAATATATTCATCTTCTGTGCTCTTTCTCTTTTGAACAATATGGTATGCTTTTAGATGAAACAAAATAAAGTTCAAAGATAAAGTTCAAATTTCAAGGTTCAAATGTTACACATGAATGGTGTCTAGAAGTTAATGGTTTGCACAGCATTAACATGAATAATGCTGTGACAAAAAAAAAAAGACAGTGATGTGCAATAATGAACATTGTGACCAGTGCATCAAATTACAATACTTTGGCAAAGAATGAAACTGAGCTCTGATCAATGCAAAAAAAAAAAAACCCAAACAAACAAAAACAAAACGAGAAAGAATCAATACGTAGTAATGATATTATCAGTACAAATAAGAGCATGCAATCTTCTGATTATGCATTTTCCATCTCTTTTGTATCTTTCTAAGCAGCAAAGCAAGACAAAACAAGAGACCCACGGGTCTAGCGCTCACCTGAGTATCGCAGGTTCTCCTTTCACTCAGTCACTAATCTACATTATTCACAGCTCTACCAAAATTTGACCAGGCATTCTTATAGAAGATGAAAATGTACAATAAGGGCAAACATTTTTTAAGATTCCTTAATTTTGAGGGGATTGGGGGCCCCCTGGAGCCCTCTGGGTGGGGCATGGTGCCCATTTTGTCAAATTGAGTTCCTAACCCCCTAGGGATGCTACCTGCCAAGTTTGGTGAAAATCGGTCATGGGGTTCTCAAGAAGAAGATGAAAATATACAATATAGGCCTCATTAGGACCCCTCCCTACCCCCCTCCCCTGGGTCCCAAGGGGGGCACCCCTGATTCCGCCATGAACAAACTTGAAACTACAGTCATCAATGTACTAGCTCATAGTATTAACTTAGCTCTATCACTTCTGGTTCTAGAGAAGAAGATTTTTAAAGATTCCTTCATTTTGGGGGGTTTGGGCCCCCCTGGGGGCCCCCTGGGTGGGGCATGATGCCCATTTTAACAAATTGAGTTCCTAACCCCCTAGGGATGCTACCTGCCAAGTTTGGTGAAAATCGGTCTTGGGGTTTTTGAGAAGAAGATGAAAATGTAAAAAGTTTACGCACGACGGACGAGGGACGACAGAGCTACCAAGTCTCACGCATTCTGCGTGAGACTCAAGCATTTAGGGGCAATCTCATGATCTCACGCATGTATGACACCCATTTTTATCACGCATCGGGCCAAGTCTGCAACTTGGGCCTATAATAATGAGTATAGCTCAAAAGATTAAAGTGATCGTTGCAAATAAAGGTATATTTCCCTTTTGTCTTTCAAAATAAGTAAAAAATAGTCACTTAAGTATGCACCTGATCGCACCATTAAGAGCTAAAAATTGAAAAAGCTCCCTACCGTGGGAGGCCACAGGGGGGAAAAACCCCTCCCACACCCTCGCTTGCACACACATTCGCATGCCGAGATGCCGAGTCATGAAAATCTCACTCATAAAATTTTTTTGAACTTGACATCCCTGGGATGACGGACGACGCACGCCGGACGCCGGACGAAGGGCGATCGCAATAGCTCACTTGAGCCATCGGCTCAGGTGAGCTAAAAACCCCAACAAAACAAAAATATAAATTGTTTACTTGTACAAGATATGCATTTGCATCATACAAGAATACTTTAAGGAACCTGTACTGCTTCCTGAACCATAAATGTCAACTGGGGTCCAAATAATGTGTGACAAAGTTTGCATGATAATGTGTAAGGTTTATGCTAATGTCACATTTCTTGTCATTTCACTTTGTACTTGATGCACTGAAAAAAAAAAAAAAAACAACGTTGAATTTTTTGACCGCTGCATACAACCAGTAATATGATGTTGCCAACATTTTGAACAAAAAACATTATCTCAAAGGTAAAACATAGTTCTTGGATGCCTGCAAAACTGTCAGATTCCTCTCCAAAATGTACATGTAAGCCTAAGAAATGTGTGGAATAACGCTGTAATAACAAGATATTCATTGGGTAATGAAGAAAATGTAAAATATTAACCAAAAAGCTTCGCTGGAGTCGCAATCTCAGAACTTACCCTATCAGGGTCAGGCTAACTCGGACTCATGAACAACTTGACCTTGCTTTGACGGCGGGGCCGAGTTGTCCCTCTGGATTGTACAGTGCTGTACTATGGGAGTGCTTCACGTTCCGGCTGGTCACAGTTAGGGGCTGAATTGATACAACATGCGCATCAAAGAACATCTTTGGGGCGCATACAAAATGAACGTGCACCTTCGAGATGTATAAGATATGGCGATCATGAACTGTGTGTAAATTGTCTGAAATAGGGCTGAGTTGTCCTGAGTCCGAGTTAGCCTGGATCCTTCTAGGATAACAGTCAGTATACTGACATTTCTTATTCTACACTTTGATCTAAAAATACTCCAAAACAATTCATCATCCTGGCAAATTGCATTAGCCAGGTAAATTTCCTGGAAGACTCTTTCGATACATTACAAGAAAATATGAAATGGTGCGAGACGGGTTCTAAAACCCTTACCAGAACTATGTTTTCACTTTAAACTTCACTTCATGTGCTTTCATGTACTTTGCATTTGCTTGGTCAAAACACAAACATACTCTTTTCTTGGAAGGGCCAAGAAACCTATGTATATGAAAAATATAACAGCTTGCACAGAAGATATCTGAATGCTAAGGTTGCTTGTTCTGTGGTACAAGAGAGTGTGTGTATGTTTGTCTATGTGTTAAACATGTATGTACACACAAAGGACAAACGCAACAAGGTGCAGCATTTTCATTCTCCTGTGACAAATTAAATTATGAATAACAAAAATGAGATGTAAAAACATACCCAGACAATTGCTGATTCATATCACTGAAATGGTTCTATTGTGATATTATTCACACAGAAGTAACAGAGCAAATGCATAGATTGAAAAGAGTACCAGATCATTGTCTAATCTAATCTATCAAATTCATAATTTGATCTACCACACCAGTCTTCCCTATCCATGTCGCACCATGCATGTCTCTTGCTCAAAGAGATCAAAACAAGGATCAAGTCATGCAATATGCAAAACAGAAAGAAAGAGGGCGAGGGGGAAATGTGACATACCACTGGCTGGATAGAAGAGCTCCTTTTCTTGTGTGTTTCGAATGGAAGGAACATATGGGATACTGCACTATCCATCTATAACTCTGTTAAACCAATAAGGGTGTGCCCTAATTGGTATGCCACAGAAAAGACTGACAAATGGATACCTTTCACCAATTTCTCATGGTAATAATAGCCTCTTGCCTGTTACATACATACATGTACATCATCAGATATGTAAAGTCAGACCTGCTTGTGCCTTCTTTTTTTTTCCCAAGCCAGAAAGTCAGTCAGTGCTGTGAACTGTGTTGTTAAGAGATACACCACTCTCCTGGGAATGCATGGAAATGGATTTTATGTAAACAAGCTTCACACGCTGCAGCACTGGGGCCATATTTGCATATGATACACTCCAAACGTCACATGCTGGAAACACTGAGTTAATACTACAGAAATGAGTGAGACTCATCAGTGAGAATAAATGTGTCGTAATCTGGCATAATTCATGCAATTTTCTTTGCTACTGTTTTCATCCTTCTCCTTTCATCCACTGCTAATACTGGTATACCGGTTCTAGTGTGCTTCTCTTGTTCTTCCATCACTAGCTGTACAAACCACCATCTCCCAATCCATGCAAATCAATAAATGAATTATTGATGTATGCTACCACAATGTGTATATAATTAGACTTACAATGCTGTATAATATATGTGTAGCCTAATGAAATGTTCATGTCCATCAAGAAGATATCCATCCTTTTTTTTTGTATTTTTTTAAAAATGTTTAAAACAAATATTCATGTAGAATCCACTCTGAAAATAATGTTAAACAACAGTTAAATTAGACATATGTAATTAGTGTTAAGGCCATTTGAAGCTACACAAGTCATCTTGCCTGGCATCCCATGATACCCACAAAAGACCTGGTGACCCTGAGTTGCTCTACCTATGTAAGGTTCTTCACATGTTCTTACACAAAGACTGTCACCTATCTCTCATTTTTTTTCAGAGGAAATTTTGCCCTCTTGCTAAGTGACATCAATCATAGTCATGTGACCAATGTGACTTCTCTGATATCATCATGGCACGCCATAGTACAGGAATAACAGCCACTGAAAACAGACATGTATAGTTTTCTCACTATTTGTCCATTAGTGCTCAGATTTTTACTATAAAAAAAAATATACCGACTGCTAGTATCATTGCAAAGTCTCACAACGATTATGGATTTGGGGTGTGTACTGTAGAAAATATTGACAGTCTGTTGAAGAGAATTGCAGTCCTAGCAATGAGCATACTTACACTGAATATAGACTATTCCTATCATAGATTAGCGGTTTCTGAAAGGATGTCGGATATCTACCTATGCTGCACCAAAAAGAGTGTAGTCAATTTTACGAACCTTGATAGTACACTAAAAATAGGGTTTAATATGGGGTTGAAATTAGTGCAAAGAACCCATATTTCAACTTGGGTTGAATATTGTACCCCCATGGGTGCACTCTGCATATACATGTGTACTATGGTTCAATAATTGAAAGGGTTGAGTTCTGTTCTTTGCACCTAGGATTGTAAATCTTGAATGAAAACCCACATTAACAACATAATATCATTGTTTGCTACAATATATTTCATCAAAAAATAAATCCATGAAAGGTATGAAGATAATTATTCTGACTATTAACAGAATCGACAGAATCATACCATAATCAGTTGAAATTGCATAGATCTGATCATCGGATTTCAAAGAATATAATTGCATAAGACTAGCTAACCTTCAGTTTGGGGAGCCCAATTTGATGAAGCATAAGTTTAAAGCAAGCCTGCTCTGATGTCTACATGTGTGAACTTTAATGTAAGCAATACCATGCATACTTTATGGCTATTGGGTATTGGTTGAGAACGTAACAAATCCTCTCACCTCAGCACCATCATGGCTAGAAATGTGCATACAGTCACAATCATGCGTAATGCCACTAGAAAACTCCATAATGTATCCATTAGATTCACCCCCTTATTGTTCTAACATGCACACAGACTACTGCTCTGAGCCCAAGCGTCTAGTCTATCTGAGTAACCTAGTGAGTGAATATTTGCATATTGTATACCTAACCAACAAAAAAATTGTTTCTGCAGTTAGTTCATTAAACAACTTTCAAATGATATTGGTACTGGTAGCAGTAATGTAGGCCAAGGTATTACAAGTTTACATAAATTATGCAATCGGGTGAAAAACTGAAAACCTTGATCTATGTTCTGCTTGTTCTTTCAACTGTGTGTTAGTGTTCGTGTTTGTTGTGTATGAATATCATTCTGTGTCGTTTCATATCTCAAGACTTATTAGTGGTAGGCCTTTACTGGTGTCAGAGGGTATGTCAGAGGGAATGTTTTATGGCTATGGGCAGCTGAACAGACAGGCGATCCATACAATCTATATGGCCAATGCATGACTTCTGGTCATGTGAACCTTGTTTAACTTGTGTTGTAAATGATGTCTTGTATGCAAGGTCTGGTGCACCATACTAGAAAAATAGGAGTAGGAAGTACTCTGTAGCTGTGTACATAAGGCCTCAGCTTCTATTGAAAGTTATAAAAATTACCCATTGTCTAGACCACCCTTTCATAGTGGTATTTAAATGACAAGAGATATTCTGAAGGAATGTTACTAGAAAAAACATATATTAGTACAGTATATGGTATCCTTCAGTTACTTTTGCACTGAATATCATTACAGAAGTCTTAATCCTTTTTAAGTGAACATATGTATTTCAACAAATGTTAAAAGCAGAAATAATGGTAGCACTGTTGGGATAACCCTTCACCTCAGTCTTGCCCTTAAAATCCATCTAATCTATTGTAACAAATAATTATTCATTTAACTTATCTTTTTGTTAGAGTGTTACCTGTAAACAATGTATTTCAAGTAGAAAGAAAGCACGGCATGATGTGCAGAGCATGACAATGATACTGTGGTGCTGAAAATTGCTTACTACTGTCTGAAACCATTGTTCATAGTTTTCTGTAACTGTAAAGTAATGCATGTGTTAACATAAAAAGGGTATATATATATATATATATATATATATAGGCCAAACAAAGAATTTGTTCAATTACTTATTTACGATACTGCCTAAAGAATAATGTACACTGCAAGACTAATTGTCAGTCTTGCCACTAAAACTCTTTCTTCAACTCACTGCAACTGCAACACCTTTGATTAGGTGTATTTTTTGCAGAATTTTAGGAATTTCTTGACTTTCAATTATTCATTTACACTAACAATCTTGATTTTCTTTTGAGGGAGGGAGCAAATTATTCACCCTACACTACCACATGATACTGCCTTGAATGAATTTTGTTGATTACATTGCACTGTTTAGCAATTACCTCTAAAGGAAAATTACTGGTACTGTATGTGGTAGCTTCAAAATAGCAAATTTTGCATGTAATTTTAAAATTCCAGTAATACAGTTAGGCCACCATAATAAGCAATACTGTATAAGCTGTTATTTTCGCATACAGATATTGTTGCCAATGAGGAGGTAACAGGTATTTTTGTGACATGCTGTTTTCATGAATTGACACCGAGGCTATGGCAATTGCACTTTTACCCTAGCGCATTGCAACATTTTCACTTTTACCCTAGCGCATGGCAACATTTTCACATATTTTGCAAAAATATATTGCAAAAATAACAGCTTATACAGTAATCAGAGGAGATTTCACTGCAAATCTAGATTCAGTGAATGCAGAAATACTAGTAGTAAACATCAGTGAAGTTAGAGAAAAATTGGATAATAATTTTGGTTAAATTCATGTGCTGTCATCGCAGAATGAGACTTCAACAATTTGTGTTGTTGTAGTATGGTAATGATATAAAAATATTAAGAGAATTTAACATATTTTCAGTTTCTTCTCTCAAGCACATTAAAAGAGCACTATTTCAATGCTTAAGTGATGTCTCGTTATTTACATATAACATCTTGTGGCACTTCAGAAATCAAAGAAGTAAAGGTCAGCAGATATGACAAAAATGCATAACCATGGTCATCCAAGGTCAATAAATTACAATATTAAATGTATTTTTGTTAAATATTATTGTAACATGTCCCTTTACACTCATACAGCTTATTTAAAATGCTGATGATCCTACAAATATGTGTTAGACTTAAGAATGGAGAGTGCCACTTAATATGTCTGTTACCATTCCCAGTTATGTGTGTTTTGGATTGTTTTTTGCTCTGACTATTTCTGGAGAATGTTTATGTGTATAATGGTGCATTTTTGGGATTACTGTACTGTCAAATATTGGGAGTAAAATTGCACTATGAGTTGGGATGCAATTTCGAACAATAGAAGGGGTGCTTTTGCATCAACATCTGAGGGTACAAATTTAGACCTGTACTTCTTACTGTATATTGCTATCATCATGCATATTCATATTCGGATTCAGATTTCAGATTTCATTTTATTGTCCATATAGGAAATTCTTTCTGTTAGCATTTATGCAAATATTTTCCCAAGGTAGCATCGAAGAAGTATCATATTTTCAAATCACCATGATTCTAATAACCATGATAAAAAAAGTTTTGAAACATAGAAGTGGTTTAACGTAGAAAACTTGGAACAGGCATGATGACAAACATGCAAACATGCAAGAGGGGCAGAAAGGTATATAAGGACAGAAGGAAAACGAGAAAGATGAGAGAAAGAGAGGTGGGGAGAGAGAGAGAGGAGAGAGAGGGAGACAACAGAAATATAACAGGGTGTCTCTTTAGGCTGTCAAGGTAGCCCTGATCAAAACAATGTTCCTTGAAACTTGAGGCGACAATTATGGTGGTAGCAGCTGACCTCAAATTCTTTTAACAAGCATTGATTATGAGAGACCAAGACCCCTCCCTCCTGGATCTAATGAAATTACCCAGCATGCACTGTGGGTCAGTGCCACATCCATCCATGCTATATGAAATGCCCTCTTCTTCTTCCCAATACTGACTGCTCTGTATAAAATGCACTAAAATTCAGTGTAGCCTTGCTTTCAACACATGGAATGATTACTTATGATGCTGTATGTAATACCTTTTTCATCTTCACAATACTAACACTGTTCTGTATAAGATGCATTAAAATTTACTGTAGGTCTACTTTCTTTCCTTTTGACATACAGAATGATGTACTACATATACACGGTTGTATATGTTTTATTTCACTGTTTAAACATTACTTGCACATATATTAAATATCTTCCTTCATGTAAACCTGGAAGAACAGTAACCTTTTGTCTTTCCTTTCTGCTGGTTCATGTATTCTAATGTGTTTCAAAGGGGACACAGCTTCATGTTACAAGTAATTTCACTCCTGTAGGAAGATGCCTACAGTAAAATAAAGTGAAATGACCAGTCATTTTTCCATGCTGTCAAAATGATCGTTTTACTGTCAGCAACAATACATCACAATATTTCAATGGCACCTCTAAATGTATTTGCCAGAGGACCTCTGATCTTGCCACAATGCCATTGTAATCATTGAAACATAAATGACTCATACAGCTATTCAAATGCATGAATCCCTGAGAAATTTCTAAGACAAGGTACCCTGACTCATCATTCATAAATGACACTGTCTAATCACATAAAATCTTTCTTGCCATTTGTCTTTTGATTGAGTGGTGATTTCTTCTTTTTTAAAACAAGTTTTCTACATATGTCTACTGGTTAGATAACACAATTTTCCAATAAAAATAATTTGCATGGATGAATTTCTTTCACTAGGTACTCACAAAAGTACAATGCACATGAAAAATTTGTTCTTGTTTTTACACAATGAATCATTGAAAGTTACATGCAGCAAAAAGGTCTGTCACCTCAAAAGGGATGGTATAGTATTGGTGGCCATGAGGATTTAACTATTAACTTTTTGCAAGATACCAAGAAACCACTTATGAAATAGTACAAAACATATCATTCTAAGAGGAATTCAAAGTTTATTTGATGAAAATCGGTTTTGGAATGGCTGAGACATCCAAAAACAAGGTAAAACAGAGCGACCCTAATAAAAGGTGAGTCCCACCTTTTATTAGGATTGCTCCATTTTGGATATCCAAGCCATTTCAAAACTAATTTTTATCTACTAAACGTTGAATTCATTTTGGAAGTACATGCTCTTTCTTATTTTATAAGAGGTTTCTCATTATCTCACCAGAAAAATGTTATTAAACCTGAAGTTAGGTCTCCACCAAAACTATACAACCCCTTTAATACTGACATTTTGTCATTCAGTGAATAAATGGTAGCTTGGAAATGTAATCATTAAATCATTTGCAGTGTGGATTTTTCAGATTTTTCCCCTTTATTTTTGTGATGTGAACACAAAAACAAATACTGTTAAACCAGAACGGCGTGAAACTTTCGTGTATTTGAGCTGACAGCCCTTTTTGCTGCATGAACTTTCAATGATCCACTGTGTAAAAAAAGAAAAGTTTTATGTGCAAAAAAGAAAAGTTTTTTTTTTGTGAATATTGGCCCTTGGCACAATTCATGAAAGTTTCATGCATGTGAAAATTTCTGGTTTTACAGTATGAGAAAAAAGTATTTTGTTCACTTTGTATCATCTATATAATTCACATTATCACTTACAGAGTGTCAAACATACAAATTTCAGCCCAGTAGACTGAGTAAAAAAAAACAAAAAACTAATAATATGAAAAAGTAAGATTCAAAAATTTGTTGTGTGCAATTATTCTTACAGCTGCTATGAAAAAAAAATGAAATTACTTCTTACATGCACCTGTTAAGAATGATTGCTACAGTCAACATATGTAAGTAACATCACAACATCACCCTTCTTGACCATAAAACTCTCTGATAACATGAGAAATGAACACTTTGATTATAAAAATGCAGGAAGAGAACAACTAAGAATATCCTTCATCCAAAATAGAGGACAGCCAAGTCATAAGTAATAGAAATATCATTGAGCAAACCGCCAACCTGTGATATGATACTGTGACCACTGCCTGCCATGCTGTGTGGCATTGTTGTCAGATCATGTAAACTACACTGAAGCTGCAGGGTGGGAAGGTATGGGGAACATAGAGTAATCATAATTTTGAAATTTGATCGGACCAGGAGGAAGAGAGCAAGACAGCCATGGCCCAACTCTCTTATTTCTCTCTCTTTTATTCCTCCTCTGCATAGGCATTGAAATTAACAAGCACGTGTGTGGTGCAAGCCAAGCATATAATTTTTAATATCACAGAGGCCATGCTACATTCAAGATGGATCCTCCCTGGCAGACAATAGACTTTGCACAGTGCGTCATCTCTCCCTCTCTCTCTCCCCCTCTCTCCCTTTCTATTTCTATTTTTCTCTTGTGGGGTTGATATCTCATGTGAACAGAGTGATTTTTTTCTCTTTTTTGCAATAGCTGTTTGCCTCAACATATTGGTAAGAAGATGTCACAACAGTAAAACATACGGCAGTAAAACTTAAGTAAGTGAATTAAAAAGTAGAGAAATGCAGCACACACAGCATTTAGAATTTCAATACTAATATGGTAAACTGAAGTGTTTCATTTTTATCATACAGCTACCTATGGTTTAACAGGTTGAAAGACTGCATAAAAATCAACACTCACAGAATATATGTTTGTTTTTCTCTGGACAAGTTGTACAAGGAAATCTTGTCACATAGGAAACATAATGGATGTAAAAAACCTTGAACATACCAGCAGACAAAAATAAATATGGGAAAGACAGAGAAAGATACAAATTAGTTTCTGAGTAAAACACCTGTCTTTGTGCAGCATCACAGTATGTCTAGTTATTATCCTTGCATACTCCTTTTATGAGACTGCACTGATGAAAATAAACAGTGAAGCCAGTGAACTGTGGGGTGGTCAATGAGGATGCAGGCCAAATAATCTACTATGCTTTTTGCAGCAGCTGAAATGTTTGTATAGCTGTGGGAAGGAAGGGGTAGCCTTTTCAATGCTTGCAAACTCAGTGCACATGATATGCCTGCATGGCAATAGGTCGAAGGAAGAAAGCCATATAAAGACAAAATTTGCTTTTCAAGGACTACTCTTTGGATCATTTTTTTTTTTAATAAAATAGTTTTTCCCAAAATTCTGTAAACTCATCACTCTGAATGTGAAGAGGAAATGTGCACTGCCACTGTTCTATGCAACTTATTTACTTTTAACAGCACCTACACAACTGCATTGTACCACTTAGTGGACTTTGAGTTAGAAGTTTAAAATTCACACAGATTTTCGACACTTTCCTCCATTTAGGCACTCATTAGAGCCACATACACTATCTAAACAATTCTTTGAATCAATGTGATCCCAGGAGTTATTCCTGAACAGTTTGATGAAAATTTAATCATGCACAATTAAATGAAGATAAAGAAATAAATGTAGACCAAAAAGGCCCCATCCAATGTCGTTACCTAGTATTACTGTTAGGTGCCACTATGCAACTGCAGTCAAACCTAATAGCGGCCATCCAAGGGAAATTAAAAAAGTGGCTACTACAGGCAGGTTGGTGGCCATTTTGAATTTCAACACTTGCATTGTATAATAGCATAAAATACTGCATGATAGTCTTTTAAAAACTAGAAATATCACTTAAGGTGATTAATACCCCCGCCCCGTGACGACAGTCTTACCCAAGGAATGATCTTTCCTTGATCTTCTGCCATTTAAATGCCGTTACCATGGCAACGCAGCTTCCGACACGTCTGAAAAATATGTCTTGCACATCTTCCCACCAAGACTATT
Organism: Diadema antillarum; assembly: GCF_040938485.1. Taxonomy (NCBI): domain Eukaryota; kingdom Metazoa; phylum Echinodermata; class Echinoidea; order Diadematoida; family Diadematidae; genus Diadema; species Diadema antillarum. Next base: position 748,502 of record NW_027271732.1, on the reverse strand, counting down.
GTGTGTGCCACATTTCATAAGCTTTTGTCAAAAACTGAGGAAGTAGTTCAATCCACAAGATCTTTCCTTGATCTTCCACCATTAATATGCCGTTACCATGGCAACGCAGCTTCCGACATGTCCAAAAAATATGTCTTGCACATCTTCCCACCAAGACCAATGTGTGTGCCACATTTCATGAGCTTCAGTCGAATACAGAGGAAGTAGTTCAATCCGCAAGATCTTTCCTTGATCTTCTGCCATTTATATGCCGTTACCATGGCAACGCAGATTCCGACACGTCCGAAAAATATGTCTTCCACATCTTCCCACCAAGATCAAGGTGTGTGCCACATTTCATAAGCTTTGGTCAAAAAACTGAGGAAGTAGTTAAATCCGCAAGATCTTTCCTTGATCTTCTGCCATTAAAATGCCGTTACCATGGCAACCTACTTTCGGGTACTGTCAAAAAATGTGTCTTGCACATCTACAACCAAAGGCACACATCTGTACCAAGTTTCATGGAAATTGGGCAAAAACTGAGGAAGTAGTTTGCAACACAAAATTTTCCATCATTTTGGCTCATAATATGTGAGCTGTTACCATGGCAACATACTTTTTGTCACTGTCAAGAAATGTGTCATGCTGACCTATATCCTAAGACAAACATTCAATATGAATTCCATGAGAATTGGAAGAACACTGATGAAGCAGTTTTGCCATGAAGCATTTTGCCCTATATTTTACCAATAACATGCTGTTACCATGGCAACGCACTTTTTGCCACTGCTGAAATATGTGTCTTGCACATTAACATATTCAGATGAACATCTGTACCTAATTTCATAAAAATTGATCAAAAACTGTGGGAGGAGTTCGCGACGCAAGATTTGTACCCATTTTTGCCCATAATATGCCGTTACCATGGCAACGTACTTTTGGGTACTGTCAAAAAATACGTCTTGCACATCTACAACCCAAGGCACACATCTGTGCCAAGTTTTATGGGAATCGGTTGAAAACTGAGGAAGTAGTTCGCGACGCAAGATTTGCAACGGACCGACCGCCCGACCGCCCGACCGACCGCCCGACCGCCCGACCGCCCGACCGCCCGACCGCCCGACCGCCCGACCGCCCGACCGCCCGACCGCCCGACCGTCCGCTGATTCCTATATACCCCCTTCAAACTTCGTATGGCGGGGGTATAAAAACTACCAAATTATAAGTTTGCATGAGCAGCTATAATATAGAGGTGTTTTTTTTTTGTGTACAATATCCTTCCTTTTGAATTTTCTCTTAGCCTACTTCTGTTCTTTTGATTTTTAAAATTAAATTTTGAGCCTGAGGAACTGGTTCGTAAGACATACCGGTTTTGCATGAATGGGGTTCACGTGTGAGTCCAGAGGGGATAGATCGATAATATGCGAAGCTGACATAAAAACAAGCAATACCCACACAAGGATCCCATTGTCCTTATTCAAAGGGATTTTAATCACTAATTAGTCAGCATTTTGGTAAAGTTCTAAGATGTTATGGGAGCAGCCTTTGCCTTTGTAGTATCTATTAAGGGTGGCATTACCGAAGCCTGGATCTAGTCAAGTTAGTGACAGGTTGGCTTTTCACGGCTAAGAGCTGCAATTCTCGCTATCGCCAATGACGTAAAAAACTCCTGCGCACGCTAAAGAGCTCTGTCACAGGTGCACTGTGGGATTCCTCGGTCCATTGTTCACTTCCGGTTGTCTAACATGAGTCGCAGTTCCCATACGATTCAATGGAGTTCTTTGTCTGCTTTTCCGTTGTTAGCCCTTTTTTCTTGGCTTTAATTCAGCTTAAAAGAGTTGAAAGTGTCTAAGCTTTACTGATTTGCGGTCACTAGAGTCATGGTTCACTACTGCAAGGCTTTAATGTGCTGGTCACATGATGGAAAGCGAAGAAATCTTCAACAAAAAATACGTCTTTATAAAGACAGAGCGTGTTGTAAGTGCATGTGCAGCCAAAACCGGGGCTAGTTTGCCACCCGAGCTATCCCATAATACATCTAAAACGCTGCTCTGCGCACGGCACCTACGTATTGGCGATACCCTCAATTGTCTATCATGTTTGGGTGATTGTGACAGAGCTAGGACTAGGTAAAATTCATGCAATGAACAGAAAAGCAAATTTATTGGTGGCTGATTTAGCAGTTCAGCTAAATTTTTGTGGCTGCTATACACAGATAGATATTCACCACGGGATACAAAAAAAAATGAGTGGCCACTGGCCACGTTAGGCAGGTGACCACTATATAAAGGATCTATAGTACAGCATTTTCGGGCAGGGATTTTTCAGTGGCTACTATAAGCAGGTGGCCACTGTAGACAGGTGGCCGATAAGACAGGTTTGACTGTACTGCCACCATCATAAACAATTTTGAGTTATGAGTACTATATGAATACAAATTGGATGTTCTACCTAAGATCTGGAGGAAATTAATGGAAAAATGTACATACTTTTTGGATCTTTCGTGACCAAATACCTTGGATCATCTTAACCACAGGAAAAATATGCATTTGCTTCCCCAGGAATAATGCCAGCTAGGTTAGTAAAAATCTGATCATGCATTTTGAATAAAGAAAAGGTTAAGTTTATGCTTTGAGCCCAATTTTAAAGAGTATCAATACGGTAAAACAAGGAATGTTCGCGTGCATTTTAATTTCGCAAGAGCCAAGATTCACAAAATTAAAATGCACACGAAAGTTCTTGTCTACACTATATGCATTGAATGTTAGAGGCAACTCGCAAATATTTTATGCCGCGAAGGCGTCGGCTCCAATTCACGAAAGTGTTTTACAGTACCCTGACAATTAACTTTCTGACATGGAAGAACACTATTCTAAAAATGTTTCCTGAAAATATGAGTGTAAAGCTCTTTACAAACAGAAATAGTGAAAAGAAGAATATTCCAAATTGCACTAAAACGTGTATGCATCTTAAATTGACAGGCACTATCGATAGGTGTCAATTACACAAGTTGGATATTTTTGTGTAGATCTTAGGGTGTAGTATGCATGTGTACAATGGCTTGCCTGAATGGCCAATGGCTGGTTCAGGTGCACTATGCATTATAGGTGGCCTAGCATTCTTCTACTTGGAAACTTTGCTACATGGCACAGGCACACTCACTATTTGATGCTGGATCAAATACTTACACAATATACATTGTTTATATGCCATGCATGCTATCAGCTTTATCATACGGCATGTTGCATGAGCATAGATATGTACACATACAAAAGCGTGAAATCAGAATGGAAGTTGAAACTCCACTAGATTTGTTACATTCATCATAAAATGTATGCAATCCTTGGCACTGTATTGAGGTGATAAGCACAATCAGGGAGTGCAATTATGGTTTTCTCACTTTAAACTGTTGTAACTTTTAAAATAATGCACCAACTGACTTCAAAATTCACATGCAGCACATTTAGACATCAGTTATCACATGTGGACAGAGAATTGATGATTTTCTCTCATTTACTGTTAATTACTGAAGGTTAATTACCAAAAAGTCTCCAAAAACCCATGTAATGCATCAAAAAAACTGTTTTATGACTTACATAAAATCAAGATTTGAGGTCTGAATTTTAAGACTTTCCCTATGTGTTTGGTATCAAATTAATGGATTTTTTCCTAGCATTCCTTAAGGACGTTCCTCAGTTGAGTTTGTGCACATCCTAGCTGCGCAGGTGTCAGTGACGTAACAAAGACGTAGAAGCGCACGCACGAGTGATGAGCTGAGCTAGCTGAGCTGAGCAGCTGCTAGTAGATCGAGAGCTAGAGTGTGGTACGTGTACGTACGGATACCCGACAGCTCCCCACCGCGGCCACGCCGGGCAGCCGCGCTGGGCGGCCTCGCTCGGCTCGCGTGCCGACTGTACGCGTTACAATCTGTACATACTACGCAAAATTCAGCGGTCCGAGCCGCATATACATGGTCATTGTAGCACAACACTGATTGACGGAATCGCGAAGCTTGGAAGTGGAACAGAGTTGTTTCCATTTTCAATCCATATATCTGTTTTGTGACATGAAGTTCATTATCTGGTCATCAACATGGTAAAGTCGAGTGCTAAGGTATAGGGCCTATAGGCCCTAGTCGGGGTCTAAGGCTCACTAGTCTACTGGACTAGGTGTTAAAAACAACAACAACAACAACAACAACAAAAACAAGCATATGACACGCATTTCATCTTTAGGTCTAGCAGCTAAAACAATCTGAGTATCTTTGTTAAAATCTAAATTAGATCTAAACCTGTCGTTACTAGTAATATAAGATATTGCTTTTTTTATTTTTGGTTAAAAAATACAAGGTCACGAAAGTGTTATCAAACGAGACTATTCATCATCAAAGAATTATTATTATTATTATTATTATTATTTTTTTTTTTTTTTTTTTTTTTGGGGGGGGGGGGAGGTACATCTCCATAGCTTACAACACGCACTTTACCAACCACTGCAACAACCAACACATGCAATCTACAATCAACGTCATTGTATTAAGATTTGTTTTTCCCTTGAAGGACCGTCAGACTAATGCCAAAACTCCCATTTCCTTATTTCTATTCTTCTTCCTCCATTATCACTTTCTGTACATGGTTACAGCAAGTGGGTAAAACAAACAAACAAGCGTGCATGTCAATATGGAGTTTTCCACGCTTGCATCCACATAATATCATTATGGCTGTGTAAGGGAAATAATGACAAAAACGCACATTGACCTTTCTTTCTGAATATATTTCACCATATCACTGCAATTGTGACACGTTTTTTGTTTGTTTGTGTTTTTTTTTTTAAAGAAAATGGGGTTTCGAGTGAACCGCATGAGATTCATGCATCCTAGCAGGGTATATCCCTGCATTGGTTCCTGACCAGATTTGGGGGTCTTACGATGATTTCTGTCGCAAGGAGGCTCTGCTAGCGCTAAAACGAGCACATGAACCCCCCATTTTTACAATTGTTCTGCATTAAGTAACCCTTCTTCTACAATTTGATAAAGTTTCGTAAAAATGACATTGGTTTTGAATGTACAGCATGACATTCACAAACCCCACCTATAACCATGCAGGGCACCCACGAGAGGTTTATAACCAGATTTTCGGGTCCGGTGAGGTGATTTCTATCATCTGGGGATGCTACCAGCACAAAAACTAGGACAAGAACCCCCACTTTTTATTGCTTTTCTGAAATTAGTAAGCCTTCTTCTATAATTTGGCCAAGTTTCGTAAAAATGACATGGGTTTTGAATGAACAGCTCAAGTTTTATGGACCAACCTTGTCAGGGTATCCCCGCATAGGTTCTTGACCAGATTTTGGAGACTTACGATGATATATGTCGCATGTGGGCGCTGCTAGCACAAAAACGAGCACATGAACCCCAACTTTTGATAATTTTTCTGGAATTAGTAAGCCTTCGTCTACAATTTGGTCAAGTTTGGTGAAAATGACATGGGTTTTGAATGAACAGCATAAGTCTAATGAACCCATCTTGTCAGGGCATCCCTGCATAGGTTCATGACCAGATTTTGGTTACTTACGATGATATATGTGGCATGGGGGCGCTGCTAGCACAAAAACGAGCACATGAACCCCCACTTTTACTTATTTTTCTAGAATAAGTAAGCCTACCTCTACAATTTGGTGAAGTTTCGTGAGAATGACATGGGTTTTGAATATACAGCATGAGATTTATGAACCCACCCTGTTAGGGCGACCCTGGATGTTTTCCTAACCAGATTTTAGGGACTTACTATAGTAACCCTATATAGCATAATTATGTCGCATGGGGGGGGGGGGGGGGGGGGGGGCTGCTAGCACAAAAACGAGCACATGAACCCCAACTTTGCATAGTTTTCCTGGAATAAAAGCCTTCCTCTACAATTTGGTGAAGTTTCGTGAAAATTACATGGGTTTTGAATGTACAGCATGAGATTTATAAACCCACCCTGTCAGGGCGACCCTATGATGGATAGGTTCCTGACCAGATATGGGGGTCTTATGTTGGTATATGTCGCATTGGGGGGCTGCTAGCACAAAAACGAGCACATGAACCCCCACTTTTTATTGTTTTTCTGGAATAAGTAAGCCTTCCTCTACAATTTGGTGAAGTTTCGTGAAAATGACATGGGTTTTGAATATACAGCATGAGATTTATGAACCCACCCTGTTAGAGGGCGACCCTGTGGATAAGGTCCTAACCAGATTTTGGGGTCTTACTATAGTATGTCGCATTTGGGCGCTGCTAGCACAAAAACGAGAACATGAACCCCAACTTTTCATAGTTTTTCTGGAACAAGTAAGCCTTCTACAATTTGGCCAAATTTCGTGAAAATGGCATGGGTTTTGAATGTTCAGCATGAGATTTGTAAACCCACCCTGTCAGGACGTCCCTGGATAGGTTCCTGACCAGATTTTGGGGTCTTACTGTAGTATATGTCACATGAGGGCACTGCTAGCACAAAAACGAGCACATGAACCCCCACTTTTGATTATTTTTCTGGTATTAGTAAGCCTCTTTCTACAATTTGGTCAGTTTTCATGAATTTGACATGGGTTTTGAATGTACAGCATAAGTTTTAAGAACCCACCCTGTCAGGGCATCCCTGCAAAGGTTCCTGACCAGATTTTGGGGACTTACGATGATATATGTCGCACAGGGGCGCTCCTAGCACAAAAACAAGCACATGAACCCCCACTTTTGATTGTTTTTCTGGAATAAGTAATCCTCTGTCTACAATTTGGTAAAGTTTCGTGAATTTGACATGGGTTTTGAATGTACAGCATAAGTTTTATGAACCTTGTCCTTTTGCCCACCCCTAACAGAAAACGTCGATGAGAAGGATTTGAGAGATTTCGGTGTTTTCTGCCGCGTGAGGGCGCTGTTTGCTCAAGAATGAGAGAATAAACCCTTACTTTAAAACCTTTTCCTCGTTTTGGGTACCTTTTTCTGCAATTCTTGCAAATTTGGAGAAAATAACGTGGATTTTGAAAGAATTATGGGGATTTAAGTTTGTCATTGCATATTTTGTTGCCAATCATGGTCTTAATCAGGCTGTAACGCTATCATTTTGGTACAGGACGGCACATTAGTCATATTCTTCAAAGTCCCGTAGAAGAAAAACAAGCACATGATCCCATGGTTTTATTTACATATTTGGGCTTCGGATGGGTCAAAGTTACGGTATGGAAAGTTTGAAGAAAATGACATGGACTTCACTTCAACTGAGGAACGTCCTTAAATGCAATAAAAAACAGTGGGCCTTTTTGCTGGAGAAAGTCATGAGGTCTAAAGTATTTTCATGGTAGGAGTGTAATGCTGGCTAATTTACATGACCTTCTGACCTTTTAACCCATGCTGTGCAGCTATACATGGAGAAACAACTTATATTTCTACTTTTTCTGAAAGTACTGAAAACACACTTCAATTTGGTGTACTGTTTGCTAATAAAAGTTCAGCCGGTTTTGAGTTTTGAGCCATCTTCAAATGCTGAGGAAAATAAGTGCGGCCATTTTTTAGTATTTTCAGTGATCTACATCCTTATTTGACAACATGAAAGAATCTGTTCCTTTTATTCAATATCCTTTGCATTTTAGCCATGGATTGTGCATATGTAGTAGTCTATTGTGTGAAAATTTTAGCAAGTTTGAACAATGAGAACTTATATTTTTATACACTTATAAATTGCTGAGGAAAAAAAATACTGATCCGGGCCCACTCCCTACTGCATCAAGGTCATATGATAAGTGTGTAGTGTTCTTATTTCAATGATTATTCACTCTTTAAATATGTCATTAGCAAAAACACATTATTTGGGCTAAATATCCAATTTTTCTATTGTCACAGCTTGGATATCAACTCAAGTCAACATAAATCTCATATAATTACTCCATCTATGTTTACACACATGAGAATGGACCCAAACATTATGCGCATATATATGAACACGTAAGGTCAATCCTTAGATATGAATTTTTGATGAAAAATATCATATCTTCCCACATACTTGTGTACCAGCTCTAATTTCGTGAAACTTTGTAATAATGGCTGACGTATGTCTGTTATCTATTCCTGAAAGTTTCACCTCTGAACTCTATGCCAAATGCGAAATATTATCAAATATATGAAAGTGGTTTTAAATGAATTCAAAGTTATGCCTACAAAATCGAGTGTCCATTTTGATTACTTAAAATATGGCATTAATTTTTATTTTATGATATGTCATGGTAATGTACTAGTGGTGAATGAAAGAGGTAGTTATCAGAAGTATATAAAAGGAATTTCATAAGAAAAAAACATTTCTCTTTTTTTAATGAATTTTTGCAATATATCAGTCATTTTAATGTAATTTGACATCCCTAATTAAAATGCTAATTTATGCGCATATAAATTCAAAATTTTCACTCTTTTTGTACATGAAATGAAAATTTGTATAATCAGATATAAAAAGCAGCAAAAAAAGCATTTTCGCCAAGATTTTTCATTTTTCAAATGTTACGCATTTGCATACCCTGATTGTGCTATTGACCTTGAGACAAGATGCGATGTATTTGCACATACGGTACATAGCATGCATACCGCATTCACGTTTGCCAGTGTATGACTTTGATGATTTTGTAACAGCTGCAATGAGCGGATGCACACAAGGAAAACACAAACACATACACACAAACAGGATATTTACAGAGTTTGTCAGGGAATGAACTCTGTAAGTACCAGGTATTAAATCAGTTTATGTACACTATGGAAGAAACTGATGAACAATGAGCACACTGGTGGTATCTCTACAGGTGCACTTCCATGTCACAAAGTTACTTTTCAGGGTATATACTTTCTCCTACCACCCCTACACACTTTGTATGTGTTGAATTAAGTCCTCACTTCCATTTCTATGAGGAGAGTATATCAAATACTTGAAAGACTATCTAAATGCTGTGTGAATTGGCTGTACTATTACCTGATCAGGAAAAGAAAACCTTGGAAATTTACACACTTTAACACTTCTTGGCCTTACCCTTCATTCCTCATGGGATCACCTGCACCATTAGAAAAATTTGATATCCCCTGTCCTTAAGCATGATTCCTGCAAAGTTTGGTCAATGTCCAATGATTAGTTTTAAAGCAAAAGACAAAAATTAACAAACTACCGATGAAAAGTGATTGCAATTATAGATTATTTTAGTCCTTGGCTCAAGTAAGTACAGTTGAACCTCTCTTATCCGGCCTCCCTTTATCCGGATCTCTCTATTATACGGACGCAATCTCGCCGTGATTTTTTTTAAAATAATTACGGGAGGAAAGGGGGATTTTCAACTCCTTGAGAACTCGTACACAAACACACATGAATTACATATTACTTCCAATATGATTAACATACATTACATCAAATTTCCTTCCAAATTGCTTACCTTCAGACATTTTAACATCCCCAAACATCCCCAAATCATCGCAAGAACATGGACAGATTATGCGCTCGAGTCCTCTCATATTGCACTGCCACATATAGGTCCATACACAGCCGTCGATATGACTAGATAGACATGCATTGTTTTGAGTCATTGGCTGAGCAACGAATTATATTGAACAATTTATAAAAGAAAATGATTTCATTCTTGCAAACACGAACCTCTATTTTGGGGTCTGTTACTGAGTGTAACAATGAAAAGGTTGCAGTAAACACATTACTACATGTGGTACTACAATGGGCTACATCAGTACATGTGTATGTATATGTACATGTATAAAGCATTGAGTCTCCCGTATCCGGCCAAATCCCTTATCCGGATGAGCCCCGGTCCCGACTTGTCCGGATACGAGAGGTTCAACTGTAAAAAGAAACAACAACAACCACAACTCTGCTTTGATGCCTCAAGTTCGATGGTTTGTGTCAGATAAGTAAAAAAGGTAGAGAGAATGGAGTGCACTAGAAATGCACGCTAGAAACTTAATTACATGACTTCAGCTGCAGAATGTGTCATATGAAAGGCATTTTGGGACACTGCCAAATGTGGTACATAATGTTACCATGACAATATCAAGAAATTGTTACTTGGCCTTAAAAAAAAAACCAGTACTGAAAGGCTTAAATTCTTAAGTTCAGAGCAGAGTCCTAGTTGCCTTGGGCCTGCGTAAAAGATTTTACGTATACAATGTAGTTTTCAGTGCTTAAGTCATCAATGTACCATAATACATTTGAATATGATATTTTGCTATCAGAGTCACCTTTCAAAAAACTTTAGATAACATTTTTACTGGTGGCAAGGCAGCTATCCTTTTGGGATATGTGTTAAATGGGTAGTAGTGTATATAGGTTTGTGTTCAGCATATTTGCCTTCTGCTCAATGAGCCCTTGTCATATCTTATTTTATGCTCGCATGCATGGTAATGCAGTCACTAACAAGTCTAATGCACAAATAATCCCATCTCTTGGCTAAGATGGCTTATAAACATACAGTGTTGATGTTAATTTCATTCCTATGAATCAGCATCATGACACAATTTCTTTTTTTGGCATACATTCTGACGTTAAATTCTTTGTACACAAATACAGCATGGCACTCCTGAACCTTCATACCTACTTCTAACTAATCAATTTCTTGCACAACTCATATCATGGGAAATAAAGCTTACAATCTTAGCTGCCTTGTCAAAATAGTAATGTATATTTCCTATTGCTGCACAGATGCTCTGGAAAAATACAGTGGTGGAACTGTATAGTTTGATATCTAGATATATTATATTTCTTGCATGAGCCAAACCATGGCATATGAAACTAACATTTTCAGCTGCCCTGTCAAAACATATATTTCTTATCGCTGTAAAGATGCTCCTGATAACTATGACAACAATGGTGGAACTCAAAATCTGATCTTGTTCTTGGCAATGCTGCTCTCTCCCCTCAGTGTATATACAGTATGCATTAGGGGAATTTGTCCAGGCTTTTGGACATATTCATCATGAGAGGTGCTCAGGAAAAGGGGTTCTTCAAGTTGTTATGGCAACATGTACGGTTAATGGGCTTTGCATAATTACACTAATCCAACAGGAAACATAAAGAATTAATGTACTGAGGTTCCTGAATGCTTCAGATAGGCACATATGCACAAACATGTCCACAGACACACCATGATATCACACACACACACACACACACACACACACACACACACACACACACACACAAAATACCATCTACATATTACTCACACTGCACTGAATATTTAGTTTTTTGTTACCCCATCTAAAAACCAGAAGTGTGCATCAGTCAAGAGAAATGGACATTTTGTATGGAGGACAAGCATGAACTGTCTCTTTGGATGAACAAGGGGAGAAGGAAGAAATATGAGGAGAGATGGAGAGAGACAGACACAGAGAGATGCAAATACACTTATACAGATAAAAGACATAAATTTTAAAAAAAAAACCAATAACAACAAAATCCTGCATTCTTCGATTCCCTGATTCAGCATCCCGGGCACATAACATGACAACTAAAAAGAGTGCCTCCAGCACATCCCACCAGAGAGAATTCCCCTGGACCTACTAGCAGCATGAACAGATTACTTGAGAAAATTTGACGCTCGTCTACCTTCCCTTGGAGAAGGACTAATGTTGTGACACACTTTTCAATCAGATGCCTACAAATACAGAGGTAATGAAAATGAGCGTCACAATTATACATGCATTACAGACAGGTTGTCAGCAACTGATTGTCATTTTTTTCTGACATTCTTTTTCTACCTTTTATATGAAAATAACAGCCAAATTTCCACACAGCAAGTGTGCTAGCTTGAACAATAGAGTTATCGTTTCTACACTGTGCTTGTGTTTCTACATTGATAACAATGACTTCTCAACTTTCTTTCAAAGAGCAATCAGAAGGCCAGTGGTGACACATTAATAATTTGTCTAAAAAGTATAAATTTTGAATTATACATACATTTTGTGTATATTCTATGGTTATCATGCATCAATGAAATTTCATTTGCAAATATGTGACGGTATGTAGCTTTTGCATCTTTTATATAGATTATTCTCTGAGTCAACATCTAACTTGACAGCAGGTGAGAAATCTTCACTGTCATTCCAAGACCCTCCAGTAAGGCTTACAGTCTTGGACACAGTCACTGTAATGTGTAGCAAACAAGACATACTACTAGCACAGTGTCATTACATCCCACATGCCTATCCACATGTCAAGCATGCTCATATTCTCTACTTCTGCTACTGCAATAATAATGCTCTTTTTCTTTCAATGTACCAAACATGAACCAAAATAGTTGTGCTGGTGGTGATCAGTGAGAACAGGAAATTCATGTCTGAATAAAGTAATTTCTCTATACACTTTGCCTTTATTTCCTGCCCTTTGTTCATCCACCTGCTACTGTCCATGGGAAGGTTGCATTCTACAAAGGCACTGACTTCTCTTCCTCAAACACACCCTCCTACCCACACACACACACACACACACACACACACACACACACACATACATACATGTGTGCACATGCACATATAATATATATATATATATATATCATACACATAAACACAAATATGTGTGTGAGCAATGGCATACATTTATGTATGTATATAATACATTGTATGTGCATGAGAAAAAGCAATTGTATATGGTTTAACATGGGTTTGTCATATAGCTTTGCTCTGGGGGAATGTGTTAGTCTTGTCACCAACAAATACTGTATACGCCATATATTTAGCGAGTCTAATTTTTCGCGAATCAGGACTTCCTGACAATTTCGCGAGTGGTTAAATTTGTGATTGTGGAGTGCAGTACTGAATGGAGAAACGTATGTGTGCACGTCACATTGATGTCAGGGTCAGACTCAATATTTTCGCATGTTTTTAAATTCGCGAATAGCACCAGACTCGCGAATTCACAAAAAACTCACAAAATATTCGGTGTATACAGTTAATATTTTGCATTTAGTGTACTTCCATCTGGAAATAACATTAACAAAGACTGTAAATTCAGCGATCAGAATAACTGGACCAAGTAGCTGAAATTCCTGCCATGGTTGTCTATGCAACTTAGCGAAAGATTCCAGCAGTGACACAAATCACTTGCAAAGCACTATTCAGGCTCTGGATAAACTCCAGGAGATCCCGACAAACACAATTACAAAGATTAGAACACAGATTGGTAACTTATGCCAGAAGTAAGTAGTAGCTAGGCCAAGTTGAGCCCTTTGAGCATTTGAGTGTGAGGATGTGAGTGAGTGTAAGTGTGTGTGTGTATGTGAATACTTAACAGCTTTGTCTCAAACTTTCATGGATATTTCTAAATATGAAACATGCCTATGACTCTTGATCATCACATTGAATGTACTACTCATATTGTTGACTGTAAGATAATTCTTCATGCTGCTTTGAGATCACCGTTGGTAATTAATCCTAAAAATGTCCCTTTCATCACTAATCACAGTCATCTGCAATATAATTTTTTTTTTAAACAAGGTGACTGTCCTGTTTTCTGATCCCTTCAAGCTTTCAATGTCTTTGAATTCATAATTTGTGGTGAAATAAAGATAGACTTTCAAGTTGCAGTGAAATAAAGAAAAGCATTTAGTAGTAGAGGGCTTCACAGTGCACCCACATATTCTTTCTTGGGTATGTATGTGGCCCAGATAAGGTCCTACCACTCTTGATGTTTCAGCAAGCATGTTTTTGCCATTTCTCTTGAAAACAGCAAGAACATACTTGCTGACATGTCGGGGATGGGTAGGCCCTCTTCAGAGCCACATACAAGAAAGAATACGTGGTGCACCATGAAGCACTCTACTACAAAATGTTCTGTCGTCACGGAAACCTTCAAAGATTTTAAAGATAAGCATGTTCTATCTATCAGGCACATTCCACATGCCTTTTATCGTAATAAATCCAGTGATGGAACAGTATATGTTACATCATGCTCTGATAAAATCAATACTGTTTGAGACCTAGGAATACTTCACTTTATGTAAAACCTTCTTCCTTTAGAGACTTTACTCTTCCATTTTCTACTTTATTCTCTTTTATTGTATATGAAACTGATACACAATGATATTCACAAGGTATTTTAGATAGTCTCCCTAGCTATGTCCTTGACAGGAGTTCTGGGGAAATGTCCCCCGGAAATATTAAACTGCATTTTCTTGACCCAAAATTTGGCTGGTAGAGCAATAATTTTCAGTCTGAGAGGTATCCATTCAGGTCCACTGTTTCAAACATTGAAAATATTGAGTGTGTACACATTTCATTTTTTATCAGTCCATATTCATTTAGGATTTTTAACACTGAAATTTACCACACTCTTTAAAAGAATACTGCGAAGCGACAGACCACAACATGCAAAGATTATGGTCAGTATTACCTCCTAATATGCAAAAGAACACAAGTCAGTTTTCAGCATCTTTCATGGGAGTGAAACTTTGCAATCACAAACCAAATGATCTACAGAGTGGAAAAATCAGAGGTGCTTTCAGAAAGAGATTGATTACTCATTTGAACATTCTTGATGAAATGTGACTTTTAAAGAGTTTAAGTAGAATAGCATAAATATCTCATGTCATGATTGATGAATTTGTATAAAATATAAATAATCAAGAAAAACATTAATGCTCTCAAACAGTGGTTTTATATAATTCATAAGAGCTACATCTATTTGTGTGTGTGTGTGTGTGTGTGTGTGTGTGTGTCTTTGTTCTGTATTTACCTTTTGTACACATAATCTGGTTTAAAGAATATACTACAGTTTTATCTATTTATTTTTTCTATTAAATCTTGCCAAAGATAGAACCTTGTGATTCCTTTTAAAAACAATATAACATTCACCTTTTTCACTTGTAAATAAATGAACTTAAAATCATTTTTCCATATCATTCTTAGTTTAATACATGTATGTCATGCTCCTTGCATTCTTTTGTTATCTCTATATTCACATTCATATCCTCTATCTCATTTGCTCTTCTTGGTATTGTTAAGAACAGACGAATATTTTGTTCTTAGATCTGGTATTGTTGTAAATATAAACTCAAACTAGGCTCAACTCAAAACAGACTACCAACCTGGCCCTAGGCAGTGAGGTGAAGACTAATAATGGAGCTATGCTCCTTTCTATGCTCCTTTCTAAAATGAGCATGTATGATTGATATTTTGATGATAATGTCACAGAATTGAGGTATCATGCTCTCTCTCTCTCTCTCTCTCTTCTCTCTCTCTTTTCTCTCTCTCTTACGCCCTCCCCCTTTATAATCTAATATGTTATATCAATCTTCATCATTTTTTTTTTTTTTGGGGGGGGGGGGGTTCTAAGCATTATGTGAAACAAGCAATAACTTAAGGCCAGGAGATGCTAGAATGTATGTATTATTAAAATTACCTGTTGTCCAGTTTATCTACTACTTGAAAATCTGACAAAAACTTTGTTGTTTGTGATTTGGGACATACATAATTATACTGTAGCAGGGATTTTTATGGGTTTGTCAGTCTTTAATCATTCATCATATCTGGAAAACATCCAACTAGTCTGTTTGGTGATATAAATCTATTTTTGCTCACACATAAAAATCATGCAGCACGTGATATATCTCGAGTTGGTGGCACATCTATGTTAAACAGAAAGACAATATTATCCCACACCATAAACTCTACAGGTAGCAATTACTATTAATTGTCATCCTAGACGTATTACGTTTCACATTTTACTTTATCCTTTTACATCAGCGACAGGGTTCAGTAGGTATCTTAAAGGGATATGGTGCTAAAATAATTATGTGGACTGAGTGAATGCAGCAATATTATTAGAACACATCAGCAGAGTTTGAAGAAAATCAGACAATCTCTTCAAAAGTTATGAATCCTTAAAGTTTCTGTGCTGCTATCACTGGATGTGAAGACTAAAGCAGTTTGTGACATCACTGCAGGACAATGATATAAAGAAAATATAATGAGAATTAGGCATGTTTACATTTTTCTAGCATAATTAAAGAACACTTGACTGACCACTTTTAGAAAGCAGGAGGAATAATATTACCATTACCACATGTCAGTAACAAGTCAAGGGAGTGTGTACTTCTTATTACTGCATTCACTCAATTCACATATATTTTTTAGTATTATTCCCCTTTAATCGCCACTAGGAAAGTAGGGGCAAAAGACGTTGTGAAACTAGTGATGCATACGGTTTGCTCTTCTTCAATGAGTTATTTCCATATCTTGCCCTTCTCTGTACTTGGAATTTCCATGTGGTGTCGGACCCAGACAGTCAACTTCTAACCTTACCTCATGGGAGAGAGTGCACTGCAATGTATTTACTATCTCACAATGAGAGTCAAACATACGTTGACTCTGATGGCACTTGCCCAATGATGATGAGGACTCTCATGACTACCATTGTATAATTTGGACTATGCATGTCGATGTTTGTAAGTCTCTGTGTTAGTGCTAATATGAAGTAGCAAGCAGTATTAAGAAACATTTCTTCTATCATTTCTTGAAATACCTGTATAACACTGCACACATTGAGGAATGAGATAGGTGAGTCATACAACTTACCGACAGATTGATACTGTTAATGGCACCAGCAGCTTCTTTTCTTGTGCTGAATTGACAAACGCACATCCTGGATGGTAGCAAATAAAAGCACAAGAAGAAATGAGTAGTGAGAGAGTAAAAATATGATGCTGTCACAATGTGTATCATCAGAACCAGGGTGACCATTGTGGAAACATTACTCTCTGAATATGTGTATACAAGCATTCTAAATGGCTTTATCATGTAGATATTTCACGTTATCAAAAATGGTGACGACAAATTGCTACATTACAAACAATTTTCATTGTGAGTCCATAACATTTTTTTTTTCTAGAACAGGAGTTCACAACCCATGATCCATGATACTCAACTCAAATTCATGAAGTTGCTATGTAAACCACTATAGACACTTTCAACATACCGTCTTGCGCCTTCACATCTTTTACAGCCACTGTTTACCATTGGGAGCAGTGATTTAAAAAATTTTCCGAGTTATCACATCTGATGCATACGTATAGTTCAGTTGTATCACGAAACACCCTACCAAACAAAAATTTTGCAATAAAGCCACAAATATAACAAGATACCACTAATTTTCTCAATAAACAATAACTGTTGATGGTTTATTGTACAAGATTTGAATAAAACTATTGTTCACATTTTGTATATCTAACAATACTTCACTTTGATTATACTGATTAACATTTCTACATTGGTTGTTTTGATCTCTAAATCACATATTAGAACTACTTTGAAGCACTGAAGCTGTTTTTTTTTTCATCTGTAAACAGTGGCTTTAAATACAGAAGAAAAGAAAAGAAAAGAAAAGAAAGGAATTATACTTAGAATTGAAGGTTTCAACATTTTTGCTAAAACAGGCTTCCTGGGGTTATTCTGAAGTAAACAGCAGAACACAGACTCTAAGAGACTGGACCAGGTGTGGGTATAACAAAGAATCCAAAAGCTTGTGTCAAAGCATGATATTCCACAAGTAACAATAAGGTCAGGGTATGATTTCTAGCCTGAAATTATGTTCTCTATGTAAATAGATAGAGAACTATAGAGTACCTGTCTCTTGACATGAGCTTGCCTCAATCAGCCAGAGGCACTAGGGGTGACATGACATGCATGCTTTGTTGTTCTTTGCTGTGCTTGATGGAAGTCTTACTCATTTATATTTAAGTATAACACCTTCTACAATCAGGCCGAAGCTATACTACCAAATTATAATGTATTCCGACACACTGGATGGGTCATTAATTTTGTGCAATAATTGCATGTGAATGAAGTAGACAAATTTGCAAGCAAATTGCTTCCTACATCATTGAACAGAAACTGAAATAATTTTGTGATTATATTCATATAATACTGACATGCAATACATCATTTTTTATACATATTTCAAAAAGACATGAGCTTTCATCAGGCATTTTCACATCAGCCCGATGAAAATCCAAGCTCAAGATTTTTTCCGCGTTCACACAATAGCATGCTATTTTTTCATGCTCATTCAAAAGCTGAGCATGCCCAAACAGCATTGGTAGAGTGTGCACCTTCAAAAAATAACCTGCAATTTATGTGCAGGTTGCCTCGATCAATCTGGTCACACACGCTAGGCATGATGGGATGTATCGCGCTAAGTTCTTGAGGCGAACTGACATTATCAAATAGCGGCCCAGTTTACAAATCATCCTGCTATTTCGGAAATTACCCGAGTTTCGGTCGAGAAATTTTCTCGAGCTTAGCTTTCATATTATCAAACAGCATGCTATTTGGTCATCAGGTTATGAAAATCCAAGCTCGAGATTCTGAAAATAGCGCACTACTGTATACGCTGTTATTTTCGTGAACAGATATTTTCGCGAATGACGAGGTCACAAACATTTTTGCGAGATGTTGTTTTCGCGAATCAACGCGGACGCTTACGTTAATGCTCTATTAACACAGCGCATGGAGTCATTTTCGCGTGTTGTTAAATTTGCGATCCAACTGTGATTCGCTAAATTCGCAAAAATTAAACCCTCGTGAAAATAACAGCTTATACAGTATTTTGAAGCATTGGGCTGATGTGAAAATGCCAATTATTATTCCCAAGATATGGCGAGCATCCAAACTATTAGAAACTGATGACTGATTCCCCCCGTGAAATTTACTATGTACAAATAACAATGGACCCACTGCTTCAATTGTTCCTTGCAGCTGTATTTCTTTATCAAGAGGACTTCAACACATGAGTATGGCTTGGCTCTTTTGAAAAATTAGAGGATCTTTGACTCACGAAAGGAACAGCAGCAGTTACATTTAAAATTGTGGGAAGGAGTGCCAGTTACACAAAATGTCCCACTCATGTACACACACATACACATGTACACATCATAATTTATGCATACATATTTACATAATGTCCCTCTAAGAGGCATATCAAAATTACTCAATCACTAATTTTTCCTTCCTTTTCTCACAACTGTGGCAACATATGCCATCAACTTCAAAAGCATTTTTTTTTTATGGGGAAAAGCTAATGATGATGTATGCCCAAAATGCTGTATCAAGGAGCATAAATCTAAATTACACATATATTGAATGCAAATCAAAAATATTAAATGAGCCCCACCTTAGATATTACAGGATATGTATGAAGTAAAATTATTAACTTTAAGTAATCAACATTCGCTGAGGAGAGTGTGTGAAAAGAAATGCATTTTATTTCTTACTATTGATAGGTTTTTGGACTATTTACATACTGATTGTTGATCGGAATATTACAGGAACAGAATTGCTTCCAACAAATCTTCCAAAGACAAATTCAAAAAAGAATAGAAATTTGATCAAATATGATCAGACTGAGCATATTTTACCAAAGAGTTGTGTGTTATTTAAAAAGAAAAACAAGAACCAAAACAATTACTTGTATAATTCTTGTGTTCATGATCATCTGAATATTTTGCAGGGTGTTTTTTTTTTTAATCATTGTTTCAAAATAGATTTTTATGTGATTTTGAGATGATGTACTTTGACTCAAAACATGTTTTGTACTTCAGAATGTAAACCATATAAACTTAATAGTCCTCCAATGAAGCAAAGAGAAAATCAAAAACTTAAAAAAACTAGCTGTATATTGATGTAATATTTACACACAGTAC
This sequence comes from Diadema antillarum, assembly GCF_040938485.1. Classification (NCBI taxonomy): domain Eukaryota; kingdom Metazoa; phylum Echinodermata; class Echinoidea; order Diadematoida; family Diadematidae; genus Diadema; species Diadema antillarum. The sequence goes on along the minus strand of NW_027271732.1, from coordinate 728,813 downwards.
ATAGTATTTGTAAGAAATGAATGTTTGCAAACAAGAGTTTGCATGTCCCATATGCAGCTTAATTAGTATCCCCTGCATCCTTTCAAAAACAGGTGAACTCACTGAAAATAGCCAAAATACTAATATAGCCATAAAACAGGACAGATGTCTCTAGACAAATCCATCATGAATACTCATTACTAAGATGATATTCTTACAATCAGAAATGAAATACTTGAAATGCCATAAAACTTTTATTTTCTATAACCTGTAATCCATCACATTAGACAATGCACCTGCAAGTAATGCACTATTGTTACACAACACTTGTAGCTTAGAGACAAGGATGGAAGAGCTATCTTTACTCTAATAGAGGATCCAGTCATATGGTAGCAAAGTGCCACAGTACATTCTCATAAATGTGAGAGAGCACACAGAGTAAACTCAGTCATACAGGTTCTGCTCTGCCATGACTGTTGAGGTACAGTGCTCACCTGTTAATCAGGAACCACTTTAGTGGGAACCCCACTTAGGTGTAACAAAACTTGATGTAACAATTTTTCATATATATGTTATTTCCACCACTTAATTGGAACCACAAACTGCTTTATCTGAACAAATTCTGGCTGAAGCACTTTTATTGTCTAAAAATAAGTAAATCCTTAGAAATGATCAAAGGCATTTCATTTCCTTATCATATAGGGGTTATTTTCTAATCACTTCCAGACAGATTAGGCCGATTGCATAGTCTAAACAAATGCCATTACGCAGCAGGATGTAGTGCAGGCAGTCATATGATTATAATAATACTGTAAAAGTGGATATTTTCACGCGACTAATTTTTCGCGCTAGGCCAGGTAAGAAGAGTTTCGCATGTTTTTAATTCCGCGAAATCAAGACATCAAGTACAGGAACATATGGTAAAGCAGAAATATTTGCATGTTTTTATTTTCGCTCTAGCTTCTGGTTGCGCAAAATGCACAAAAATTTCCACTTTTACAGTAATAGTGGCTACTTGTATAGCACACAGGTCCACCTTTCGGTGCTCATGGCGCTTCAAAAAAAGAAAAGATAGATATATATATATATATATATATACATGTTCAGACATGACAACAGAGAAGGAAATGGCAAACAACAAACAAACAGATATCAGATAAAGAATACAATTGTTCCAAACCTCATAGACTGCAATTATAGTCCTCAGTGTGAGAGGAACACATACATTTTAAGTTCAGATTTGAATGTTTCTGTAGATGACAGTTGCCTTAACTGAATAGGTAACTGATTCCACAATTTTGGTCCCATCACGAAGAAAGCATGATCACCCCATCCATGTTTTACTCTGGGTGTTTGGAGTAGCAATGCATCTGATGATAAACGTAGACTTCATGTCTGATTGTATTTGGGAATAGAGTCACGTAGGTATACGGGGGAAAAAGAATGAACTGAATGATGTACTAACAACAGAATCTTGAAAATAATCCTATTTTTTCTACAGGTAACCAATGTAAAGAATGGAGAATCGCTGATATGGAATCAAACTTATTAGTAAAAGTTTAAAGATTACACAACAAATTTGAAAAAATCTAACCAAGAAGAAATCAAAGCATGAATAAGTATCTCAGCTGCAGAGTTATACAAATATTTCCTTATGAAACTTAAATTACACAACTGATATCTAACATTCCGCTGAATTTTAGTTATATGACTTCGAAATGACATTTCCCGATCAAATATAACACCTTAATTATGGGCTGTTTTTGATGGAGTAATACAAGTGCTACCGATGTGGACATGACATGATTGGTAATCGACTTTACTTAGCATATGCTTTGAACCCAATAAAAAAACCCTCAGATTTATTATAAAGCATTGTCAGCTTCTACTCATACACTTAGCACCCAATGCATAGGGAGAATCACCTTGCCATCATGCAGTCTATACTCTCACTGTTAGTGCATATGGTAGTAATGTGTGTAGTGTGTGTGATTGTGTGACAGACAGCGTTAGAAGGGAGGTATGAGTATGGTAAAGAGAAAAAATGTGTTCTTTCCAAGAAGTGTCAGCATATTTTATGTACATTTATGTACCACGTTAAAGTTAGCAGAGTTGCCTACTTTCTCTGGATTGATAGGGTCATAGGCATCATGACTTGATATGCCCTAGGAACTCCAAAAAGGGTTATTTTGTGGATAAAATGAATACAGATTTGTTCTGATGATGCATTTGCCAAAATTATGCGACTGCTGTGTCTTTTTTTTTAAATTGCCGTTTTGTGCCTGTGTGTCATAGCGCCTGTGTAATTGTTGCTGTGGTTATCAGTGGGTTTGATGACTGTGCATAGTTTAGTCCAGCCCACATACAGGGCTTCATGCTGTGTGGTTTGTACAGGCCAATACCAGTCACCACTTAAGTGGGAGCACTGCTTTAATGGGAGAAAAACATGTCTCCCGACCCCTCTTGATTAAGCAGTGACCACTGTACTAATATTAGGCTGAAAAGTGAGTAAAAAAGGCAGCCATCGCACAGTTCATTTTAGGTGCAAATATACAAAACAGAGCCAGCGAGAAGATGGGAAGGGTCATCGTGCAATTCTCGTCCCTAATGGCCAACACGCTAATGGCTATGTGCCACATGTCACTCTCAAGTGATTATGCATGGCTGCAGTGAATGTCAGTAGGGTACATACGTTCAGTAGTAAATTGTCAAAATCAAAACAAGCCCCTTAACATTGTTCTTCTGAAGATAAGTCATACTAACAACACTAACAAAAAGAAGTACGAGGTTCAGAGCCTAGTGCAAGCAATGATAAGTTAACTATTCCTAAGACAGGCTATACTCTGTGGAATCTGTGAGCTGTGAGCTGATATATTGGGATTTTGTACTGTTGTTTCTGACAATTCTATTCAATTCAAAGTTTATTTCATTTTTCGACAAAACATATATGTTACACTTCTTTTACAACAGAGAATAAGGTAAACAGAACATAATGCAATGAAAAGACTGTGCAATAATTGAGGACCTTATAGTAATTATACATTGTAGAAAAAAAGAAACAGAAGTGGTCGAAATGAAGTACATGTATAACTTTGCTTAAAGTGCGAAAAATGGAGAGACCCACTAAAAAGACAGAGCTTGTAGAATGTGGGCCCCTCTGGAAAAAAAAAAAAAAAACATCGATGGGAAGATTAATTGGAGCATCATAAATACAAAAGTAAAGAAGGAAGAAGAGGAAGAAATCTGGAAGCCCACTGAGAATTAGGTTCACAGATAAATACACTTACTTTCATAGACGCGAACAAACATGAAACAAGACTAGACAACAAAGTAGATGCTGAAGAAAAGGCTGTACGGGACAAAATGGAATGGACAAGACTAACAACGCGAACAAGCATGAAACAGGACTAAACAACAAAACAACTACTGAAGGAAAGGCAGTACAGAACTCATGTTGCAGATATTTTGAAGTCAAACCAGCTGACTGCTTTGAAATGCAGCACAACTCTTTCTAGATTTAAGTGCTTATTGAAGTGCTCTTTTTTTTTTTAACAGTTAGCCATGAATGAGTAGGCAATGTTCTTTTTATCTATCCTGTCTGCTATCCTTATGTATACTGCATGTGTGTGTGTGTGTGTGTTGTGTGTGTGAGTGGATATAATATGTATGTATTAAAGGCATAATCTACCATTTGCAGAAGAAACAAAAACCCAGCATTAGTGCTTTAAAACAGTTCTAAAATATAAGTCAGGGACAGAAACAACCACTAAAAAAATTTGAATTCGTATAATCGATGTTCAGTACTGTTAAATACACAAAATGTGAACAATAGTTAAAATAAAAATGTTTCCAGACTAAACCGTCTACAGTTACGGTTTAATGAGAAAAATACTGATCTCCTTATATTTTAGGCTTTATTGCAAAAATTTTACATGGTAGGATGTTTTTTTGATACAACAGACCTACAAGTATGCATCAAATGTGACATCTTGAACATCTTTTAAATCACTGCTCCCAAAGGTAAACAGGACCTTTAATGTGAAGGTGTCTTGTTTATCTACTTGACTTCACGCAGAATTATTTGTAATGTTGCCATTGTAAAGTATATAGTATTATCATGTGTAGGCATCCCAATACAAGCACATGATGCTTTCAAGGCTGCCTGGCTCTCATTGTAAATGCCATTATCTATATGTTTTTGTGTTTTATTTGGCCGTATAAATGGCCTAAATTGGCCTCAATCAATCATCTTAGACTTATGATTTTTGCAGGTGTGTGAAAGTACCTGCAGAAGAAAAACAAAATAGAAACTTGCGAAAAAAGGTATGAAGCGCATTAAACTGTGAACATTCCAATGCAATCAAACTGCAAAAAAAAACCCAAAAAACAAAAGACAAAAAAAGTCTGAAAAGTGGGCATTGGGTACAGCAAAAAGATTTGAAATCAAAACTCTGAACTCTGAAATCCCTGTTCATAGTACAACAAATGGCCCTGAGAACAAGCAGTAAGAATCTCTGAGAACATTGTGATTCAAAACATGACATTTCTGATACATTTATGATGTGCAAATCAGAGGGCAGATAATGTTATATATTCAAAATACCAAATCATATTTGCATCTATTATTGTTTTTAACTTTCTGTCATATATCAGTCTCTTATTTTGCTAATTCACAAAGTCTTTGCTAGTTTGAGCTCGCCACACATACAGATGGATGGAAAGGACGCTTGTTTTGACAGACAAACAAATAAATAATTACAGGTTGCAGCTCGAATGTCTCAAAGTCTCATTCTCCCTTTAGCCTGTCTTCAAGGTTGAGAGATGTTTTCAACACCAGTCCTCAATCAAACTTTATAAATACATTGGTCCATGCCCAAGTCTTGGGTGCGTACCTATCTTGTGAATGACCTAGGACAATTAGTCTAACTGCAGAAATGTTGTTACTGATAAGTGACCGAGCACATGGGTGGAACAATGGGCAACAGCCTGTTTCCAGGCCGAGTGCCCTGTCAGACATAATTACATAGCTCACATAAGTTGATATATAAACCTCCTTAGGTCAAGGAGTGTGAAAGGAGCATTCATGCTCATTTGGTTTAGACTAAACATCAATTTGAATCTAGACAAAATGGGGACTAGACCATATACAAATTGCAGAAACATGTCAAGAGGAAAGTGAAAGAGAAAAGGAAAATAGGACATAGAATGTAAAAGATGGAATGGAGAGAGTGATTGAAAGAGGAGACTATACTGGCACTTTATCTAGAGTAGATATGCTTCTCTGAATTCAAGAGAGACAAATCTATAAAACATGTTATGAATTAAAATGTCTTAATGAAAGTTTTATTCAGTATTATGGATTGTATATCTTTTCGTACTGCAACTGCAATATCTGTATGACAGGAAAAAAAATAATCACCTGAGCTTCCACTGGTTGTTTAGTATTACTGCAGACTCAACATTCATTTGCTTGTCTGCACATAGAAGCATCTGTTTTTCCCATGACAAGCCTGTCACTCTCCAAATACAGAACATTCTGAGGAACAAAGGTATGTTGGGAAACTTCCCTGTCATATCAGACTTAAATCAGTTTTATCTGATACCAAACCAGCTGCCTTCAGGACTGTCTTAGTAATAACATATTGAATGTGATTCCAATGAAATGACCTGGCAAAGGAGGCAAAAGGTGCTAGTGGGCACAAAATCAAAATATTTCCATCACAACAGACAAGACAGGCATTCACAGTCATGGAGACAGAAGAAATAACTTAAACCTCACAGAACCGAGAAACAAGCAGGCAGGAACAATGGTATCATAATGATAATTTGAAGAAAAAGAAATTAAGAAGAAAACATTCACTAATGAATGAAACAAGCTGAGAAGTAGTAGGACATGTGAACTGGAGTTCACAAATTGCAGAAATAGTCTCATTCACATATGGCAAAAAAAAGATACGTGGCTGAAGAAAGCATGGAAACAAATAGCATGAAGAGAGGAAGAAAAGCAAACCCCAGGATAGTCAATAGCAAACCCACAGTAGGGTCAAGAGAGTAATCTTATGTCCAAACCTCGACTGATTCCGTTAGGGTCCTTGAGAATGGTGCACTCGTCTATCTTGCCAAAGTGACTGAACATGGCACGGACTTCTTCCTCCGTCTGAGCTTTGTTCAGCATCCCAACGAAAAGCTTCCTATCTTCTGTGTAGCAGAAAAAGTGGGAACAACAGAGGGACAAATACGGTAAGGCAAATCAAGATTAAGAAGACACAGGCATGCCTTAATGGGGGACAGTTTCAGAAAGCTTGTAGATAACAGACATATGACCTCAGATCACCATATTGCTGACTAACCCACCACTCTACTGCTTGTTGTTTTGTTAACTTTTTGCCTGTCTGTCTGCTAGCCAGCTTTGACCTCTGGCAAAAATAGGCAAATAGTTAAATACAGTATGTCCCCCAAAAATTACAATCTGACTTCTGCATTAATAACCTTCAAAATGATTAAACTATCTTAACCCTATTTCAGGGTATAAAAATATAACATCTTACCTTGGTCTGTATTTTGCAGAAAACCCCATTCAATTTGATTTAGTGGTCAAATAGAGAAATGTAGATTGTTGCAAGGCCTGTCATGGGTCTGATTCTTCCAAGTTTAGCACTTGAATGCTTTTGGAAATGCATATTACTGTGTGACATACAGTATAGAGTGCTTTCTTATGTAAGAATGGACATACTAGTTTTTTGTTTTTGCTTATGCTGTCGAGGCATAGGTTTAAAAGTAAAACTTGTATTCTATTCTTTAACACTTTGTTAAGAGGATTTCTCACATTTAAAAAATGATCTGTTGTTCATATCTAACATCACCTGTGCACCATTTCTTTATAACTATCAAGCTTTGATACACACACACACATACACACACAAATATATATGTTAGTATGTTGTACAAGGATTCTCATTTTAAAAGCAAAAGCTTATCACAGTACCTGCTACCTCCTTTTAGGCACCAGCCTTTGAGTACCAGGAAAGTTGCAAAATTTTGAACCAGCAAACTAAAATTATAGATATTTAGAGGTACAGCTTAACATACAACATTGGGGTTTGCACACTCGAAAAAATACAATACACAAAAATATCACTGGTATCCTCTGCAGCAGAGGCATGTAATAAAGTCTGAACATGTTAACTGCTCATCTATGAAATAAGACATGTCAAAGAAGGGAATTCATGGCTGGGATATGAACTAGCAGAAGCCTCTTTGTAGTAGGAAAGAGTTACAGTTGCTGCAAGATAATTATGCAACTGTATATCACATAAACTTTGTTTCCACAGAAAATCTGGAAGTTATTGGATAATGAGTATGGTAAAGAAAAAAGGGAAACCTGTTGGGTAAACTGAACACTTAAATGCAAAAAGCACACCAATGCATTTATCCATTTCATATTGTAACATTTTGATATTGACACATTGGATTAACCCTTTTGGTGCCATGGACTTTGGAAAGTGTGTAAAATGCTATGGGGTTTTCTTTGTGAATGTGGATTATCAGACAAGACTTGGCACTTCACAGTGCACAAAAGGGATATGACTGCGGTTGACTCAAACTTGTTAATGATGTGTAGTCTACATGTACATGGTCTCTCTAAGCTGTCTCTCTACAGAGATTAGCAAGTAGTATTTCTTCATAAAAACCCACCAAATGTCCAAATTTTACTTATAAATGTTATGTCAGAAAATATGTGAGCTTTGAGACTAAGCCACATTCACTGCTGACAGCTGTAAACAGCAATTCATGATTCCCTTCAAGTGTACAAAACAATATAGAACAGCTCACCACACATTTAGCCCACTGAGGGTGAGTCCAGAGTATACTCGGGCAAGTGTCTATGGGAAATGCGTGTTGTACCAAATCAGCCCGTCCTCACTAGGTTAATGGCATTTGGCTCTCCAGACATCAAGTGACAACTTCCTGTCTACAATTTCCTCATTTTATCGCTAACAAGTTTGTCTGTCTCATCACTGCAGCACTACAAAATTCCTTTTTGGTTAGGGATATATAAAAACCCATCCAATTGATGCAAGATACAAATGAAACATAAAAAAAAAAATGAATCTAACATGTTCACATCTAATGTAGATAATAAAGAAGTGGCATGAAGATTATATACAAGTCAGCAAACTTGATGACCTTTGACACTATAAAAGATGGAACACGGAAGGAGCATCACCAAAAACAACAGGAGTCTGGATTTGACCATCATACATCTGAGTACAAAACATTAATGATATCTGTCACAAAATGCTAACTTTATGGTGCACACAAGATACCCAGAATAATATGGCCTTTGGCCCTATAGGAGGTGAAACAGTAGGAGAAGCAGTATCAGAAATTGTAGGGGTCTAATTTCACCATGATGCAGGTCTATATGAGTTTTGAAAGAAAAATCCATCAGGAAATGTGGATGGCAGAGCACTACATAAGAAATGACCAAATGAAAGGCAAAACATTTGAGGGCAGCATAAACTAAAACAAGTATGGGTCAAGATTTAACGAAAATACACCTCTGTACAAAACTTAAACAAAATCCTTTGACAAATGGGGCCAGTAGAATGCAGAGAAGGAGACCATAGATATTCAATCAGTTTGTGACAAAACAAGTGAGGTCACTACAAGAAATGGGAGGCTAGATTTATAAACAAATACACTTCCAATTCGATATGAGTAAAATCCATCAAGAAAATAATGGCCCATTGGCCACCCACATGACATCAACCAAAATATGACCTTAGACCCTAAAAAGGGCAAAACACTAGGGACAGCAGCATTAAAGACATTAAGGGGTCTAGGTTTCACCATGAAACACCTCCATACCACTTTTGAAGAAAAATCAATCTAGAAATGCACACCACAGAGCACACACAAGAAATACGATATGGTGACTGCCTTTGATTCCGTACAAGGCAGCACATTAGGGGCAGCATCACCAAAAATTACAGGGGTTCAATTGGGGGCAGTAAGCCGAAATGAGCACAGGTCTCTGGGATCCCCAGAGGGTTCCTGGGGTGGGGGGGGGGGGGGCATGGTGCCCATTTGAACAAGTACATCTTTCATCATGCTAGCAATTACACATTGTATCAATTTGTGACAAATTTGACAATACATTTTCAAGAAGATAAAAATGTGAAAATTGGCCCTTACTTCAGTCCCTTTACCTCACCCAAAACAAGCCTCAACTTGGTCACCCCTGGGTCTGACATGAATAAACATGAACAGTACAGTGATCTACGTAATTACATTACTAACTTAGCTAATATGGTACTATAGAATACTATACAGTACTGTACTGTATTGTGACATACAAGTATATACATTACATCAACCCAGCAATAATACCTGTAAAGTTTGGTAAAAATTTGACCATGCATTTTCAAAAAGATGCAAATGTCCAAACTGGTCCCTAATCTGGTCCCCCTCCCTCGCTTACCCAAGCACAGGGAACCCCTGGATCTGCCATAAATTAACTTGCAAATACAGTCACCAATGTACTTACTCACAGCACTAATTTACATTGTAGCACCATCACATCTAGACTTTTATAGATTCTTTAATTTGGGGGCTTTGGGGCCAAGGTGGGAGGGGGGCATGGCACCCATCTGAACAAATTGAGATCCTACCGCCCTAAGGATGCACCTGCTGAGGTTGGTAAAAATCTGTCATGGTGTTTTTAAGAAGAAGCTAAAAATGTAAAAAATGTACAGAGGACACATAACAGGCGATGGACGATTAATGACTGCATTTGGTCACTTGAGTCTGTGGCTAAGGTGAACTAAAAACAAAAATTTACTAACAGTTCCATTATTACTAAATACCACAATGAGTTCCAGTAAGAGAAAAAAGGTCATTCCCCTGCAGGTATCTTGGCACTCTCCTGTATGTAAACGTCATCATTATTTTTATTTCAACTGGAAATCTAATGAACGCAGTGTTCCTCAGAATGGACCAGTCATCTAGTCACACTCTTAGCAGTTACTCTGAGGGATTTGCCTCCTGTAAATATTGGAAGACAATGCCCTCTATTGACTCGGTCTTCTCCTCCTTGGATCTGTGGTACTCTTGATCTTAAAGGACAAGTTCACCTTCATAAACATAAGGATTGAGAGAATGCAACAATATTAGTAGAACACATCAGTGAAAGTTTGAGGAAAATTGGACAATCGATGCAAAAGTTATGAATTTTTAAAATTTTTGTGTTGGAACCGCTGGATGAGGAGACTACTACAGCTTGTGAGTCATATGCGTACAACAGTATAAAGAAAATGTAAAAGAAAATTCAACATATTTTCACTTTTTTCGCATAATAAAAGAGCTCTTGACTTGCCTCTTTCTAAAGGCAGGGGGAATAACATTGCCCATAACATTTGTCGGTAACGAGTCAGGGGAATGTGTACTTTTTTCAAAAGATGGAATTTTGTGAAATTCTCTTTATATTTTCCTTATATTGTTGCACGCAAGTTATTCATACACTGCAGTAGTCTTCTCATCCAGCGTTTGCTGCACAAAAATTTTAAAAATTCATAACTTTTGAACGGATTGTCTGATTTTCCTCAAACTTTCAATGATGTGTTCTACTAATATTGCTACATTCTCTCAATCCTTATGTTTATAAAGGTGAACTTGTCCTTTAAGTCCCAAAAGCGTACCAGGGCAATTACCCCTTGGTTAATTACTGGTTAGTGATAAGGTTAGAGTAAAGACTAGAAGCACTCGCAATCGAGCACATGACGTATCCCCCGAACCCGTCTCCCATACTCCATCTAAATTACTTTTTAGGCCAGAATTTTGTACGATATGGCAACTGTTGCAGGATACAATAAAATCCAAATAGGTGTAGGTGTATAGATTTGACTATGATACATTTACATACCAAATTTGAAAAAAATCGGTCAAGAAACAAGGCAGGGTCGCACACACAAGCAGACCCTGTAAAATTCACCTTTTCATGTATAAAGACGGAACAAGCGAGGACGCCATCACCAAAAACAATACGGGCATCTTCATTTCACTATAATGCACCTTTTTGCCAAATTTGAAGAAAATCTTGTAAGAAATGTGGCTGATAGAGCACACACAAGAAATGAGCATTGGCATCCAAAGTCGGAACACTGAGGGCGCCGTCACCACAAACTGTTGTGTCCTTCATGTAGAATGATCACCCATACTCCTCCCTAGCAAGTCTGAATAAAATCTGTTGGGTAACAATCAAGTTATTGCATAAATAAGCACTTTTGCACATTTTGACATGATCAAGATGACCTTTGACCCTGTAAAAGGTGGAACAGTAAGGGCAGCATTACCAATAGGTATAGATGTATAGATTTGACTATGATATATTTACATACCATATTTGAAAAAAATTGGTCAAGAAACAAGGCCAGCGTCACACACAAGCAGACCCTTTAAAAGTTACCTTTTCATGTATAAAGACGGAACAAGCGAGGGCGCCATCACCAAAAACGATAGGCCTCTTCATCTTACAATAATACACCTTCATGCCAAATTTGAAGATGATCAAAGAAGAACTGCAGCCAGTAGAGCGCTCACAAACAGGCCCTATTGAATTTACCTTTTCATGTTTAAAGATGGAACAAGCGAGGGCGCCATCATCAAAAACAATAGGCCTCTTCATCTTACCATAATACACCTTCATGCCAAATTTGAAGACGATCGAAGAAGAACTGCAGCCAGTAGAGCGCTCACAAGCAGACCCTATTGGTTTTACCTTTTCATGTATAAAGACGGAACAAGCGTGCCTAAAACCATAGGCATCTTTGACTTATTATAATACACCTTCATGCCAAATTTGAAGATGATTGAAGACGAACTGCAGCCAGTAGAGCGCTCACAAGCAGACCCTACTGAATTTACCTTTTCATGTATAAAGACGGAATAAGCGAGGGCGCCATCACCAAAAACAATAGGCCTCTTCATCTTACCATAATACACCTTCATGCCAAATTTGAAGATGATAGAAGAAGAACTGCAGCCAGTAGAGCGCTCACAAGCAGACCCTATTGAATTTACCTTTTCATGTATAAAGACGGAACAAGCGTGGGCGCCATTCACCTAAAACCATAGGCATCTTTGACTTATCATAATACACCTTCATGCCAAATTTGAAGATGATCGAAGAAGAACTGCAGCCAGTAGAGCACTCACAAGCAGACCCTACTGAATTTACCTTTCCATGTTTAAAGACGGAACAAGCGAGGGGGCCATCACCAAGAACGATAGGCGTCTTTGTCTAACCATAATACACCTACATGCCAAATTTGAAGATGATCGGAAAAGAAACGCAGCTGGTAGAGCGCTCACAAGGAAATCTCTGCGGCGGCGGCGGCAGCGGACGCGGCGCGACGAGGCCAAATTCATAGTATCCTCCAAACTCTGTTCGGGGGATACAATTAGGGTAAGGGTTAGGTTTAGGGTTCGGAGTTATGAGTTAGGGTTAGGATTAGGTTCGAGATTAGGGCTAGGGTCAGGGGAAGGGTCCAGGGTAATTGCCCAGGGGGGTAATTGCCCTAGACCCCCAAAAGGAAATGTTTCCACATCATATCAACCTATTTCTTTCATCTGAATGATAAGTTTTCCTGTGTGATAGAGATCTTGCAAGGGGGAAATTGGTGAAACTGCAAAAATTTCAAGTTAACTTGGTACTGAGTTACATGCCTATTACAGCAATGGATGCATCGCTACATGGCATCAAACCTATGGTGATTGCTCTAATAAATCTATTTCATTGATTGTAATCAGTAAAATAGATTTCTGTAATCACAGAGAATAAAAGTTATATCTTCCATTTTCTTCCTGTATTTAAAAGTGAGTGAAGGTAAAATTAAAGTTGATTTGTATAAATCCCTCATCATTCTTTGTATACTAACCATGCACTAAGCACTCTCTTCATGTTTGTGAAGGTAAAATTAAAGTTGAATTTTTTGTGTATAAATCCTTCATCGTTATTAACCAGGCACTATGCACTCTCTTCATGTTTGTGAAGGTAAAATTAAAGTTTCGAGATATTTGTATTTTTCTGTTCGAGTTGATCATGGGAAAGGGTACAATTATTTCCAGACACAACTCTGCTAAAGCATGAATATGCATTTGATTAACACATTGCTGGTCTGTATACCCCAGATTCACTACCTGCGAAGTTTCGTGTTTGCGCAATAAGTAGTCAGGTTAAAATCAGAGCAAGTAGACAACCAAATTTTAGAGAAAATATTGGATATGCACAACTAGATCATCCTCCTGCACATACATTCTCTACTGGTCAGTGCACACTTAGCCCTGGCATTCAATGCATATTTTGTCAACAAGAACTTTTGAATACACTTTAATTTTGCAAATCTTGGCTTTTGCCAAATTTACGAAATCAAAATGCACATGAACATTCCTCGTTTTACAGTATATCCAAATCAAATGAAAGTTAACAAAGGATAAAGCTCATTTCAAGCATTACACTTATGCATGCTCTGTCTCAACTGGTAGTGATATGGGAAATTTCTGGACAAAGTGTCCATAAATAATGACTCCTCAAGCTATGTTTCCCTGCATCATATCTGTACTTCAGATAGGGCATTAAATGAAGGTCCCAAGTGTGAAAAAAAATCCCATTTCATTCATATCACAAAGAGCCAGGTGCTAACTCATTGAAGTCGTCCACCAACATATCCACACCAACATATCCACATCAAAAATGAAAATGATGCTGACCCCTCATAATTTGCCCCAGGTGACTTGCAATAGTAAGCAAACCATATCAACAAGCACATTGTGCCATATGAAGAAAAGTAACTGCATATATTACTTGATACATGCCAATTCTATAATTATATTTGTAAGTGACTATATATGTTATCTCAAAACCTGCTGGACTGAGCACAATTCACATTTTTTCAAGGAAAGAATGAGCTTGTCTAACTAAATATGTTATGACAGAATATCATCGCCATCCTTGTGATTTAGCAGTGACAAGATGTAAATTAAATGCAGCAGCTTTTTGCATATGACAAACCACCACCAAGATGTCTCTTGTCACTTCCCATACAACAAGAAACTGCTATTGAGATGCATGCCAAACTTCAGGTTCTTTAGACAGAAAAGACTTGCAATCAGCATTTCAAAGACAGGCCAGGGAAAAGTGGGTAAGCTACATGTCACTAGAGAATAAAAACACTTTTGCCTTCTCTCTGCACAGTTAAATGGCACCTGAGATGACTACCTCCTCAAGTTTCCCCAAATTTACATGCTGATTTGAGTGTAATTGCGGAACTCTAGACCAGTGTTTCAACAAGGCATTGATCTCTAAAACAATTCAAAACTCAATTTGCCCAATTTACCATCTACTGTAGACGAAGGTGTGGTATTATGTATCCTTTTGTCTATCAGATCATCGATACCTACGCGTGCCCATCGATTTGTAATGCACGTCATACAGCTATGCTTCCCAGGTGGGACCTTCCACTCCATTTCCAGCAAAGGAAATTGCTTGTTTTGGTGAGCAAGTATTCTGACAAAGGATGCATGAAGCAAATAGCATTTCTTGTCACTGTTGTTGTTCTGTTTTTCCTGGGCTTCCTTCACACATTCTTTTTTTTCCCCCAGAATTCCTCCTTACCATGGAACATAGGTTGAAGCACATGAATGGATACTCAACATATTCATTCAGTTGCCTTGTGGGTTGACTAGAGTTATCTGCTCAATTCAATACAAAATATTGTCCAAAATAGAAATCTCAGGAGCGTAAAAAAGAAGAAGCTTTTTAATGCACTACTTGTGCATTTCTCGCACAGTATGGCTTCATACATGTAGTACAGTTTGTAGCATGCTTCCATTTGTGCATCTCTGACTAATTTACTTGACAGCCATTAAGCAAATGCAGGCTGTCTATAAGTGCCATAGCTATTGTTCTCACTCTCACATACATGGGAATTGAATCCAAGTCATCTTTTTGTGCTTCATCCGAAAGGCTTGACCCTATTTACACAAGAATTCCTGTTTCTACCGTGGTGTGTATTTTTTTTCCTTTCAAGAAAAAGAATTCACTTAATACAGAAGTCAGCTGGCACTTTGACAATAATTTATAGTTGACAATGACATGTAATGTCTGAGCTAAATTGATATCTCTGATTCACAATGGCCCTCACAGTGGTCTTTTTTTTTTCAAAGTACATGCATTACATAAGATATTTCAAAGATCTGCCAAAATGGTTTCAAATATTGTCTGTTAGTAATCTGATCATGTGAAGTATTCCTTCCTGAGCAATTTTTAATTTTGTGCAAAATTCTTAGGTTTTCAGACTTTTGTACTAGTTTTGTCAATTGCTAAGAATATAAATTCCCTTCACAAATAATTGATAAGTGACTTGTCCCATAGTAGTACTACAGCTAAGCCCATCATGTTGTTTGATCACCTGCAGGTTTTTTGTTGTTTTTTTTAAATTGCAAAATTATTGGATTTACTCAACATTTGATGCATCACACGTTACGCCGGGGTACCGTAGCACCCCGAGGTACCACGTTGTGTAGCGCCACCTCACATCCACTCGAGGACAGCCACAGAGAAATGCATGCACTGTGTGTGCGTGTACATAGTCATTCCCATGCCACTGCATGTTATACTATGCATGCACAGTACGCTGTGATAGCTAGCAATAGCGTGTGCATCAGTGCCGTGCAGTGCAGTGGCTAGCGCACGCTAGCTCCAGCACCAAAAGAGGCCTCATTTCCACTTTTTGGCAACCCAGGGCACAACCTTTAGAAAAAAAAATAATTCAAAAAAATGGCTGATTTTTATTTGGTACCCCGGGGTACCATTTATGTCATCATTTACCATCATCATACCAAGTTCCTGTTATGGCACATCCATGAGAAATCAAGAAACAAGTTTTCTTTTTTTTTTTCTTTTTAGTTTTCCCAAAGCTCAAAAAATATCTTATCTCAACCCGATGACGACATGTCCCGAGAATACTCAGGCAGGTGTCTATGGGAAATGCGTGTTATAGCAAAATAAGTCAATCCTCAATGGGTTAATTGTTAATTGGTCCCCTTTACGAGGTCTGAATTCAAGCTTACAAATGGAAGTTTGTTATGGAGCAATCATTTGGAATTTGACATAGGTTGGGATTTCTATATTCTGAATGAAACTAGTACAATGTAAAATTTATAGATCCATTTCTCCTGTATGAGAAATGGATCTATAT
The DNA here is from genome assembly GCF_040938485.1 of Diadema antillarum. Lineage (NCBI taxonomy): Eukaryota > Metazoa > Echinodermata > Echinoidea > Diadematoida > Diadematidae > Diadema > Diadema antillarum. The sequence continues at coordinate 712,575 of NW_027271732.1, read as the reverse complement.
TAACAAATCCCAATTTGCCTTAATGAAATATCACAAGGACTACATATGGCTGAAAGCTTTCAATAAAATACGGACTGTAAATATATACACCACAGAATTAGTCTGTATGGATAATACGCTATAAAAACTGTATTTTCGCAAGGGTTTATTTTTTTCCAAATTTCGTGAATCATGATTTGGGCTGTAAATTGAACAACATGCAAAAAATATTGCCACCTGATGTTGATTGCACAAAGTGGTAGAGTGAACAGACAGGCATTAGTGCACTTACAATAGCTTTGGTATTAAATCGCAAAAACAATTTAGATTAAAAAAGCTGTAAAGTGCTTTTGACAGGGCAAACAATGAATACTAATGTAAACATGGTCTAGGCTTTATTTAGGTAAAGCCCACTGAGGTCAATCTCAATCTCTGTGTTTCTCAGGAGTTTAAGTTCATTTAATGTACAACACTTATCTATTTTGCTAACTCTACATAATTGAAATGTTTTTCTACAAATCAGAGCTTTTTTCTTCTATTGAGAACTCACCTGACACATTCATACTTTCATAAAATGAACATAAAGTCAAGTGGGAGAAAATCATGAAATTGCAGGTCATAAGTCTTTAATGAAAGATCCATGCCATCTTTAGTTTGCAATTTGCATTTGCACATTTTCCATCAACACTCACGACATACTGATCACCTGCACTGACACACACAATACTAGTAGCTTATGATGCATTGTCAATATACCAGGTGGACAAGAACCCTAATTTCATAAAAGTTCTCACTGGCACATCTTTGGAGAATGTTGTTAACATCAATCATGGATCAACAATTCTGTACTTAAGCCATTCATATTTTTGTATTTTCTCTTGGTCGCAGATTTCATTTCTTCTTTCTCCAAAGAACCAATACTGCCTTAAAAAAATAAAAATGGCTGATCTCTACTTTTATTCACACAGCAGAATGTATTGCTCATGCCAGGACAATATTAAACTCACTCCTGATGCACTCAATGTGCTTTTACAGTGCATTCCTGTTATAACGAACAAGGTTATAACAAAATTCTGGCTACAACGGAGTAAAATTTCAGGCCACAGCATTATCCACTCTATGTATTGTTATTGTCTGGTTATAACGAAAGAAAACTCCCGGTCCGAGGACTTCGTTATAACGGGAGTCTACTGTACTTCTGATTTGTTGATTACTATAAAACATGACATAGCTATTGACTGGAAAGGGATGTGGAACCACCGAATGGAAGAAATGCTGGTGTCTGAAAAGCTTCAGTCTGTCCAACAATGCAGCTGATGGATTTGACTTCCCAAGGTATCAATTCAATACCAGGGGAAATAACATGATTCCTGACAACCAATCTCATCATGGCTTACATCACAAGCAATAGTCTATGTCTGGCATAAAAACAGAACTATCCATTGTTATGCAGTACATTAAAGATAATACAAAGTTTTGGTACCTCAAAAGTTTCCCTGAGTTTCCTTGTCTTAGTTTGTGTTTCAGGTTAAAGTACCTTTCATATAACTAACACTGTGAGACTTACTCGCCCCAAAGTGCTCTCATGTCTTAGTAATCATGCAATAATGGTTTCGTACAATACGTGTATATTGATTCTCGCGGGTACTGCGTCGAGTCAAACTAACGGCTCGTTCGAATTTTTCAGAGCCCACTCTCCTCTGGTACAAAACCATTATTGCATGATTACTAAGGCATGAGAGCACTTTGGGGCGAGTAAGTCTCACAGTGTTAGCTACATGAAAGGTACTTTAACCTGAAACACAAACTAAGACAAGGAAATTCAGGGAAACTTTTGAGGTACCAAAACTTTATATTATCTTTAATGAGCCAGTGGTTTGCATCACCAATCCATTTCCATGAATATGCTATTGTAGTAAAACCATATGTACTTGAACAGTAGTACCTAACCGTACATCACTACAGCTTACACAAATGCAGCTTGCTGAAGTGCATCAGTGCTTTGAATATTTGGTCCATATTTACAACATATTGGTTTTATTGTTGCCAATTCTGCAAAATTAACAGCATGCCTAAAAATTCTCTCCAGATTCCTTGCATGCAAATGCATAAGAATCATTTTATAAATATCCAATTAACAATAATTGTCAGCAACACTACGCATAATGGCTAAATGTGCAGGTATGACTACATACATAGAATGATTAATGCAGTTGGCGGAAAAAAAAAAATAGTTTGATCAAGTCATGCACTCCTAGACACCATGGGTAGAGTTCATTTTACAGAGGTAACCATTAGCAAACATATCACTTTACACAGTAATTTCTTGTCATTAAGATAAGAATGAGCACATGCACCCTTCTAACATGTTTTCTGAAAATGTTGGATCTATTTTTTCAACTGCAAACTCCACAGTTCATTTATACCCAATGCATCAGTCTTCCCATTGCCATCTTGATAACCCAAGAATCATAATAGCCCCCAAATCATTGGAACATCATGAGCCAAACGTCTGGACTTCTTTGTCCCTAATCTATGACAGTGTACAGCAGTACATATTTTTAGAAGAAATCTAGAAAAGGGCTATTCCACAGGTTGGTGGACATGAGCTTAAAAATTCAAATTCAATATTTTTCTGTGTTATTTTCATTTTTAGTCCTTCATACATGATATTTTCAGGAACCAAAAATAAAAAGTTAATTTTCATATGTTTACTTTGGGAAAAAACGGTTGAAAGTTGTGACTTCCATTCTGTACCAAAATACACGAAAAATAGCGAAAAATGGAATATGGCATATTACCATTTCATTATTGCAACATCATTCCAGTTTATTCATTTCTGAATTTTAGAAGACTCAAATTACCTAAAATACACAACAGCTTTTCAAGTAAATTTGTAGAACTCGTTCAAAAATAAATTTTGTAACCCACTTAGGCGATGTAACGTGAGTAACCAAAAAAACTGACTTTGTTTTCTGAGAGAACAATTCTTCACATTAAATTGGTGGGATTTGAAATTCTGTTCCTTCAAACAAACTTTGACAAGGTGATGACTATCAAAATCACAACAAAATACTAATCTTTATAAAAATGATGAAGAAAAACTGTAACGTGAGTAACCTTGTAACGTGAGTAACCATTTTGTAACGTGAGTAACCAGCAAAAATTATGAATTTAGGTAACATTTACTGTGGGATGGCAAATTTTAAGTCTCGTGGTAAGCTTTAAAGTTATTTTTGGTTCATTAAAGTGAAATGAGAGTACCCCTCTCTGATGTGACTCTTTCCTCATCAAAAATAAACAAATAAATAAATAAATATGAGCTTGGTACATGGCATTGTCAATTTTGGAAACGCATGCTCTTTTCTACAAGGTGTTCCCAGATGTCAAAGTGGGAAAGTATGAGTAAAATTTACTGAACTTTGTCTCGATCATGTCCAACTTTCAAACAAGCTTCCCCACAGTGTTTGTTTTTAAGATACGTAAATATCACGGGAACTTCATCATGGAAATCAGTGCTCTTCACAAAGTATCATCACCATGTCCCATTCTGCATGAGCTCCCAGAGATCTAGAGATTCTTGTGTACATAGTGAACCTACACGTACACGTAAGTGAGCATGCTGGATGAATGAGTCCAATTTGTGCAAGGATGGTGGAGATTCATAAGAATCATGAACTCTGACAGTGCTGGTACCCAGCAGTACATTTGGAAATCTGTGCACAGAAGACAACCGATAAATGAAAGCTGTTGAGGAGAGCACCACACATAAGTAACCTAGTCGATTACAACATACTGTAGTTTGGTGCCTCAGTTCCTCCAACATAACAAGCGTCACCAGGCATAGTATGTGAGGACCAGACATGCAACCAAACAACCAACAATGATTATCCTAAAGAAGCCCTCATTTAGGTTCATTTCAGCAAAAATTACACCTGTGTTGCTCAAGATAAGATCCAGAGTGCCTACTGGAATCAAAGGCAGGTTAGTCTTTTTTACAGTGGCAGTGTGGCATTCTGGGTCTCCATCTCAGCACTCCCACATCAACACATCAGACAATCTTGCCCACAGAAAAGGAAACTGTGCTGGATGGCTTACCAGATCATGTGAAAAAGGATTTCTCTGGTCAGATGGCCCAGCATCATAATTAAAAAACAGAAACATTGCAGCATCACTGTACACACTGCACAGATAAACTCTAGATTTAGTGGAACTTTTTAGACACATCCGATGGCCAGTGACTAGTGGACAGGATAGCTATATTTGTGAAACATCAAATGTGGGGTAAAGTAAGGATCAGAAAAGCTAATATGTGTGATGCTACTACATCTGTTGCTGCAGTTAAGGGCATGAAGGGTGTAACAGTGGCAGTCCTGTCACCAGCTAAGATGAAGGCTAGAAATTGTCTTCATATTGGTATCATATATGAAGCCACACAGCCCATTCCAGGAATCACAAGCTTAAATCGTATGTATTTTTTCAAAAGCAGGGGAGATCTCAAAATTCCTGATTTCTGCGGATGCAGCAAGTCAAGTTTAACCAGAGTCAGAGGAGGCACAAGAGAACCCATCTATCTATTAGAGACTGGTATACAGTGGAGTAAGACAGAAGAATGTATCCTGGAGAAGTAATTGCTGTTGGCCAAGAGAATAACTACATATCAAGTATATTGTACACTGTATCTGTAATGGACCAAGTTGGGATGTATTGGAAATGGCCCAACCCTAGTAATCTTTTACATGAAATAGAAGATGTTTAATGAAAAAACTAGATATATCGCTACAGCTACTGATATGCCTCCGCAATAATGCATGGTTCTCCTAATAGGTCTATAGTACAATGTCTTGACAATGTGTGATGACAGTTTCACACAATTGGCAAAATATTAAAATGACAGGTTTGACACAAATGTGCTGAATGTTCACTTTCCTAGAACTAGGTTCAATTGGATGAATGATTAAAATGTCAGAGTGCAGGTATTTGGGGAACTGATGATTTTTACTTGACTTTTGACCCTTTTATAAGTTTATGCATTGAGTAATTTTCAAGGTATTGAGAAGAAGTATAATTTCAGTATCAAATGGGAAAATAGCATTATCTAAACCTGGCCTTTGACCTTTGACCTCACAGTTCCAAAGAGAATCACTGTTAGGTTGAACATGCATAAATATGTAAGTTTCATGATGATACCTTGAGTTACTTTCGAGATATGGAGGAAAAAGTGCAATTTAGCACTTTCACTTGACCTTTTACCTTTTGACCTTTGACCTTTTGGCAAGAAACTTCCCCAAAAATATATATTGGGTAATACATGCCATACATCAAGTTTAAAAAAAAAAAACCTTCAGCCTATTGCATTTTAAGGAAAGTAGTGATATTTTGAGGAGTTGACCTTGACCTTTGACCCCCTGACCTGTGACCCATGACCCCCAACTTCCCTAGATAATCACTGCCCATCGGTACAAGCATATATACTAAGTTCCATGAAGATACCTTGAACCATTTGCGAGATATGGAGAAAAACATGAAATTTCAATTTTTTTTCACAAAATAAACCTGTGACCTTTGACCTTTGACCCTGTGACCCTAAAATCCACACAAAGTATTATCCCCCAAGGATATACCCTCATACCAAGTTTGATGTAAAACCACCACACGGTTCTTGAGATATCGACAAAAACAAAACGGGACGGACGGACGTACGGACGTATGGACGGACGGACGGACGGACGGACGGACGGACGGACGGACGGACGGACGACCCGAAAACATAATGCCTCCGGCCACTTCGTTGCGGAGGCATAAAAAAACTACTGTAGATGCACCAGCTATCAATATTGGCAATAATTGTGGACACTTTAACTTTCAATACAAACACATATCAGCTGGATAGTATAGTCAAAATGCAGGTTAAATAACATGGACAGTAGTATCAAGAAAGGAGAGCCCAATGTGAACATTTGATTTGGATTTTGAGTCTATGTCTAGGGTCTATTGTATAGCCAATCGGAAGAGTATTTAATTATGTTTGTCTATTTTTCATACTTACTGTTGTTCTTTTTTAATTGATGCTGAAGCAAGAAATTAAATTGAATGCATTTGTTGAGTTTTTTCATTTGCAAAGCCCATGCCAGATCTCATACAGTATAATAAATACATTTAAATAGCATATATATACTGTCCAATTTACAAAATTGTAGTAAAAGAGAAAAGGAAACCTACTCAGAATGTTATCTTTAACATAAACTGGTCTCTGATATCCTACACACATTATTTCAGAAAAAGAAACTTGAATGCTACACACATTATTAATTTTTTTGTGATGTTTATATTGAGGACCATACATGGACAAAATGTAACGTGAGTAACCGTAACGTGAGTAACCACCTTATCTGCACCCCAAGAAAAATCCATGCGTTCGTTATTTTTCATACTATATACAAAGTTGGTCTCCCTACTGTACTTCTTTGAAATGGATATAATTAACTTTCATAAAGGCTTGGTATGAGGACACTTTTCACTTTTGTCGACTTTTCATTTTATGCATGTCCAAATCGTGTAACGTGAGTAACCGACACATTTTAAAGATTTGCCAGGAGCATATCGAAATTTCTCAAGTTTTGTTTTTATACAAAGGATAGTCAGACTGTATACTTTGTTGTGATAAAAAGTTGTTTGGTTCATATCTATAATAAGGGAGTTACAGCTCCAGGAATGAGAGAAGGTTTCTCCAAGTGTAACGTGAGTAACCGTGGAATAGCCCAATTTAACATCTTCATATTGTTGTTGTTTTTTTGACACATGAATAAACTCGTAGGTTCCCACTTACTCTAAACAATGAGTTTAAGGCCATTACAGATAGCATAGTTATTACAATATTTTTGATTTGTTAAATTGGTGCCATGTGACATTCATTGATTTTATTATGTGGCACGGTCATACAATATGCTCTTTGATACTTATGCGAGAATCCCATTGTATACAAAAGGAGTGAGTAATCTTGTTCACGAACAGTAGAGTGGTGCTGCATAGGCTTTTTTGGGCATGTCCAAGTATTCTGAAGAAAAATAGTTGAAAAATTATTGTAAAATATATGGCACATTTGGCTATACATAAAGTACAAGGAATGTGAGATTTGAATTTTTTAATAGGAAAATCATATGAAAAAAGGTGGCAGAGCAGAGGGAAATGTCTCCTGAAACAGATTATCAATATTACTTAATTAAAAAATAAAACTTATCGATTCACTCCACCAATTTTCGCCCCAGAACAGCTATCTTTTTCAAGCCCTAAATAACTACGTCACGCAAAGATCAAAACCCTATACGAGTGCAGCAGTACATTGAGGCAGTCATTCATAAAGCACGTATTCCCGGGTGAGCGGATGCAATATCTGAGCTGTGTTTCTTTGCATCAGTCTTTTTCTCCTGAACCCGTAAAACGTCCAATTCTTACCTTATATGAATATATTTTTGACTTTTGATTTTGTTTTTGTTATATGTTTTTGAACTTTTAAGTATCAAAAGTAGGATTTTTTTTTTGTGTGTAACACCTAGTAGTTCCCAATATCTTTTGTTAATCATGTTAGTACCTTAGAAATGATTGACAGATGATGTCATGGCAGAATCTAGGTTTGGAAAGTTTTTGTTGGCATGCTTTTGTTGACATATCCAAGTCATCTGAGTGCAAAATAGAACTAGAAATGTCGCTATGGTGACTGGTATGCCGCCGCCATAATGCATGATTCTCCGAATAGGTCTCTAGTACATGTGGACAATGTGTGATGATGACAGTTTCACATAACTAGCAAAATATGAAAATGACATGTTTGTCATAAATGTGTTGAATGCTCACCTTCCTTGACCTAGGTTTAATTGGATGAATGGGAGAGCATGTATTTGGGAATTTGAGGACGTTTACTTGACTTTGACAATTTTATAAGTTTATGCATTGAGTAATTTTCAAGATATGGAGAAAAAGTGCAATTTCTGTATTGAATAGTAAACTGTTACCATTTTCACATGGCCTTTGACCCCTGACCTTTGACCCTAAAATTCACAAGAGAATCATTGCCAGGCAGAACATGCATAAATATGTACTAACTTTCAAGACAACTTGAGCCACTTCCGAGATATGCAGGAATTAAGAAGTAAAGTTCAGCACTTTCCCTTGATCTCTGACCTTTTTCCCTTTGACCTTTTTTTGGCAAAAAACCTTCCCAGACAATCTTTATTGGGTATAAATACATGTATACACCAAGTTTTAAAAAAAAATCCTGCAGGCATTGCAAAAATATGAGGAACATAGTCAAATCTTGAAGAGTTGACCTTGACCTTTGACCCTGACATTTGACCCAATGACCCCAAAATTCCCTAGATAATCACTGCCAGTCAGTATGTGCATATATACTATGTTCCATGAAGATACCTTGAACCATTTCCAAGATACAGAGAAAAAAAGTGAAATTTTAACATTTTCACCTGACCTTCGACCTTTGAGCTCGTGACCTGAAACTCTCACCAGAGAATCTTAAAGGGGATGGCTAGTAAGTGATCAGTGGGAATCAGTGGGAATGCTGGAGGATGATTGTTCCAATCCTTGTGGGATTCATGTAAGAGTACATTATATATCTATTGTTGTGTGAAAATTATTTGCTTCAGAATGGTCTCATATTCAAGTAATGTGCAGTTTAATGTTTCCAGGTTAGCATGCCTGGTCAGTGACGGGGCATTAAAGGACAAGTTCACCTTCATAGACATGTGGGTTGAGTGAATGCAGCAATATTAGTAGAACACATCAGCGAGAGTTTGAGCAAAATCAGACAATCCGTTCAAAAGTTATGAATTTTTGAAGTTTCTGCTCAGTCACGGCTGGATGAAAAGACTACTATAGCTTGTGATGTCACATGAGTACAACGATATAAAGAAAGAATAAAGAAAATTCAACATATTTCAATTTTTCTTGCATAACAAAAGAACACTCGACTTCTCTCTTTCAGAAGGCAGGGAGAATAATATTACTCTTAACATTCGTCAGTAGGAAGTCGAAGAAATGTGCTCTTTATTCAAAAAGTAAAGTTTTGTGAAATTCTCTTTTTATTTTCCTTATATAGTTGTACGCATTTGACATCATACACTCTAGTAGTCTTCTCTTCCAGCAGTGACTGCGCAGATACTTAAAATATTCGTAACTTTTGAACGGATTGTCCAATTTTCCTCAAACTTTCACTGATGTGTTCTACTAATATTGCTGTATTCTCTCAATCCTTATGTATATGAAGGTGGACTTGTCCTTTAATCTGCACATTACTTGAATATGAGACCGTTCTGAAGCAAATAATTTTCACACAACAGTAGATATAATAATGTACTCTTAAATGAATCCCACAAGGATTGGAACAATCATCCCTCAGCATTCCCACTGATTCCCACTGATCGGTTACTAGCCATCCCCTTTAATTGGGTATTACTGTATGAGCTGAAATTTTCGCGTACAGATATTATCGCAAATTGCTGCTTGGAGGACATTTTTGCGTGTTGTTAATTTCGTGGCTGCGAGGGTCTAACTGAAATTAGTTATTCGAGCATTCTTATTTTCGCGTGTTGTTATTTTCGCGGTTCAAAGGCGATTCGCGAAAATAACACCACCGCAAAAATTTCAGCTCGTACAGTACATGTATATACTAAGTTTCAAGAAAATATCTTCAGGCATTGCATAGATATGGGGGAAATAGTGAAATTTTGAGCATTTGACCTTGACCTTTTGACCTTTGACCTTGACCTTTTGACCTTGAGCATGTGCACCCAAAAGTTGATAAACTCAACTTCACCTCCTCAGACACATACATGCCAAGTTTCATTAGGATACCTCAAAAGGTTTATTAGTTATGCTGTCCACAAAATTGATTACGGACGGACGCAAGGACGGACGGCAGGACGGATGGACGGACGGACAACCAAAAAACATAATGCCTCCGGCACTACTTGGTGGCAGAGGCTTAAAAAATTATCATAAAATGTATGGCCCATATTTAGACATTCATTTGACCACATAAGTGATGTTGTGGGGATGTTGCACAGTTCCTTTAATGTTTTGACAAGATTATATTTCATATGGATCAAATTCAATATGCTTTTAGAGAAATTTGCAATCATCTGTCTGCTAAGAGAAAATAATCTAATGTTAGTCATTCAGTAATGCAGTTGCCATACATTAAAAATCAGAAGGAAAATATAGAGTGCATTCCCTACTTTATTTGTACCTTCATGGGTGAATGACTTCACATTTAACTGAACACCAGCAGGATAGCTTTGCATAATTATGATGTCAAGGAGAACAGTGTTTTTTTTTTTCAAGAGCCCCACAAACTTACTGACCTCTAAAACATTGCCTTTGCCCTTGCCTACACACACACACACACACACACACACACTCCCTCCCCCTTTTCTTTCTTTATCTGTTGCAGAGTTAATGACATCCTGGGCAAGGAGTCTTTTGTCGAGGTGGACTATGCTTAGATCACTTGGATTCATTAACAAAGGAGGAGAGATTTATAGCTTCGTCTCTAGATCGATAAATTCACCCTCTCCATCTGCTCAGCTTGCCGCTCTGAGTTCTTACATGTCACATTGCTCTTGCCCATATAATCTCACAGGCTGGGGCTGTCACAGGATCCTGCTTGTTCTTTCTTCAAAGTTATCTTGTAAATAGAACATCAATCAGCCGGTGACGGAAGAATGGCTGGCTTCAAACAGTCTGCATAATCAGCTACTAGCCAAGATTATGATAACATTCTTCACACTACTGGTATTCCCCAGGTTGAACAGGAAGACAGTTGCACACATTTACTGTGAAGCTTGTTCGTGCAGAGTTCATAGTGCCTCATGAATAGTGAACTAAAATAGCCTAAGAGCGCATGGAAATATCTCAGAATCTTCCATTACTATTTTCGACTGAGGAGAAAGCAGAGTTTGTCTTCTTGTGATAATCTTCTAGGGTGTGGTCCCTCATCAGATGCTGCTACTGTGCTCATTCCTACCAGCTACACAAAGCTTTCATATACATTGTATCATACACCCTTGTGTCAGTGTATGTAATGATGGGATTTTGGGGCTTATAATTACCTCCACCAAGAAGGTTATTTTTTTGCTGATATTGGTTTGTTTGTCTGTCTGTATGTTTGCAACTAGAACTGTCAGTATGGTGACTGGTATGCCTCTGCCATAATGCATGGTACTCCCAATAAATCTACAGTATGTCTTGACAATGAGACAAAAGTTTCACATAACTGGCAAAAAATTAAAATGACATGCTTGTCACAAGTGTGTTGAGTGTTTACTTTCCTTGATCTAGATTTCATTTTGATGGATGGCTAAATTGTTTCAGAGAGCAGGTATTTGGGGATTTGAGCATTTTCACTTGACCTATGACCATATGGCTAACAATTTTTCAAATAATTACTAACTGGTAATATCCATTCTCATAGCAATACTTTGAACTATTTTCAAACCATGGGAAAAATTGTGACATTTGAACATTTTCCCTTGACCTGTGACCCCATGGCCAAACTCCTTCCCTACAGAATCAATTACAGTAATCCATGTATAGGCCTACCTACTTTTATTAAGTTAATGCATTGAGTAATCTCCAAGGTATGGAGAAAAGGTGTAATTTCAGTATTACATAGTAGAATTGTAGCATTTTACCCTGACCTCTGACCCTTGATCTTTGACCCACTGACCCAAAATTCCCAAGGGAGTCATTGTCAGGCAGTATTTGGATGACACTTACATGAAAAGTTGAAAAGAACACACATCACATTTTGGTAGTGATCTGGATCACCATCTGGATCCAAAAGTGTTTTTTTTTTAACATTTCAAAGAACTCTTTATCATTGGTAAATAGGGCCCATAAACACGGAATTCAAGCTGCACATGAGGTGCGCATAATTTGTGGACTGAGTGCATGCTCAAGGCGCAGCAGGTAAAGACACTAGAAAGGATTCTTTATCACTACGAAACAGGGCCATTTTCAGCACATATTTATGAGTGGAAATGAGCTGCTTGGTTGAGGTATGTGCTATCAGAATGCTTTTCTGGTTAGTACTTGTTATAAAATGGGCTTTAGAATCTGCAATCTGCTTGGTCAATTATCATGCATTGACTGTTACTTATCCACACTGAGCCATGCGTCCAGTAAAATTTGAATGCACGGCCATGCATCCGGTAAAATCCAAACACATAGCTCAAGCCTTGTATAGTATTTTAGGTGTACCAGACACATGATGGTGAAAAAAGTTAAATTTCATGAATTTACGGGCCCTTTTATGAAATGAATGATGCGCAGGCCTTTTTCATGGATCAGTGAGAATTGGATGCTCTCACTTAACTTTGGAAATAGTCTAAAACCCACTTACTGCACTCGTGGGTTTAAACTGTTCCAAAGTTAAACTTGCATGTCCAATTCTCACCAATACACTCTGTCCTGTACATCAGTTGTTGAGGCACGAAGGTAGCAAACCCCAATACTGGACAACTAAATGTTAGTATTAGATGTTCTGGTGGCTTAATGGAAGGTCCTGATAGCAAGCCTGTACTTTTTCACTAGAGCAGTGCTCAAGTGCTCAGATCGCTAAGATGCTTCTGCTTTTTTAAGCAATTACTCTACTCTATTGCATGTATGGCTCCTCAGTTACATTCGGATTAAGTTCACTGATCTTGAACTTGATCTTGAGGGTTGACCTTTAATCCCATTGCATGATGAGAATATTCCCCTTTAACTATTTCTACCCCTCTTAGCATAATTACACTACCTTTGGTACATTGACTAATTTATTGCATTTTGCACACTTCAGATGTGGTGTCTACTTCCAGTAAATCAGTTAATATCATGATGTGACTTATTCACCCACAGTTCTAAAACACTATCAAAAAGTGACTCAAATATCTATTTAATTCACAGTTCATACAAAAGAAAAAGTGTTTTGGGAGAACATGGCGTTCTGTTGTAAAGCAGCAATGTGCTAGTCAGAGGAAAATAAGAAATCTAACGAAGCATCAGTGGATGCAAGATGTTACATGGGTAAAATTTCCAACACATCCTAACTGAGCAGCAGCATGAAAGAAACTGCTATATCTCACAAACACACGTTTGAACTGACATAGTATTCCAGGCTTTGTTCAAGACGTTTTGACGATGCACAAAGTTGTTTTGATGGCCATGCCTATGGCTTATCACCACAATTTTTCTTTTGGGATGATTACAGTAGCAGTTCACAAAAAGCGAGACACTTCTGCCACAGAGAAAAGAAACTCTGTTGTAGCTCATCAATGCCATACCAGCATGGAAGCATGGAAGCTGAAGCGACTGGTTAAAGGATCGGTGCTGTTCACGGGCTCATGCTACAAGCCATTGGTAGTTTCTTAGTCGGTAAATTCACACCTCATATAGCATATCTCGGCCAGTTACTAAGAGGATCCAACAAACAGTCTTTCTGAAATTGCTAAAACAAGAAGTAGGACAGGGGGATGGATGGATGGACAATTTACAAATTAAATGCCTTTGGCACTCATTGAGATCTAAACATACAAATGTCATTGACAATTCAGTCAAGTAAGAATCATCCTTAACATTCTTGGAATTTCAAGCACTGCACTGTGAAGTGTGGCTGGACAATATATACCAATATCATACTGAGCTCATAGAAGTAGCAAGATAAAACCAAACAGATTTGGTGTTTAAATTCACACCAATGCGATTTCTTTACACCATTCTTAATGGCAGAAAGTAAAATTGATTGATTGTTGCTAAAAGTGCTCATCACAATCAGCTTGAGATGTGTTCACCTTTATCTACTCTTTTCTCCAACAATAGATATAATCCTACACATTATTATCACTATCATCATTATGTTTTTGACTAGCAGATTTGATTCTGTGTACTTCACTATCTTTTCTTAATTACATCGACATGATGCTACATTACTTTTGACAATTAATTTCAGAGCCATCATTATGTTAGTCATTGGCAACACTGTCACCAATGTCTTCTATCTAATATAAGATCACAATCTGACATTTCATAATTTGCAACAGAGAAAATTAGCAAATGTAGAGACTAAAAGATGAAATTAAAAAAAATGAAAATTAGAAAATGGATAAGAATTTGTACAAAGAAAGAAAAATTTAGAGATACAACTGCACAATATAGCTCAAAAGTTTCTTCAAGCTAGAGGGATTTCTGGCATTGGAAGACTTAAGATCACTGCCAATGCAACATGACCTACCGCTCATGATCCTCAGTCTTAAACCTTTGTCCTCAATTCCTGCTTCTCTTCTACTTTCCCCGCAGGAATCACGCTTTTACCCACACTCAACTCCCAAGGGGGATTACATTTCCTTTCCACAGCAGCAAAACAAAACAAAACAAAACATGCTTATAATCAGCCACCTCAGAAATGTATTGCAAGAATCCCCAGTAGTAATCAGAAGATAAAGCAAGTGCAAATTCCATAATGCACTTAAGGGGAAAAAACTGGACATTTGCAACAAAACAAATTTTGAAATAAAAAGAGAAAGACAAGCCATAAAAAAGAAACCTCACAAAGGATAGAATCGATCCAAGAAGATTGAAGAATAACAATTACTGTATCTTGAGGACATTTTGTTCATCTCGTCTCCACTTTTTTCTTCTTTACTTCTCCAGTTACATGCAAATTTGTCAAATTTTCTTGAAATTCACCATCCAGCATCTGAGGGAAATAGCAGCAGCGATCTGTCAGATTATCACTTCATGAATGCCAGCAGAGAGGGAGATCAACAAAGAAAGGCAGGAATACATATCAGTCTCCCCTGCTAACAGTAAAAAAAAAACCAACAACAACTGAAGATTGGGGAACGATTTCCGCCATGAAGCTGGCATTTTGAATGAAACAATGCAATCAGTAACAGGGAAATGAGTTGAATTTGTATATAATTTATTGATAACACTGGCAGAACATGTTACTTCAGGGTCACTTTTACAAACACAAATATTACCTTCTGAAATATTTGATGAGCATCATTCTCAAAATTCCACGATATAAATACAAGGATCAAAGCTGTAGAAAGCATGAAATCTATTTGACATTCAATGTAAGAACTGTGTTCATTTCACATCTTACTACAGATCCTTTCTAGATCTGAATTATGATCTGATTATCATCAAACCATAAACAAACTTCTCATCATAAATAGCTTATGTATCCTCCAGTTACACTTAATATAAACCTGTGCAATTCTTATGGAATATGTCTTCAAAAAATATAATTGTGTGAAACAAAAACAGCTTTCTAATATCATATGATATAACATATTATGATGAAATCAGTTCTCATTTAGTACATAGAGAGGTAAATCAAACTAAGATCATGGGAAAACTTTGAGATGCTTGGAATTAATACTTGAACAAACACCACACTAACATGAACATGATGAAAACAAACCTTTAAGGGATCTTTGCTGATCTGATAAACTATCTACATCTGTGTACCTGGTAGTGAAAGAGACAACTTTACATGGTTGATAGCCAGCGAAACATGATTAGATTTCAAAACTCATGCTCTGTCAAAGGCCATTTTTGCCTTCTTCCCACCCTATTCACCCTCAGTTTTACAAGGGGTAAAAAATGCTAGACGGCACCCTAGAGGGTGGAAATACGAGTGTGAAAATAACGTGTGCATATGTATTCTAATCACTTGCATCAATTATGTCCCTGCACATTCAAGCCCCGTAACAGGGACTTGAATTCCCAGAGCACACCCCCCTCCCCCAGTTCGATGATTCTCCTAAAGGCATATGTGGGTATGCTGCCACTGAGTTATCTATGAGAGTGCTTCGTCATAAGCTCTCCGATGACGACGGGCAAGGCAGACACTGAGCTGGAAGAGCAGTTTGAGAAGACTATAATGAGAGGGATCTGCATGCAAAATCAGCTTAAGGCCAGAGAGCCATCAGAGTCTTGGCTCACAGACCCTCTTATGGCATTGAAAAAAAGTGAAGTATACTGAAGTTAAGGTTTCTTTAAGATTTCTGCGTTTTCAAACAAGGGTCTTACAAACATAGTTTTTTCAGTCATATTCATCTAAAGGTATTTGGCAATAATGATTCCAGGGTATTTTTCACGTATATGTAAAACAGTTTTCTAAACATTTTTGTCACAGGTAAAAAGAAAATAGAATTTGATTCCTCTCCAAAATACCACAAACGCCTGACTTTACACTCATCAATTACCTCTGATTGTGATGCAGAGACATATTGAAGTCATTACAAACAGACTTAAATGTACATGAAAGAAGTATGACTTCAAACAAAACTGAAAATTCTACAAAGTTGCCATGCAGAGTTCATTACCTAAGAATCATCCATTCCAGTAGAATCTCTTGGAAATTCATATAAAAACAAGTATACATTTTTTTTTTCAGTGTCCTGAATTTTTTTTTTGTGCTGTTGCAATATGTTTTATCACAAGATAGTGACTAAGCATAGAACAAGCTTTTTGTTATTCTTCCTTCGTCTTCAGTCTAACATTATCACAGCATAGCTATGATATCTTAATTCAGACTTTATCTTAAATTTCAAAAAGGCAGGATTACAGGAGGAAATGCATTGGACCATTGCCACAAGGATCCACAAGCATGCCTGTCTGAAGGGCAAGTGGACTCTCAGAGTAAAATGTGTAAGGTTGAGGGTAAAAACGACAAATCTGTACTCAACAGGGAAAACAGTCACCGACAGAGAGAGATTTCAGCAAGTGGGAAAAGAAGCCTGGAGGCAATGAATCATTAATGCAGACACCACACAATTATTGTGAAATATTCCATATCATAGCCTGAATGATTTAGCGTGGGTGTGGCTTTTAAAAAGGTTATAGCTCTTTGTATCTACATGGATACATAATTGATAAATCATAAAAATGTCCCAATCAATGATGCACCGATACTAGAAAATAGATGTGCACATTTAGATGATGAAATATCATAAATAACTTGAAGCTACAAGTGTACTGCATGAACTATGTATATATGTATGTGTATATATATCTATATATATACATACATTGTAGTTGTTCCGCGTATTGGCAGTACTAGAAATAGCAATAACAAGGAAAAGTAGAAATTACGCAGTGCGTAACATATGTCCCCGCCGGAAGTAGCATTTTGTAACAAAATGTGCAATATAGGTAAAAAATCAAGGTCAAAGGTCAAAGAAGTCAAAGGTCAAAATTCTGTGTAGAAGTTTTGAAGCCCTCACCTAGTGCCATCACATAAAGCAAATGGAATCGAAATTGGGTTAGAAATGGCGAAGGAGTAGCATTTTGTAGCCAATGTACAATATAGGTCAAAAATCAAGGTCAAAGGTCAAAGAAGACAAAGGTCAAAATTCTGTGTAGAAGTTTTGAAGCCCTCACCTAGTGCTATCACATAAAGCAAACGGAATCGAAATCGGGTTAGAAATGGCGAAGGAGTAGCATTCTGTAGCAAAATGCACAATATAGGTCAAAAATCAAGGTCAAAGGTCAAAGAAGTCAAAGGTCAAAATTCTGTGTAGAAGTTTTGAAGCCCTCAACTAGTGCCATCATATAAAGCAAACGGAATCGAAATCGGGTTAAAAATGGCGAAGGAGTAGCATTTCGTAGCAAAATGTACAATATAGGTCAAAAATCAAGGTCAAAGGTCAAAGAAGTCAAAGGTCAAAATTCTGTGTAGAAGTTTTGAAGCCCTCACCTAGTGCCATCACATAAAGCAAACGGAATCGAAATCGGGTTAGAAATGGCGAAGGAGTAGCATTTTGTAGCAAAATGTACAATATAGGTCAAAAAATCAAGGTCAAAGGTCAAAGAAGTCAAAGGTCAAAATTCTGTGTAGAAGTTTTGAAGCCCTCACCTAGCGCCATCACATAAAGCAAACGGAATCGAAATCGGGTTAGAAATGGCGAAGGAGTAGCATTTTGTAGCAAAATGTACAATATAGGTCAAAGGTCAAGGTCAAAGGTCACGACTGAAATTCTGTGTAGAAGTTTCAAAGCTCCCATGTAGTGCTATCATATAAAGCAAACAGAATCAAAATTGGCTCATAAATGACAGAGAAGTAGCAAATTGAAGATTTTGATCACACACGGACGCACACACGGACACACGGACACACGGACACACGGACGGACGGACGGACAGACGGACGGACACACGGACACACACACGTACGGAGCCCGTTTCATAGTCCCCTGCTCGAACTCGTTCGGCGGGGACAATAAAGTCACAACAGAGGAATGCAGGGAATGCATTGATAGCCAATCTTGATTTAATGAATAATCCGAATTTTCGAGGAACCTTCCTCTTCTTCAGGGACAGTGCGAATCGCACTGTCATCCCTGAAGAAGAGGAAGGTTCCTCGAAAATTCGGATTATTCATTAAATCAAGTGCATATATATATAGATATATATATATATATATACATATATAGATATATATATATATATATATATATATATATATATATATATATACATATATATATATATATATATATATATATATATATATAAATACACTTTTATTTGTACATACATATCATATATATTTCTGAACAGTAAGTTTTTTAATCATTGTGGTGTTTTGGTCTATGTTCAGTTTGGATTTCAACAAAAAAAAAAATATTACCACCCATGCTTTACTTGCATTTATAGAAAAGGTCACCACTTCATTGGAAAGTTTTTAAAATCCGACTGGTATATTCCTGGACTTCTCCAAGGCCTTTGACACTATCAACTATAAAATCTTACTCTATATATCACAGCATTACGGCTTCATGGAAGGGCCTTAGAGTGGTTCAGGAGTTACCTGGCCAACAGGCAACAGTTTGGTTCTGTTGACAACAATGCATCTATGATGTGTGACATTTGATGTGTTGTATCCAAAGGTAGTTTATTAGGCCCCCTTTTTATTCATTATTCATATCAATTATTTTCTTAGATCTTCTTATATGCTCTCTTTCATTCTATATACAGAAGAATCTAATCTGTTTTGCTCTCATAGATATCCTGAAATTCTGTAGCAAATTATCAATGAAGAGCTGAAACATTTTACACAGTGGATTCAAGCAAATAAATTGTCTCTTAATTTGATTAAGTTTATGCTTTTTAGCAATTCACTTGAATCGCTGACTGGCAATGTTGTGCTTGATGACACTTTGCTTGAAATGGTCTCATTTCTCGGTGTTTATGTAGATAGTAAATTGTCATATAAATTTCATTTAATGATTATTGTAAGAATGTATCCCGGAATATTGGTATTATCAACAAGTTGAAGTATTTTCCCCCACCCATACTTTACTTACTTTATATAATGGTCTTATATTTCCACATCTGAACTACGGTATAGTCACTTTGGGAAATACCCATCAATACTTGATTGACAAATTGTTGTTATTTTAAAAAAAGGCTTTGAAAATTATATATCATTTACAACCATGCGACCACTTTGACGAATTGCTCTTTAACAGCAACATTTTGAAGGTTAAAGATATCTCTTGATATCAACTAGGACAATTTATGTTTACTTTCAGGACAATTTATGTTTACTTTCAGGAAAAACTAGAACTAACACTCATAGTGATTGATACCCCCACCTAAAACTGTAAAGAGTTGGCTCGACCAGCAAGGACTTTGTATGCTTTCTATTGAGGAAAAAAAAAGTTGTTACCATGGCAACACAATGTTCAGCATTGAATCAAGATGTGTTTTGCTTATTTACAAATTACACTAATTAGTCACATGTGACATAAAATCTCAAATCAAGTGCTAAAAAAAGTGAGTTAAATGAATAAATTGGTAATTTCTATGATTTTCATTGACAAGAGACCTGCGGGTCTAGTGCTCACCTGAGTATCTAAATTATTCACAGCTCTACCAAAATTTGACCAGGCATTCTTAAGTAGAAGATGAAAAAGTACAATAAGGGCCCAATTTTTTTTAAGATTCCTTAACTTTGAGGGGATGGGGGTCCCCTTGGGACCTCTGGGTGGGGCATGGTGCCCATTTTAAGAAATTGAGATCCTAACCCCCTAGGGATACTACCTGCCAAGTTTGATGAAAATCCATCATGAGGTTATCAGGAAGAAGATGAAAATATACAATTTAGGCCCCCATTTGGACCTCTCCACCACTCCCTCCTGCCCCCAAGAGGGGCACCCCTGGATCTGCTATGAACAAACTTGAAACTACAGTCATTAATGTACTAACTCATAGTATTAATTTAGCTCTATCACTTCTGATTCTAGAGAAGATTTTTAAAGATTCCTTCATTTTTGGAAGTTTGGGCCCCTTGGGGCTCTCCAGGTGGGATATGGTGCCCATTTGAACAGATTGATATCCTCTGCCTCTAGGGACGCTACCTACCAAGTTTGGTGACAATCTGCCATGGGGTTCTCAAAAAGAAGATGAAAATGTACAATTTAGGCCCCATTAGGACCCCACCCCACCCCCTTCCCTATGGTCCCAAGGGGGGCACCCCTTGTTCCGCCATGAACAAACTTGAAACTGCAGTCATCAATGTACTAACTCATAGTATTAACTTAGCTCTATCACTTCTGGTTCTAAAGAAGAAGATTTTTAAAGATTCCTTAATTTTGGAAGGTTTGGGCCCCCTGGGGGCCCCCTGGGTGGGGCATGGTGCCCATTTTAACAAATTGAGTTCCTAACCCCCTAGGGATGCTACCTGCCAAGTTTGGTGAAAATTGGTCTTGGGGTTTTCAAGAAGAAGATGAAAATGTAAAAAATTTACGCACGACGCACGACGCACAAAGAACGATCGCAATAGCTCACTTGAGCCTTTGGCTCAGGTGAGCTAAAAATGCTGTTACTATGGTAACACAATGTTGGACATTAAAAAAAAAAAAGATAAATTTTGCACAACCCCATTTCCTTACGGTCACATGTGCCAAATTTCGATCCAAATGCTCAAAAGCTGAGGGAGTTAGCTGAATCCATAATATTTTTGTCTGATTTTCAGCTAAGATATGCTGTACCATGTGGTACAGCATGGCAATATATTGTTTGACAAAGACCAAATATGAAATTTGCACATCTGCATACCATAGCAGTAACATGTGCCAAATTTCAAGCTAAATGCTAGAAAATTGAGTTTACTGAATACACTATTTTTGCATGATATTCATTAAAAATACACTGTTACCATGGCAACACATCATTTACCAATGAGGAAAGAAGAAGTTTGCACATCTGCATACTATAGCAGTTACAAGCCAAATAATACAAAAAATGAGACAGTTAGCTGAATCCACAATATGTTTGTATGATTTCCAGTCAAAGTTTGCTGTTATCATGGCAACACAATGTTCAACAAACACAAAAGATGTTTTCACATCTACGTACTAAAGTAGTAACAAATTTCAAGTCAAATGCTCAAAGACTGGGGGAGTTAGCTGAATCCACAATACTTTTGTATGATTTTCATTCAAAATATGCTGTTACCGTGGCAATGTATCTTTTAACAATGAGGAGAGAAGAAGTTTGCACATCTACATACCATGGCAATCACATGTGCCAAATTTCAAGCCAAATGCTCAAAGACTGACGGAGTTAGCTGAATCCACAATATTTTTGTAAGCTTTTTAGTCAAAAATGCTGTTACCATGGCAATGCACTGTTCAACATCAACAGAAGATGTGTTTTGCAAGTCTGCATACTATAGCAGTCGCATGTGCCAAAATTCAAGTCAAATACTAACTAGAAATGTCGCTACAGCGACTGGTTATACCCCCGCCAAACAACATTTCATAAGCTTTGGTCAAAAAACTGAGGAAGTAGTTAAATCCGCAAGATCTTTCCTTGATCTTCTGCCATTAATATGCCGTTACCATGGCAACATACTTTCGGGTACTGTCGAAAAATGCGTCTTGCACATCTACAACCAAAGGCACACATCTGTACCAAGTTTCATGGAAATTGGGCAAAAACTGAGGAAGTAGTTTGCAACACAAAATTTTCCATCATTTTGGCTCATAATATGTGAGCTGTTACCATGGCAACATACTTTTTGTCACTGTCAAGAAATGTGTCATGCTGACCTATATCCTAAGACAAACATTCAATATGAATTCCATGAGAATTGGAAGAACACTGATGAAGCAGTTTTGCCATGAAGCATTTTGCCCTATATTTTACCAATAACATGCCGTTACCATGGCAACGCACTTTTTGCCACTGCGGAAATATGTGTCTTGCACATTAACATATTCAGATGAACATCTGTACCTAATTTCATAAAAATTGATCAAAAACTGTGGGAGGAGTTCGCGACGCAAGATTTGTACCCATTTTTGCCCATAATAATCCGTTACCATGGCAACGTACTTTTGGGTACTGTCAAAAAATACGTCTTGCACATCTACAACCCAAGGCACACATTTGTGCCAAGTTTTATGGGAATCGGTCGAAAACTGAGGAAGTAGTTCGCGACGCAAGATTTGCAACGGACCGACCGCCCGACCGCCCGACCGCCCGACCGACCGCCCGACTCGACCACCCGCTGATTCCTATTTACCCCCTTCAAACTTCGTTTGGCGGGGGTATAAAAAAGTAAGGGAGTTCGGTCAATCCCCATATTTTTTGTATGATTGGTATAAAGAACTGCTGTTGCCATGGCAACAGACTTCTTCACACACATGAAAAACATGTCTCACACAACTATGCATTACACTGATATTATGTGCTTTCAAATGAATTGCTTTAAAACTGAGAATAGTTGAATATACAACATTTTGTATATTTTTCAAAAATTTGCCATTGTCATTACAAGACATTATGCAATATTAACACAAAAAAAAATGTCTTGCACATCTACCTTTGATAGCGGTCACACATGCCAAATTTGGGGTTAATTGTTCAAAAAATGAGGGAGTAGTTTGATCCACAACATTTTGTAATTTGGGCAATTCCATAAATGTGTCAACCAGCAGGTCAAATTTTCAAATTGAACACACCAAGCTAAATGACACATCAACTGAAAGCTTATTGTATGAACTTTCAGAAATCACGCATAAGAAATAGTTTGCGCCAAGTTCAAGGTCACAAAATCCTTTTCAAGCAAGAGAAAATATTGGGTGCATTTTGATCTCCAATATGCTGTCTAATCGTTTTCATTATATTTTCCTTCAGTAAATGTGAAATTACCACTTTTGGTTTTGTGTATGAAGAGCATAGTTCAGTGAACAAAAATTTGTTAATGACACTCAATTTGACCTGTGTAATTACTCTGTACTACTGTATAAGCTGTTATTTTCGCGAGGGTTTTATATTTGCGAATTTTGCGAGCTTTGGGCTGATCGTGAAATTAAAGACACGCGAAAATATTACCCTGTCATACCTTATGTACAAATTGATGACAAAATGCATCCAACGCTGGCCGGACCAGAACGCGGTTGTTACATCAACCAGTACGTACACATACTATTACTAGTACGCTCATTAATCCACTAAGTACTGCACTGTTTCATAGTAATCATGCCATGGTAATTTGTGCATTGTAGGCCCTATGTGCTTTTCGCCAGCTTTTGGGCAATTCCACTGAGCCACAGTGAGGAAATTGGCCACTTCCGAGAGATAAACACTTCACTTCAAAGTAAGGCCCTAAAAAAAAATTATTGCATTGGCGTAACCCGCCCGACCCTAAAAATTCCGCCGACCCTGTGTTATTTTATTTTTTATTTTTGCTGTCGATATCAAGTATCTTGTTGATTGCGATCGCGATCGCAAAAACCCGGAAGTGGAAACGGCTCTGGGGCCCGGGAGGCATGTACGAGGGAGAGATCTAGCTAGCTCCTAGCCTAGCCTCGCTTGATCAGTACGTCGTCTATTTCCAACACGGATGCGTACTCTATCAAGATTTATGCAATGTATTTGCATTCAGACTGCAATGTATTGTGTACAGTTTTGCCATAGGTTTCTTTGTGGAAAACTTACACGAATCTGTATATGTGGGACTGTAATAGAGATCGCCGTGTGCGATGAAAAGATCGTACACATGGGTCAATTTGCATCTATCTTATCTAAGTCAAAATAGTAAAATATGAAGTGAAAACATTCAGGATAGGGATTTCAACATCTTTAAATTCTGTGAAGGGGTATAGTTCCAGTAATATCGGCCTCATAAATGATTTGTAGAATAGATGAACACTGCACATTCAGTGCAGCAGTAGTAACTGTTAACTGAGCACTAACAGCAGTGCAATGGGTCTCTAGTTACCCGGGGCCAGCGGGACAGGTGTATGGGTCTACGGAGCAATAGGGTTACAGTAGCCTCCTACTGGCTGCCTGAAATGAAGCTGTACACAGTCTTGATTTTGGTGTAGTATGTTTACTGTTTATTATTATAACACAGGAACTATCACTACATGAAACTTTAGTTCAATGCAGGTTTATCACGGAGTTATCACGTTAAAAAAAAAAATTAAATAAAGAGTCTTCATATGGGATTTCCTGGCATTTGACGATAGAATTTACACATCTTAGAGCTGTTGTAAAAACTACAGTCAACCTTGCCTAGTAAAGACCTATGGAAATGCTAAATTGCATAGATCTCTCATCTTTTGGCCACTGTGTATCAGGAGACAGAGAGTTAGAAGTGGCCTCTTAATGCCATAAAACAAAGAGCACTGTTACTGCGTCAGATGAGCTATACAACACAAGTAAATCATCTATAGATCTACACAATTATGGAGCATATGTTGATTAGGATTAAACAAAAATACCCTAAACTACCCATAGTCCATGTGGTTTCAGATGGTGCATGTACCCAGTTCAAGCCATGTCTTACTTGATACAAAAGTAGAAGGAAAATATCAATGCAGATAATGATAAAGTGGCTTTTTGTCACTACTTCTCATGGTAAGGGTACACAACGAAAGTGTGTTCTCAGTGGATGGACAAGATAGTACTGTAAAGAAAAAAAAAAGAAAAAAACAGAACAGTTTGGAGATACATGACATATATGTGAAAATTGGGCGGGCAGCTACATCAACTCCACAAATAACCTAAGAGGTAGAAATACTAAGAATCCCACAAAAGATGTGATTAATAAAGGAAATGATATCAACAGAGAGAGAAGTTGAATTCAAAGGCACCCCTATTTGCAAATAGCTGTACCTGTACCAAATGCTCACACAGTCATTATATAAGGAGCATAATGTGAGTAAAGTGCCTAATGCTTTAGAATACAGGAAAGTCCAATTAGACAGGTTTAAGATCTATGATTCCATTGACAGTCTAGATGAGATACCTGAAGATGACACTTCAGTGAAGATGACACGTCAGTGAATGATAAACTTGATGTAAATGTTGGGGATTTAGTGTTTTAGATGAATATCACAGAGAAACATTTCCTGGTGAGGTTCTATAAATGGGGGCACTAAGAGCAGGAATCTCAGGACCAATGTCATGCATATTGCAAGTGGTCATTGGAGGTGGCTTCAGCCACCAGATCAAATGTTTTCCTTTAAAAAAAAAACACTGCCAGAAAAATCACACTACAAATAGTTGATGGCAATCGTGGCCAGTTTAGCTTGAGTCTGGGACTAGCATTCAAACTCTTTGCTCTGTAAATTATGTCCTTCTTTCCATTAAAGTCTCCATCATTCCATGTTGCACTATTTTTAAGACAAAAAAAAATGTGAAATTAGTACTTCAGTTTAACCATACAAACTAGTATAATTTTGTTTTTAACATGCTGAGAGATAAAAGATTTTTGGAATACTTACAGTTCACAGGACAAGAGATACCATGATGTGTTTTTAACATCCACATCAAAATAGATTCATCTTGTTAATGGCTTTGTTCTCACTAATTCTGGTCATCATGATAGTTTACTGTCAATTTGTTTTTATGTACAAATATGTATTTATTTTTTTATTTCAAAACTTTGATCAGGTATAGCTATAATTCAGATATATGTTAAAAAGGATTTTGTTTAAAATGCTTGCAAAGTATAGTAGGCCTACACCATCAATTTTTCATGTGTGGTGCAAACCATTTTAGCACTGCTTTGTGTGTACTGCATACATGAGCAACGGATCTCTAGATAGTTTTATGGTGGCAATTAATTTAAGTTTCAAGTTTCAAGTTTATTTAACCAATACATTAAACATTTGACATTTTACAAAAGGATACAGCATTAAGAATAATGAATGGTTTGGGACCCCAAAAGAAGCAGAGCTTGTAAAAAAAGGGGTCCCGGATAAACATATAAAACAAAACATAGTAAAGTTTTAAACATAATAACAAGAAGTATAATAGTAACATATTTACATAGGACAGATGCAACACAAGCACACACACACACACACATTCAATCACACAAACACGTGTCACAAAAACGCTCATGCACATACATGTAGTTCACATAAAATTGCAGAAAGATACTTTATATTTTACTATACTTTTAAATTCAGCTTCCAATATTAAATGAATTCATTTTCTACAAATTAATGTTTTAGACCATAATATGTCTGTCAAAATGATATTGGCTATTATGACCAACTGACAAGCTAATTTACCAAAAAGGATATTTCTTTGGTTAACGTAATCATCCTGTTGCTCAGTGAAGCACGAACTGTATGCAAGATGATGATCTTGGGAAGGTGTTATCAGATTTCAGTAAAAAAATGTGATTGTCATCTAAAATTATTTTAAGATTGAGACCCTACAGCATGAGAAGTCACCAAATTCTGGTAAAAGGATCTTAAAAATCCATCAAAATAAGGAAATTAAGAACAATTTCAAAATGTATGTCTGTAACGGAAATTTTGTACGTCTGTAACTGTACGTCCGTAACACAAAAAGGGTGCAATTAATGCCTAATTAGAAAAGAAATAATTCTTCATTTCTGCACTTTTGGGTTGTTTAACATCTAATTAAAATGAAAAAGAATGAATTTGCTGGAAAGTACCCCACAATTCACAGAGTTTTCCACTTTAAATTCCAATGTCAGAAAAGTCAATTCGTGCGAGTACGTCTGTAACGGCACTATTTTCCATCATTTCACGGTCAAAGTATTGATCATATTGAATATAATTTTGTGATCACTTTACCTGAGATGGATGTTAGAAATTAAAAGTATTAAATCTTGTGAATGAAATCAAGTCTAGTTGTGAGAGCTTTTTAAAGTGTACGAAATGTACGTCTGTAATTATGGAATCGCCCATTTATGAAAATTTGTGGTTGCCATTGCAACACATTATGTGACCGTAACAAAAAAGGTTTCTGTATACCTATCTATGATAGTGGTCTCACATGCCAAATTTGGGGTCAATTGCTCAAAAACTGAGGGAGTTAGGTCAATCATCATATTTTTGTAGGATTTGTATAAAAAATTGCTGCTGCCATGACAACGGATTTCTAATCACTCAGGAATAAGGTGCTTTGCACAACGATACTTCATATTGATCGCATGTACCAAATTTCAGCTGAATTGCTTTGAAACTGTGAGTAGTTCGATCCACAACATTTTGTGATTTCATTTGCCATTGCCATGGCAATACATTACAGGATACTGACAAAAATGTTATCTTGCACATCTACCTATGCTGGAGGTCACATATGCCAAATTTTACATCAATTGCCAAAAAAGTGTGAGAGTTGTTCGAGCCACAACATTATGCATGATTTTAATAAAAATTTGCTGTTACCCTGGTAATGCGTTACTCCATACAGACAAAAAATGTGTCTTGCACATCTACCTATGATAGCAGTCACACATGCCAAATTTTAGATCAATTGCTCAAAAAATGAGAGAGGTCAAGCCACAAGACTTTGCAACGACCAACCGACTGCCCGATTGACCACCCGCTCGGCCACGCGACGTCAGAGTGATTCCTATATTGTATATACCCCCATACACACTATGTGTGGGTGGGGGTATAATGAGTTGCCCACAGTACTTGATGATGTATTTTGTACAAATGTCATTGTTCATAATCACCCTACAAGAGGATCCAGTGAATTTCATTTACCTTTACTCCGCACGTCCTCACCAAAAATAGTTTTATTCATACAGGTCCAAGCTTTAGAATCAACTAAGTGATGATCTAAAATTGCACCAAGTCTTGCTGTATTCAAAAGAAGATGAAAGACAGTCTTGTTTGGTTTTTAGATAATACATTACATTTTATTTTGTTTTGTTTTTTCATCACATTTGCATAATTTCATTGATGTTAATTACCGTGCCCATGCCAATGGATAGTATCTGGCAATAGCTCTGCATGTGCTGCAACCCCTGCTTCCTCTCAAATAGTCCTTCCTTCCTTCTTACCTTCCCTTCCTTCCTTCTTCCTCTAATCTACCCCTTTCCATTGTCTCTTGTTGTTTGTCCTGTCCACATCTTTGTTTTCCCCCACCATCTCTGTGCCTGTGTGTGTGCACCTTTTCCTTTTTTCAATTTTAAGTTCAGCTTATCAAGTGGCCCACATCTCTACAAGCTTGTCTTTTACATGGACATCTCTTTTCCAATAACACAATTATTATGAATAGATAGTTTCACACATATATGTTTTATATTGTTGTAGTACATTGTACAATCATGTTTTCCTTGAACTTGTATCAACGACAAAAATGTGATATTGGAAATAAAATTCAATTTGAATTGAAATGAAAAATACAATCGACATTGACCATAGCACGTCATTTCCAATAGAAGAAAACAAACATATACATAATTTTTCATGAGTAAATCTCTTTTCAAAAGCAATTAATTCCTTCCATTTTTTTTTGTTCTCTCTAAATAAACTATTAAAACAATGAAAAGGGTTGTGGGCTCTTTTAAAGCCTAATGAAAATGTGAATATCATTGAATTCCTTGTGAACAAGACAAGGAGATACATATGATTGAAGAGGAAGAATAAGTGAAGAGATTTCTTTTTGCAGAGCGAGTGCAGTTATAGAATTCTTTTCATAGTTATATAGTTGGTATGCTCACTCTGTAGTATCTTTAATACCAAGTGAAATAGAAGGAACCAGCCTGGCATTTGACCCTGCATCACCTATTGTCTACAGGGCAGTTGCACTACCAACACAGTTGAAGCCAGTTCATTGCAGTGACATGATAAGTTGGAACAAATACCCAATTCCTCATCTCATTTCACCTCAATGGCAAATGACTCACAATACAAAAGCTAGGGTTTCAATACAGATTACATCTTTCATTTTGTGATGCTCCTTTGTTCCACAAGCTCTGGTAGAACTGATAGAGGTGTCTTCAGTATATCACTTGTTGGATCATTCACCAAAATAAATTCTAAACAAATAGCAATGCAATATAATATCATGTGAGTAGAAAAATACATGAGATTGAAATACCATGTTCATCTGTGCTTCATATTCACAAATTTGAAACTGTAAAAGGGCTTCTTTGTAGTGCAGACGTGTAAAGATCAGGATAGGACATTGTGTGACCAGTTTTCTGAAAGACTGAAAATCAGAGATGTACCCAGCAAGCATGGGATATAGAAAGTTGGATACTGTTAGTATTGATTACACAATACCTTTCTTGTCAGAGTAAATACTTAACAAGTATGTTACAGTCAGTCATTTATCATTCTACACAATAGACACAAGATTTAGATCACATGGAAAAGAGAGACTATAGATAAACCATAACACAGACTTTCTGAATTTAACATGCACTCTGAGTAAAATGAAGGAATCAACCCCACAACTACCTAGGGGTGAAGCTTGTTTTTTGATTAACTTCCTGGAATGCACAAACACAAATGTACAGATACCACAAGATGTCCTTTTTCTTCTCTTTCTTTTTTCTACTTTCTTCTATTCAGGAAATGCACCCTTCCCCCTCCCATTTATGATATAATTACTCCCCCTAGAAGACAAGGCTACTTCAGAACACCTCCATCCTGACTGGAATATGCATGACCAATTAGAGGAACATTTTGTCATCCCAGGAGGTAGTGATATGTGAACTCCTGGTCTCTGAGATGTGCGCTGCTGATGGACGTTTGCAGTCACCTGCGGAGAGATTTGGGATTACCCAAGAGAAATGCAGCTACACTGCCTGCAAGCACTGACTAGTTGGCAGCAAGATGCTACCAATTCCATGCTGAAATTCTAGTCGGCTGCATCTACTGATAGGATGTCAAGTCTCAGCAGTACACACACATTTACAATAACAATGTGCAAAGCCCACATAAATATTACAGCAGTTCAATATCCTCCTCCCAATCATCTTTAAGCCATGATAATGGGCAATTCCAGTTGTTTTTTAGAAAAATTGGTTGGAAAACATGTGGTTTTGTCATGTAGATGGACTAAGAAAACATTTTCAGAGCAGTCTAGTCTATTTTTGAATAAATGGTATCAACTTTCAATAAAAAATAAAAAAATACTCTACTTCAGCTACAAATATGTATGGAACTTTTCAGTACAAAGCATTTGAACATAGCTGAGTGAGTATCAACACACAAGATTGCTAATCACAAGCAGTATGGAATGTGTGTGATTGAATATTTTTATTTCAAAAGAAAATAAGGTTTTAATGTCTAAATTAATTCACTCTTTTACAAATATAGCACTTTACATTCAAAGTTGGCTGAATTGATTAAGAACAAAATGATTTTCATGCTAAAAGAAAGCATTGCTTAAATTAACAAACTCCTGTTACGGGTGAGTGTGAGCAGATGAGATGCTATGTTTAGAACATTACTGAATAGCTGTGAAGAGAGCAATTGTGTTCTTTTTACATCATGCTCAAATAGCTTTATGGGAAAGTGTGCAATGCACTGTAGTGCAATCTAGCTTGAACTAGGGCTGATCTTGCAGGTACCAAAAAATTAGAAATGCTTCCCTGGTTTACTTTCGAAGACTGAAACACAATTTCAAAGTGCTACATCTTATACTTTCCCATGAAAGGGCATAAAATTTGTCTTCAGATTTCATTAAAGAAGAAGAAAATCTATTTTAAAATACAAAGTCAGGTACATTCAATGACATAAATGCTTTGGGGGATCTTCAGCTAATGATAAGTACACACTGTTCATATGGGTATTCGATAGAAAAGATTCACATCTTTCAAAACAGCAAATGATTTATACTACCTTCATGAATAGAAATTTTAACATTTCTGTGAAAACTGCACAAATCATGTCTTCTACTGTTGAAGGCACGATTACCAGTCAGTAATAGTTGTACTTGTTGCTATACCAAATTGCAGCATTACAAAGTCAGCTGATGAAATCAACTATGATATATGGAAGAGCCAAGTGTGATTCTACATGTACTTCTTCATCTAGAGTAAAATGAGAAGGAATATCAATGAGGGGATATTAAAGGCATTATTTACCATTTGCAGATTATACAAAAATCCAGCTTTAGTGCTTCAAAGTAGTTCTAAAATGTGAGTTAGGGATAGAAACAACAAAATTGATAATCAGTATAATCAATGTTGAGTATTGTTAAATATACAAAATGTGAACAACAGTTATAATAAAATTGTTTCTAGAATTAACCATCTACAATTATTGGTTTATTGAGAAAAATAGTGATATCTCCTTACATTTTAGGCTTTATTGCACAATTTTTACCTGGTGAGAAGCTTTGTGATACAACTGACCTACACATATGCATCCAGCAAATGCGATAACTCGAACATTTTTTTAAATCGCTGCTCCCGATGGTAAGCAATACCTTTGAAGCAGTATATCTATCTATCAAGTTGCTCAAGTTTCATTTTCACAAGGAAATATATATATATATATATATATATATATATATATATATATAGAGTCCCATATATAATAACTCTCACAGAGCTTGCCACACTATCAAATCCTAAATCATCAATGCCTATTTAAGCTACATGTACATCAACTTATATCAGTTCGTGAAAGATCACTTTAGTCTATTTGCCCAAATCCCAATATAATTTAGATATTAGATGACAACGTGTTTATGTCTTACATGCTAACTGACAGTCCTAAAATTACAACACTGGAAATCTTGCTGTTAGGTTATCCTAACATGTGATGGAAATGGCATTTTCTCGAAAGAATGCATCTGATAGGATGGAAAGATTAGAAGCACGTCGTCTGAAATCTAGATTTTTATTTTATGTGTGTGCATGTCTTGTACAATAAATCAATTCTGCCTGCAGGTCCCAATCTGCATTCTTTTTGTGAGCAGCATTTCATCTATCTTCTGGTTGTCACACTTGTCGCTGACACATTTGAAATGTGAAAATTTCACTTTGATTAATCAGTCTTTCGGTTAATTCCCACATTTATCAGAAACTGAGAAAGATTGGGTGTCAGGCTTTCTCTCAGTCTAAACTTCTTTTTCCCCTCCTTCCAAAGCTCCCATTTCTGTCATAGTCATTCAAACCCCCCCCCCCCCCCCCCCCCCCCCGAAAAAATACAATTTCAACCTTCTTTTTTTCTGGATGCTTATTCAGCAGCAAACATGTAACTTCGCTCTGCAGCAAAATTTTACTTAAATTAGTTTTCCTTCCTGAATGATCCACCAGACAGAAAAAAAATATTGATCATGGTTTAACAGATATGAATAAATCTACAAAGTCAGTTTGGACTAATTGATAGTGTTTGGTGCATCAAAATGATTAATATCAATATCAAATCCATACCATCTGTAGATAAAAATGTTACATCTAGGTTTTTCCTCAGCAGCAAATGAAAAAAAGTGGCTAAGAACATGCAAAACCATCTACAATGGTTAAGTGGAGAAGTGTATCAATGACCCACAGTAGACACACACAAACATGTGTCAAATATTATATTTAAATGTGGATATATCCAGAAAGTGGAAAGGACTATCCTGTAAAGGATCAAGAGGAGGATTATTTAAAAGAAGCATTGTGATTCATTAGATCAGCTGTCTCCTCTGATATGGATTATTACAATTTATCACAATTAACATACAAATAGTTGTGCTACATTAAACCTGCTGATGATGATGAAAAAACATCAAACAAATTGTAACTCCTTAGACAAATTAACACTGCTCTAAAACAGGAAGAGCATAGGCAGTGAATATATTCCAAGGAAGATTAGCAGAACAATGTGAATATCATGAGAGCATAGTGATAGCATCTGATGAGACGAGAACTGTTTAGAGGTGGACGGGAAACTCACATGCAGGTATTAAGAAGAGGAAGAGAGAGAGAAAGGGAAAGGATGAATCAGAGAGAGAAGGCCATTTCACCCAGATTGGGAAATGGGAAGGAGACAGAAGACACCAAGAATCTGAATGAGAAGGATGGCTATCCGTTGGGATCTGACCATTCTAATAAATGGGAAAGCCGATCCTAGCCATTGTAATTGGGTTTGGATGTGGGATTTACTGTATCCCTGCCACTTGGGCATTCACCATTTCATATGGCACACCCAGCCTGTCTATTCATCATTTGGCTTTCACACAAACAGCTAGAAGGAATGGCTGGATGGTAAAACTCACAGGAAATTGAAGAGGAAAGCAGAATAAAATATTTGGGCTTGGGATATATTGAACAACACTTTTTCCTTTTTCTTTGCCCAAACTGCATTCAATAGTTACTCTTAGATTTGAACTGGCATCACAGGTGTTTCTCAAAATAGTGGCTTGTTCATGTCTTTTGATGAAGCTTGCTACACCTGGGGCACTTCATTAGTATACAAAATGGCTTGTGGCTCTGCCAAAAGTATGCATATGGATAAATGTTTTCAAACTGAGGCAGAGACGGATAGGCAGACAGACACACACACAATGAGAGAGGGAAAGAGAGAAAGAGATAGCTCTCTCTTTATATGATGCACTACCTGCTGTATAGATTTTAAGGGCAAAGAAAGTGTTCTTGTTTGAGAGCAGGTAAACAATAATCTCTAGTGGGGAAACACACAAGCTTTACACTTTCATTAACATGAAACATGAATGAAAGAGGCAAAGCAGCAAATCAATGAATATAACTACTTACTAGAGGGTATTTATCAAATGCTTGCTTTCCATTGGTTGCCATGCATTGTGGGTTCAGTGGGTATGGCTTCTGGTTGTATTGCCTACTGTACTTCTGATCTTTTACACCACATGTAGTACATGTTACAATACAGTTTACACATCGTATATAGTACAATATCTTACAGCTACATAAAGAATTCATCAAATTTTCCCACTCATAGTTTTATAATAATGTCATGAATATGTATTCCTATATCTAATGTCACAAGTCTTGTCTAGATGGCCAAGTTACTTCATTAACAATAGGTAGATTCAATGGAGAGACTACCAATGGTTTGTAGCATGAGCCTGTGAATAGCTGCACTTTTTCAGCCCATCTCTCCCTCAAACTTACAGCTTTCATGCTAGTTTGGCACAGGTCTCTTCAGTAGAGTTTCTTTTCTCTACAGCAAAAGTATCTAATTTCTTGCGACGGCTACCATAGTTATTCCTACAGAAAAACTGTGGTGAGCCAGCAGCATGGTCATCATGTCAAAATTTGTTCATTCGTTCAAAATGTCTTGAATAAAACCTGGAATGTTTGGTCGGTTCGAACTTGTCCTCGTTCCTGTACAGGAAGCTAGTTCTACACCCAAAGTATACCAAAGTGATGTAGCACCACCATCGCCGGATATCTTATACTATACTAGTACAGTCCTCACCACTTAATCGTGTAGTATCGTGCAGAGCATTTCTTGCCCGATTAAGCAGAGTACCCGATTAGCCCGAGAGTGTATAATTCTTTCATGTCACAGCTACCACAAACTATGCACCTATCTGCATCACATACACCACATGCACGTTAGGTCACTACAGCCACAGCTTGGTTGAAGTTGCATACACAGCCTTTCCAGAAACCCCAATTACTTTTGCAATGATTTTAAGAAAATGACACACAAACCCAATGGAATTATTATGTTTTATATAACCTTGTTGATGACCAACTGCAAAGGATACTAATAATCTGGAATCCACTGCTTGCATGAGAGCAGACTTGCCATTCATGAAAGTACGGCTACATTAGACAAGTCATATTAACATAACATTATTAATGCAACTTGCCATCGTAAACTTTGCATGCAGCTGTAAATTCTGTTGTCCACATTAATGGTAATTGCAAGTGCATTTTTTAATGAATATTTCAGTGGAGCTAGCTTGATTTTTTGTTTTTATCGAGAACTGGATAGACACATGTAGTGATTAGTATGTCACTATGTGTGTAGTTACGGTAGAGTGTGTAGTGCTGTGTATTGGTTTGTATACATAGCATGTATAAATGCATTTACGTAGTATTATTATTCACTGCACATTAACATGTTAAAATGTAAACCATAGCTCTCTATCGACACTCAGCGCCCTTCAGAATTTATTATTACATATATTTCAAAGACTTTCCGGATGAAACAAAGAGAATAGATGGGGCTTGTCTGGATAATTTCTACCCGTTTAACCAAAATGCCAACTCGATTATCGGGTAAACATAACATGCAACGGAACTGTCTGTTCACTCTGAATGTTAATTAAGTGAAGTATCGGATTAAGAGGTATCTGATTATGCAGAGACTACTGCAATGATAATAGTGTCAATAACTCTGGTGCCACTTTCTTCATATAGAAGATGTTAAGATATTATTCTTATTTGTAAAACAATGCAATTTGGTGAGCATGCTCTCTTCAACCCTAGCATAAAAATTGGAGGAAATATATTCCTGAGCAGTACGTGAAGCAGGGCTGAGTTTGAGCAGATTTAGCAAGAAGTTCACATCTGCAGTAGATATTGATTTTCCCCTCAAGTTTCCACATAGGATCCTTATCTGCATGGAGCACTGCATACAGGTCAGCAGAATCAATGCTAGTGGTATGCCCAGAAATGGTATGAGATGGAAGGGCGGGACAGAATCACAGCAATGGCTGAGAGATGACAGGATGGGAACAAGGCAGAGGGATAAGACAGAGATTAGAGAATGGGACAGACAATGTGGGGTAGGACAAAGACTAGAGAATGGGACAGACATTGTGGGGTAGGACAAAGACTAGAGAATGGGACAGAGATTAGAGAATGGGACAGACATTGTGGGATAGGACAGAGATTAGAGAATGGGACAGACATTGTGGGGTAGGACAAAGATTACAGAATGGGACAGATATTGTGGGGTAGGACAAAGATTACAGAATGGGAAAGACATTGTGGGGTAGGACAAAGATTACAGAATGGGACAGATAATGTGGGGTAGGACAAAGATTACAGAATGGGACAGATATTGTGGGGTAGGACAAAGATTACAGAATGGGAAGAACATTGTGGGGTAGGACAGAGATTGAAGAATGGGACAGACAATGTGGCATAGGACAGATATCACAGAACAGAGAGATGTATGGGGTGGGAGAAGTAAAAACAATAGAACAGACAGCTTGGGGTGGGACAGAGAATAAGGAATGGACAGGCAGTAAGTAGGAAGACAGAGATTTAAGGATGGGGCAAGCATGGGGGGGGGGGCCCTAAGATTTACAAATGGGACAGAGTGGGATATTTTCTGCAATAAAGTGATATATATATATTTTAATTTTTTGGTTATTACATACTCATCACAATCATCACTTTTGTGCCAATTCTGATGACATTTAAGAAAAGTCTAAAAAATACAGCACAGTGCAATCAAGGTAGTGTGCACAGCCATAGTGGCAACTGCAATCCTACAATAATTCGACCCTGCACACATCACACAACAGCACTAACTCATACAACACTTAACTATTGAATAGTGTGTGTGAATGAAGGCATACTGGTACAAGTGCTCAGCTACTGAATAGTGTGTGTGATTGAAGACACAAACATGCATGCTTTTTCTCACCAGAGTTTTTTTTTTTTTTTTTTTTTCCACACACACTCCATCATTCTTCACATTACACACTGAAACATCATTTAAAATCCTGACATGCAGCTTGCATCATTTGGAAAACCTAAAGTTCAGACAAACAAAACTAAATTGTTATGAAACACACAAAAACATGAAGGAAAAGTTTATTAACATAAGTAATGTAGTAAAGTCATGAAGTTTTGATCAGAAAAAAAAAAACTCTCCATTTTTTTTTTTTCTGTTTTCCTCACCAAATTTGGGATGTGGCTTATCTGGCAATGCAGCCTTATCACAGGTGAATATGTTGAATAATTTGAAACTTGGCATATTCACATTAATATCATGCATTATGAAAACAAAGGAAATTATGCATACAAAGGAAAGCAAGTTAATTAAATGCAGTCATTTCTAGTATTTCATAAAAAGACTACTTTTTCTAAATCTCAAGGAAATCATGGCCACCTAATTACATAAACGGCACCCCATCAGAAAGTCAATCTGTGTTACTTCTGTTGGTTTAGTGACAATAAGTCACCACTAAAAACAAACTAATCTGGTAAATTACAATATGGTTATAAACAGATGAACAAAGGAATATGGTGGCTGAAAAGGTACTGGTGATATATGACTGATAGACAGTGGACATTTTGGAATGAAACATACAGTTTGCATACCTGTTTACATCTTGCAGACAAAGCTTTGAAATTGAATTATAATCTCAAGTCCAGTATGCGATTGATGTCAACCTATATACTCCTTCCTACCTAAAACTACAATTATGTTAAAGGCAGGCCAGTGCTTGTGATTCTGTGCAATCCCTTAAAGAAGTGAGACAGTGGCACAAGCCCCTTCAAAACCACTGTGAATGGAGTATGCATCTGCAGAGTCACCAGGATTCATAGAGCTATAACCCCAAGAGGCTGTATCAGTGCATTATTTCATGAGAGGTGGGGACTTTAAGACAGAGTTAATTGGATGTGATTGATGGCTTGCCCAGTGAGAAACAAACCGTGACTGGCTACAGCCATGCTTGGAAGGAGGAGGAAGGAGAAAGTACCAGAGGCCAAGCCAAAGTGTCAGCCCATATTTACCTTGCTAACAATCAATGAACACTGAAGAAGAGGACTGAACTATATCACTCTCCCTCTAGCTTCCTGGCTTCCCTGCATCCACTCCAATATACCACACAATTTGTCTTAATTCCTGTAAAAGAGCTACAACCTTGGGATTCTTTAAACAAGAGCAGAAGCTTTTAAGATTGGGGATATTCATTTGAATGTTTGTATGTGTGTGGTGGATAGAGAGGCAAACTGAGGAGAAGATAAGGCTCACACAATCAGTCACCTACTTATTTACTATTTCGGTTTTAGCAAAGGGAAAAGAACATCATGATGCCACAGGTGCAAAGATCATCATAAATTCTTTCAGGTCAATAATTCCCCCTCCTCCCTAAGGGCAGATGTGAAAAGTAATGATTTCATAACTCACAACTCAGGCTCTGAATAGCTTTAAACGTTGTTGTTGTTGTTGTTGTTGTTGTTGTTGTTGTTGTTGTTGTTGTTGCTGTTTGTTTGTTTTACCTGTCCTATCAAATGTAAAGCTTACTTTCATTCATAACATGCCACTAGCACTTCTTGCTATAATTATGAATTGCCTGCTGAAATCAGTCTCAACTCAATGACCAGTATAAGAACATTTGTTTTTCTTGACAAGAAGAAGCTTATCTGTCGTCATCCTACTTAAGAACAAATAATAAATGCAATTTGACTCAAATTCTTGTTATAACATAAGATCCACAAAAGCTTCAAAGCAGAAGGCGGTTGTGCAAATTAGTTAGATCACCTCTGAGAAACATTTGTTAATCAGAATGCATTTTAAAACTCCTTCACTGGCAGGATTGCTGCATTCCCGAAACAAAGGAAATGAAAGTGAATGAAATGAATGATGAAGTGTTCTTCAATTTGTCATTACTCAGAACACTTGTCTGAAGTAACTCTGTAGCTCAACAAGAATAACAAATGTCAGAATATTACAATTATTTATGATCTTTATTATTTGATGTTATGACTATCACTGTCATCATCATTATTATTAGAATCCTAAAGTAGTTGTGACGGCGGTGACGGTAGCCACCACAGATGTAAAATCATCATTATCACCCATGATACAGTCAAAACCTGCTCTCGCAACCACCTGTCTATACAGGTCACCTGTTTTATGCAGCCACCACACATTCCTCCTGATATATATCATGTGTTAAAGACCTGTGTATAACAGCTACCTGTCTAACAAGGCCAGCAGCAACCAAATTGTCTTCTTTGGTAGCATTTTACTGTGTTATCTATATCGTTGCCAAAAACTTTAGTAAGCTCCTTCTGTCATCATTGTGTTTTACTTTTTTTCTACTGGACTTACCACACCTCACAAATGGTGTGTGTGTGTATGTGTATGTGTGTGTGTGTGTGTGTGTGTGTGTGTGTGTGTGTGTGTATGTATGCATGCATGTGTGTGTATTGTTTTATTTATTTATTTTTTGGCCAACTAAATTGGTAACTTATAGTGGTAACTCAGAATAAAATACACTGTGCTGGCACTCAGTCACTTTGAGGTACAGCTTGTTAACTTCATCAAAGTGCCCTTGTATTGCACTATA
The DNA here is from genome assembly GCF_040938485.1 of Diadema antillarum. Taxonomy (NCBI): domain Eukaryota; kingdom Metazoa; phylum Echinodermata; class Echinoidea; order Diadematoida; family Diadematidae; genus Diadema; species Diadema antillarum. Next base: position 673,047 of record NW_027271732.1, on the reverse strand, counting down.
ACATAATTGGTGAAAAATTGTTCCATTTTTCATTACATGGCCTCAATGCCCATTCACTACTGTATTTATCAACTAGGGGAAATGATACAAAGCAAGTTCATCAAACAAAATACATGCATATGACCTCATAATCAGCAACTGTATATAATGGCTTTAACTTTGGTTGAGGAGAGATAAAAAAACCCAGGATTGCCTGTTTGAAGAAATCTTCGTATGTACAACATATCTATTCATCTACAGATATATGTATATATATATATATATATATATACATGTATAATAATGATGTGCACATACACACACATGCACATATATTTTCGTTCACTGTATCTCACCTCCCCTACTTTCACTGTCTGCGGGCTTGACCTGCAGCGCACGAGTCATCTGTAGAATAGGGTGAAAAGTGGGCAAGAGAAGAAAAGCACAATAACATTTTAAACAAACATTACTGTAATAATGTTACTGATGTGCTACATAGTAAGGCATGCAGTCTCAAGAAATGTTATCTGAAGCCTAGCAAATCAGAGTTATGAGATCAATATCAGGCCTAACAGATCAAAATATTACGTCATCACCTACCATACAAATGAAGGAACTGGTGGCACAGAAGAATGCTTATAGCTCCCCTCCCCTTGAACTGACCTGTATCAGCCCTTAAACACATTGTTTTCTTCTAGCAAATATTGAAACCTCCCCCTTATTTGGAATAGAATTCAATATCAATGTAATTTTGATTTCATCAATATTTGGAATAGCACAAAGACACCAGAAAGATTTGTACCTGGAAGCAAATACACAGAAATAATTGTTTTCAATATGAAGGTGCAAAATACTTGAAACTTTCAAAAGTATTTTGAAAACAAAGTGGAAGGGAAAAGTAAACACATAGAAACAAACACAAAGAAAAAAAAAGTTCCTCAGAAATAAAACTACGAAAACAACATCTTTGTACAGTCTGAGAGAATCGTAAGGTTTTGGGAGTCTGCGCTCATTAGAAAATTTTGCCCATCCCATTCTGATGAAAGGCTTGACTACTACTGAGAATAAATCAGAGGTGTCAGCTAAGTGCTCTGCCTACTTTGCTAAGTTTAGTGGTTGGGCAGGCAACTCTACATTGTATAATTCCATTACTGTTCCTGGCCCCTATTTATTATTCATGGGCACAGCTGTATCGCACACTCCCATCAGTGTAGCAAGGCGCCACCTCCTAATCCTGTTCAATCAAGTATCCTCACCCTCTTAACACGCCTCCAAGAACCCAATCATTGAATCAGGCAACCACACCATCCCTAGTCTACTCTCGCAAACCACCTTCACAACATCCCTTCCAACTCCCACTGAATCACAGTGGTCAGTGCAGGGGATCAACACAGGTATCTGCTGTGAATCCTACCAGCATGGGATCCTTTGTTTGCAAGTCTCTATGGGTCATCTCAATGACCAAATTGATATGCAAATCACAGTAATTTCTCTTAAGATGTGCAATAAATCTGCAAGCTTTGCACAGTTTTCATACCATTCGAATATTGTGTAACCAATAATTCAATACATATTACACACATGAACACACATGAATGACAAATAATACAGACATACATATTTGAAATATTGCACTACAACTTTAACAGACTGCCCCATCTGAAGTGAACAGACATGTGATAAATAACTATTGCTAGTGAATCTCTGTCATCTTGCTCTATGATCTCCAAACTCCAAAACAGAAATCATTTCTTGAAACAGAAAAAGGAGAAGAATGTTCTTGTAACTCATACTTCTTCCCACCTTCGCAGAACTTACTGCAGACAATTTTTTTATACTCCCTGTACAACATTACAGCTTTCTTTGTCACTCTCATGTGTACTGCCTATTTGACCTCGAACTGAGTAGTTGCTCTGCAATCTTCATCATGAACAATTTGAGTTAGCTTACATATTCTGCTCATTCAAATAAAAACTGAAATCATTTCCCCTGGAGAGGGAGATCTCTGCTATCAGACATAATTTCATCAATTATCAATACATTAAAAGTCATATCATGATTTCTAATGATTATACTGTTATAGTAAACAACAGTGCTTTCTAGGGCAAGTAATTGCAGTTATAATTGCACAAGAAAAAAAAAATCATCCCACACTTGTAGATCATGATCAAAGCACAGTTCAACCCTGTTTTTTTGTTTTCCTACAGAAATCCCTCTATATGCATAACATGCTTTCACTACACAAATCAACAATCAATACACACCGATACACCACATATTTTTATCAGCCTCATGTACTAATATCTCTTTTATTTCTCTACTGTAATTCCCTTTGATAACAGAAATGGACTGAGTGCTTGCATTCTTAAAACATGCATGTGCATGTTCCCCAGTATGGAAAGACCCCTTTGTTTCTCCCATTCAAACATCTTTTGATATAATAAAGTCTTATGACTTAAATAAGTCCTAAATATTACCCGAATTGCTTCCTATCATTCTGCCACTATATCATCTTCTTATCACAGTAGCTAATGATACTCTAGCTGGTATCACACGCATCAATACTACAATACACACTGACACAAGAACAATTTCACACCATATTAAAGTTAGCCTTAACACTTCATAACAGAGAGTAAAATGCCAGAATTTCCATTTGAATTGAAAGTTTAAAAAAAAACAAGCAAAAAATGTTATCTGATGTTGACATGTTGACACCATCATATGATAGTCCCTAAGATTTGTGCACAAACTGATCTAAAAATCATGGTTTTGTTTGATATCTCTAAAACCTCAGCTCTTGTTGGCTATCCAATAACAGCTTTAAGATAATGTTAAGGATACAGGATATTCTCACTGATTTCTCTTAAAAACTAGAAATGTTGCTTAAATGGCGACTGGTATACCTCGGCCACAATGCATGATTCTCCTAATAGTTCTACAGTACGTCTTGAAAATGTGTGATGAAAATTTCACATAAATGGCAAATATTTAAAATAACATGTTTGTCACAAATGTGTTGAATGTTCACTTTCCAGGTTTAATTGGATGAATAGCTATATTTTCTAAGAGAACATGTATTTGGGGATTTTAGGATTTTTACTCGACTTTTGACCCTTTTACAAGTTTATGCATTGAATGATTTTCAAGGTATGGAGAAAAAGTGTAATTTCAGTATTAAATAGCAAAATGTTTGCATTTTACCCTGGCCTTTGACCCTTGACCTTTGACCCTATGACCCTAAAATTCCCAACAGAATCACTGTCTGGCAGAACATGCATAAATATGTACTACGTTTCATGATGATACCTTGAGCCACTTCCAAGTATATTATGGAGGAAGAAGTGAAATTTAGCACTCTCACTTGACCTTTGACCTTTTTGGCAAAAAAAAAAAAAAACTTTGCAGAGAATCTCTATTGGGGAATACATATATACAGTAAGTTTCAAGAAAAATCTTGCATGCATTACACAAATATGAGGGGAAAAGCGAAATTTTAATACGTTAACCTTGACCTTTGTTTGACCCCATGATCCCAAAATTCCCTAGATAATCACTGCCAGTAAATGCATACATATGTACCAAGTTCCATGAAGATACCCTTTAACCATTTCCGGGATATGGAGAAAAAAAGTAAAATTTTAACACATTCGCTTGACCTTTGACCCCTCACCTCATGACCCAAAACACTCTCTAGAGAACCTTTATTGGTTAGTACATTGTTAAGTTTTGAGCATTTGACCTTGACCTTTGACCTCTGACCTTGAGCATCTGCACCCAAAAGTTGATAGGCACAACTTCACCCACTCATACATATGCATGGCAAGTTTCATTAGGATACCTCAAAAGGTTTTCTAGTTACGCTGTCCACAAAATTGATTACGGACTGACAGAAGAAAGGATGGATGAGAGGACGGACAACCCGAAAACAGGGACAGGGACATCATATCACTATTCTTGCATTATATGCATGCGTGTTTCACACCGATATAACTAAATTTGTTTTTGTGCAAACTTGTGGCACTTCAAATAGCCCATAACTTTCTAATGTTCAATCTAAGTGAAACTGCCATCACTGCCTATTGGTTACACTGGAAAACTAGGCTGCATCTTTCAGAATCAGAGAAGTGTCAACATTGGAATGTGAAAAAGGTGTGATTTTTATGGTGAACTCACTGCGTCTTACTTTCTCTCACCAATCGCCAGCATACACATTTGTCATAGCCTTTTTTTTTGTAAAATGTTTGATGGACTTGCAAACAGAACTTTGCTGATTTGAGGTAAATATCATCCCGAAGAAATATGTTTTGCTATTTATCTTTGTTACATCATATATCAACAGCCAGGAGTTTAGGCTCTACAATGCTATGTAAATAATCTGTCATTTTCTCTACTTATATAGTTCTCCATTGCTCTCAATTGCGATTGTGCCCTACACAATCTACTTATATAGTTCTCCATTGCTCTCAATTGCGATTGTGCCCTACACAATCGCAATTACTATATTACTTCATTTTTGTGACACAAAATATTACTTACAGGAGGGGGATAGTCACATTAGCAGCAGAGTATAAGAAATATTATGAGACGTTTGGACGAGTAAGCAAAAAATCTATGAAATTATGCATGAAAGCTTGAATTTTCTTCCTGCCCAATGCATAACCTTTTGCTATGAGTATCATCTTGCTCTCTCACAAAGACAATTTTAAACATGAAATGACAGGCATGTGTGCATATATCTTAAATCTTCAATAAACTGGAAAGCACAAACCCCTTATTCTTGTGACTCTATAGAGATCCATGAATTGCAGAAAACAATGTCAGAATATAAGAAAAGTATATCATTCTGCACATGTTTCTTATTATCGCTGTGTTTGTGCGTGTGTGTGTGAGTACTTGTGCATGTGTGTATTACAACATAGCACACCATGCTAGGTATTATACAAACATTCAAAAAAGGGTCATAGAATCTTGTGAACAGTCAGCTTGTATCAATGTATGAATTTGCAAACAACAAGATTCATTTTGTGTCTCATGAATAATTGATCATAATTGAGCCAGTACTCTATGTATATGTGTATATCTTGAGGTTATGCAGCAGACTTTACCACAGTAACACTGTATTGGTAACTTCATATGAATATTCTGTCCCAAGCTAGGAATTTTCATTTCAATATCAGAACTGGACTAATTCACACATTGACAATATGTCAGTCCATCGTCTGTACAATACATTGCTATCTCTCTGCCTGTTTCTCTTTCTTCACTCTCATCCCTGTGGGCCCATGGAGCTGGCTCACTCAGATGTCCCTGATTACATCTGATAGTGTGCATTGCACACACGTGGCTTCCCCTGGCAAGATGAATGGCAGGAAGGGATGTTGGCATGGCAACCCTTATTGAGGATGATGAATCATAATCCATCTGACCACTGGATACCATGGGGATCCATGGGACACACACTGCTATTGCATCTTCTGCTGTGCTCCAGTCTCCTTAATGAGATCGGGTCTTCTCCAGTGAGTGGCAGTTGCATGCTAGCCCAGGCATAGCATGTCATCATCTGTGCAACACTCTTCTATAGGTTATGATCCTCTGTTGTTATGAAATACTAATTTACGGAAGAATACCAGCTAGTACATTTGGAAAGTGGATGGTAGATTCCAAAGAAAAATAGCTCTCAAAAAATAGATCACCTCCCACAAGAAAAAGAATATTGATATTTAGATGTTTGCAATGTTGATAGATATATATAGATATGTATTCTGTTGACATGCAGCAATAACCCAGATAAGAGTAAAACTCTGAAAGACCAATTACACACCAGCTACCATCGATTTCATATTTTATATTTCTCCAGATTTTTTAGGGATATTGAGATTGACTGCTATATTTCACAAGCTTTCATGCTATCCACACTACTACTACAATTAGATTGTAAAATATAATATTAGAGAACCATATTGAATGACACTATGATTACCAAGAAGAAATGGTAACATCAGTTAAAATCAATTTCATATATCTATCTACTGAATATATTTAGTATGCCCATGAACTATAGCCTCCTCAGGACAGAATATGGAGCACAAGATGCAGCTACTTCTTTTTTAGGGGGGGGGGGGGGTACTGTTTTGCATGATACTATAAGACACACAAGAAAACCTGTGAAATGCAGCCCAGCATACTTACTTTTCTGCCACTTAAAAGAGATATGCATGTCTTAGTCATTATGGAATTGCAACATCATATTATGAAAGCTTAGGGGAATTATATACATGCTTTCTATCATCTGTTATTATCAAGGGTACGTTCTGTAGAATGTGAATGCTATCATGTAAGTCTAGGACAGTGTTGATGGGCAGTGTACTTTGGAACATTCAAAAAAATACCAGCACGGTTATCTGCTTCACTGCCACTTTGCCAATCTATAAATATCTCAGCAGACAGGTTCTACTTACTTTGGTACATTACAACATAGTAGGATATAAGCAATGTGAATAAAATCGGAGATACATAAACTGAAGGAGAAGGAAACTAGGTAAAAGAAGATAATAAACAATGACCTATTTGCATTGATGCACCATGGGTGACATTCTGTATCAGAAGGTAAATCACAGTGAACTGCATTTGGATCTGCGTAAGCAGTTGTAGGTCACATCTCCCATGAAGTAAATTGGATGTGCATGTTTTTGTGGGTTTTTTTTTTCCCCTCCCTCAGCAGAGTATTCCTGCCTGTCAGCATATTGTATGATTTACAGTAACTGATGCAGGCGCAAATGCAAAATCCCAATCATCGATGCTTCCCATCTTGAGGATGCTTCCCATCTTGAGGATGCTCCCTCTGCCATTCATTGGCTGCATGCTAAATGCCCTGTGTTTGGCACCCGACTCTTTGCCACTGCTGCCTGCTAGTGTTTCTACGACCAATAAAAATAAATTGAACACGTGTATAAATTTGGAGCCAATCATTTCGCCAGCCCCCAGGCTGATTGGAGAAGCAGTGATGGCATTCTCAGGCCTTACATTTTGGCATTTTATTCAGCAACAAGGGAGGGGTGCAAAGGAGGTCCTCCACAAATTTCTATGGATTTCTAGCTATTTCACTACGTATAAGCATTCATCCATTTCAGGTTGACAACTTGCAAATTGCTTTCGCTGCACAGGCTGACAAAAGTTTAGCTGAATCTGTTTTGAACATACTTCAAAATGACAGTCCATTGCTTACAGAGCAGAAAGAAATTCAAATGTTCTTCCTTTAATATTTAAATTAGCAAAGGAGCATTTGCAAATCATTGGAGCAAAACATTAATCTCAATTTGCCCATGGATTTCATTATACACAAAGACAATATGAAGTGGAACAATACAAGGAATGGCAATTTTCTGAAAGGGTGGCTTATTATCACACCATAGTCATTACATCATATACTATTCAGTTTCTTCATACAGGTCATACTTCAAGACATCAAACCATACATCTCAGGAATCAGATGGAACTGTCAAGTCTCAATGAAAACATATTTTATACAGGGTAGCATTCAGCCAATGACTCAATGACCAATAAGTAGCCTCCCAAGTCTGTGACACTACACTAATTATGTACATATAGTATCTTCTGACTATCGTAACAAACTTCTTGCATTTAATATGTATAGCATGAGAAAATATGAGGTTAGTATATATTATTATCTTTTAGCGATCGTGAATTCTGTAATCTCATTGGTCAATCAACCCCTTAATATATCCCGTATTACGTGGATATGACGTCATGTGTACTGTATTACACAGCCAGCTGCGCGTATACCAAAGACGCTTATAGTAAAGTGCGCGCTAATCCTGTACAAAACAAATGGACAGCGCGCGGTCCTCAAGCGTATTGCGCACATAACCTGAGACCACTAGACGCTTGATAAACAACAGCAACTTATATCTATCTGGCTACTGCACTGCAGTATCTTATGGCGTGTACGTGTACGTATTTGTATGCGCGCATCGCATGTAGTAATCAGCTCGTGAGACGTAGGCCTAAGTCAACATGGTCATGGCTGACAGCCGGCGATTTCAACATCATTCACGAGGGGAAATCAGGGAGAAGAAGGTTAGCACTTACACTAAAAGATAAAATCTTTACCCCCTCCTTGTTCTTAGAAATACGGGAAATATCTACAGGCTGGTGCCATATTCCATTCGGCCTTCGGCCTCATGGAATATGGCACCAGATCGTAGATATTTGCCCGTATTTCGTGAACAAGCAGGGGATAACTAATACACCCTTTGTCTGATTTCTGATAGAGTACTAACCTCCTCTCTCTTTATTTGCGTGTGTGTGTGTGTGTGTGTGTGTAAAGAGAGATGTATAATTGGTATATGTATATATTCATGTAATTCAAGGCTGTGACATCAATGCTTCCATAGAGAACTGCAAATGATGTTAAACAGACTAGACTGATAACAAGAATGAATCCTTTCAGGGTCACCTACAGATTTTTTTCTCTCTTATCTACAGATTCTTAATAAGACATTATAAGAAAGTCTTGCAAGAGACAGAAAGGGGCTAGAAAGTCATTGTAGAATGGACTGAGTGCAAATTGTGGTAAAGCATACTGTGTGCATTGTATTAAGAGCAGGCTGCAGTCCCATTGGAAGTTTGTGTACAGTATCATACATGCATCATCTGGACACTTTGGAAACGAGGCACGGAGTGTTTTTGCAGGAGAGAGTGTTGCGTTATCACAGGAGGCGACAGAGGGCTAGAAGATCAATACTAAAGTGGGAAGGATTGCGCATCTTGCATTGATGATTAGAACCGCAAAAAGGCCCGAGGGGGGGGGGGGGGGGCATGGGAAAAAGCATGCACACAGGGCACAAAATTGGATAGAAGTGGTAGTCAAAAAACATGGTTAATACCAAAAAAGTGGGTCAAAATGGAATTTAAGAACTTTGTGAACTGGTGACTGGTATGCCTCAGTCATATTGCATTAATTTCCCAAATGGGCTATAGTATTTTTTTGACTATATGAAACAACAGTAGAAATCACATGATTGCCCCCCCCCCCCAAAAAAAAAAATGCTTAAATTACATACATTTTGTACACTATGTTTGAAAGTTTGGTGGCACAAAACCCCTAAATGTGTTAAGTGGTTTTATTCCTTGAACCAAGTTTCATTTGAAAGGCAAAATTGTTACAGATAGCAATTATTTAGGAATTACATCAAGTTTCATGAATGAACTTGCTGTGCATTCTTAATGTACAATTTTGTTGATATTGACCTCATGACCATGACGACTATTTTCTGTTGAGAAGCCCGAGCTGAGCAAACATGTGCTTTATCTCCAAAAGCTTGAGCAAATTACAGAGAGATGGGGAATTGTATCATTTGGTCTTCACCTTTTGACACTTTACCCTTGACCTTTGACCCCACGGCATACAACATTTTCCAAATAATCACTATAGGGACTGGTAATATAGTATGCATACACCAATTTTCATGACAAAGCTTTACGTAATTTTCAAAATAGAGGAAAAAGTTGACCTTTGACCGCATGGCCCAAATCTTTTCCTGCTGATTCACTGTGTTGTCAAGTTTAATAAAGTGCATCCCTTGAACAATCTTTATGATATGAAGTGTAATTTCAGCATTTCAACTTGACTATTCACAAATCATCCGTCAAATCATCAAATCATCGAGCCATCAAACACCTGACATAAGAGATATCCCTGGTAACGATGATCATCCCAGGAAAATCTCAGGAAGATATGAATATAGTACTACTGAGATGCTGGCAACAGCAAGAACTTTTAGCACATTGACTCTAGTGCAGCATAACTACTTAAAATGTCTACTACACTCCCACTGGCTGGGAAACTGAAAATAAAGGAGAATATTTACAATAAATCCCATTCTGACATTTCTCTCCTCAGTGTTCATGTCACATGATGTAGCTGGATGACAAAGGAACATGGTTGCTGATTTCTCCTTACAGTAGCTTATGCGAACAATCCTCTCCAGAAATGAGACGGTGACTGGTGTGACATGTTGTTTATATTTCTCACTGGATGGAATTCATTATAGTAGAAATGGCTGAGCTTTCAGGTAAAGCTCCTGACAGTGGCTGCAATAAGATTCACAAAGAGGACAGATTGATCAGAGTAATATGCCGAGAGCTTCTCTCCTATGAGATCCATCTCTGACGGGTTTGTATACAATGCACTTGTGGTATATGCCAACCATTCGGTTTTCACATCCTGGGAGCCAATATCTTCTTCATGGGAGAAGAGTACATCGTACACTGTACCATCTACTGAAAAGGGAAATGTGGGTACATACTAGTGCATGCATCAAATATAGACACAATGCAACTACCTGCAAACAGTACCCTGTATGTCAATTTATGTGATTTCTTAGGTTATTTATAAAAAGTATGCCGGATAAGCTGTTGGTTCAGCACTAATTGTGTACGGCCCTCACTATAATGTTTTGCCCTGCAGATAGGCTGATTAAAATGTATGTACTATTATACACACATGTATGTGTGGCCTGTGGAAACATTAAGAAAACAATAACTATTTTATTCTGAAGAAATATTCTCAACTATATTTACATGTAGCAGAAGGTGGTGTCAATATGGAATATTTCAACACCCCGAGCTGAATCGGCAAAAAATGAGGAAATGGATGTCATAGTGGCATGTTAGGTTTTGTTTTGTTTTTTGTTTTGATTTTTCGTATTTTGTTGATTGAGGCCAATTTAGGCCATTTATTCGGCAAAATAAAACACAAAAGCATATCATAGTGGCATTTACAATTAGAACCAGGTTTAAGCAGAAATGGCCATACATATAATCTGTCATCATTAGAAGTTATAGATTAGACTGCAACTTGCAGGTCTCATCAAGAACATATACCATAATATTTACTCTGATCACATACCCTACCACAAAGATTTGACAAACCCAGCAAATATTATCAAAGCTCCATTTTCTGGTCTGATCAGGAATGTCTAAATCAAATTAGAAGGAGTGCCCCAAAACAGTGATGTGTTCGAAATAATTTGCTTCTAAAATGTCCTTCATCATATGGAACAGCACATCCACCCTCACTGATTATTTGTGTGGTTAATGGTACAGTGCCATTCTCCACACAGGTTTATAAAAATACAACAACACTTGTACGTACACATATATTCAATGCTTTCAAGTTTCTTTCCAAAGTAAACAAACTTGTTTCTGATAAGAGCTAATATTTGCAAGTTTGTTTTTTTTTTTCATTGTCATCAAACCTTAATCAGAGGAATCTTAAATATTGGATGAGGTTTGTGAAGGTTAGCCACTATGAATGTGAATCCATGGGAAGAAACCCTATCAACAGCTAATCACATATCATGGAGCTTTTTATTACCTCCGCCAAGGGAAGTAATGTTTTCATCGCCATTGGTTTGTTGGTTTGTCTGTGTGCAAAATAACTCAAAAAGTTTGTGAACGGATTTGGATGAAACTTACAGGAAAGTTAGAAAACAACACAACAGATGATTGAATTTTGGTAGTGATCCGGGAGTTTTTGTGGATTTTATAAAGGATTTTTGATATTTTGGCAGGTAGGGTCAATGAACATGGGAGTTTGAGCTGCGCATTTTTTAGGTTTTTATACGCGCACTGAAGTGCGTGATCTAGTTTCTGCTAGGGCAAGACGCACCACGCAGCTGGAAATTGAAGACATAACAAAAGCCTTATATTGGGAAATCGGGCTCAGCATGCATATATAGGTGGAATTCACTATCTCTATGGAAGAACAAGATCAGTGGTGGAAATAAGCTGCTTGGCAGAGGTCTGCACTCTCAGAATGCTTCTCTAGTTGTTTTTTAACAGAACTGCTATTCATATGCTGTCCTTTCTCAATGGCAAGAGACTTTACATCAATAAGAACTCCAGGTATTGTGAAAAAGTGTCAGTATCACTATTGTGTATGAAGAAATGATAATTTGTGATATTTTTGTAGTTGCAATAACTAGTAATGTAATTTTTAAAATCCTCTATTGGCTACTTAAAAGACGAGAAAACGCACTCCTCACTCCTGTCTGTTTTACATGTATTTCCAATACTCTGACTTCTGAGAAATGAGAACAAAAATAGAAACGAAGTACTACACAGGGTAGTACATCATAGCCTGCCACATAAGAATGTATTGCCTTCACCATGTGTCCTAATTTTTCAGGCCTCACTGTCTAAGAATGAGAGAGGGTCTCCAGTGGTTATCCAATCAATGTTCATACAAAACTTAAGTTGAACCAATTAAAAATGCATCAAAGATATCAAGAACACCATGTTGTTTGTATACTAATTTGATCAAGGTATTTCAAGAAAAACTGAAAACACCTGTAACTATGACCTGGTTTGCACTCACTTCTGTTAGTTTAAAATCTCTTTATGCGCTTCCTTTTTTTTGTGCATACACATACAATACACTCAGACATACACACGCACACAAATACAAACACATGCACACACTCGAGAGAGAAGAGAAGATAGGCAGCCATTATTCAAACCTTGCACAGTCATAGTGAGTCAGGCATAGAGACAAATCTGACCAGCGGGACATCTACAAGCTGCCATAGCATCACAAGTGTGACGTAAACATGCGTGTCAGAAATACCTTTTTTTATCATTCGGGTCAGTAACCATCATTAGTCTGCCTGCACATCATTAAGTTGGGCACTGAAGTGTGCACAGTAGTAAGCTGTGGAACAGCCATCCACACCAGCAAACCAATGGGTGATGGAATCTCACAAATGGAAAACTTGTAAAATTAGTTCAGCTGAATTGATCACATCTCATACACGTATGAGAGATTAGCAAATTAGAAAAAAACAACTATATGTATATGTTGTAGGTATCCAACACAACTGCAGAATCAGAATGCAACTTAATACACTATACTGAGTTGTCTAACACATTCTAGCAATAATTTTGTTGTCAGATGAGTCAGGAATAGCTACACTCCCATGACTGACTCTAATCAAATAGTCAATATTGATTAAAGTTATTGGCTCTAAGCACTGTAAGTCTTATGTCTTACAATGCAGCACTCTTACATGTTGTCACATGTCTATACCCAAGCACTGCTTTTACCTTTCACCTTTACATGCTGATTACATAAAATGACGAAATGTCGAAGAATGCTAAATATGCTGCATATTTTATTCATAAAGCTCTGGGCTCCGTTTTATCAAAAGATAAAATCGATTATAAATTTCCTTAACACACAGGCTGCCATAGACTTATGAAAGAAATCAACTATATAATCAATTATAACTCTTCATAAAACAGGGCCCTGGTCCAGATTATCCCTGTGCCACTGTAACAATGATCCAGTGTAATTGTGACCAAGAGTCAAGGCCAGGAAGATCCAAATATTTCCTGTTTCACTACATTTATTTTTATATACATTTTATCCCATTAATATGATATGACTTCAGGCCCCCCAAAAAGTGAATCAAACTATAGTGGGTTGATTTCTATTTATCACATATTCGGTATGTGTGTAAGACAGTTAAAACAAACTCTTTCAAACTTTATCCTACTCTTCCTGAAAACACTCATCATACCTGGCAACAAGCAGATGTTTTTTGTATAACAGTCAATCAGAATATAAAATGTTTTCTTGGTCCCTATATGAGACAACATCAAGGTTCAACAGAATGAATGGAAAAGGACAGAGAATACAGATAATAAAGTTAGAAGAGAAACTTTCTGTCAGGGAGAAGATGAGGGGTAGGGCAGGTGACAGAGAGAAAGAGAGAGAAAGAGAGAGAAAGAGAGAGAAAGAAAGAGGAAAGAGAAGAATATTTCATGTGGTACTTCCCCCGTTTATGTTTCATCACTATCATTCACCCGACACTTGCATGTCACAAGGCATGCATCACCCCAGCTTTCATGACCAAAATTTCACTGCTCTCCCAAATCCAACCATTCACCATCTAGAAGATCTGTCATTCTCTTGAAGCACACACACACACACACACACACACACACACATATATACACACACGCGCACGCGCGCGCGCAAAATGTACAAACGGATTGGTTGACACTGTATCATGCAAGCAAGGTCACTTCTTATTTAACACATTTCAATGGAAACATTACATATGTGTAATACTGGTACTATATGTGCATGTTGTAATCAACAATGTATTCCATGTTCAGCTACTAATGCCATCATGCTAAGGAGCTGAAGATGTGAAGTTAGTGCTCTGACTATTACTCAAGTGAAAGAACATGTTTCTTTCTACAAGCTCATCTGCATCTTGGTAGACAGTGAGGCATCCATCTAGTGAAATAGTAATACACCAACATTAAAAATTCTCAACTGGTACCATCAACACTGAATAGTAACCGGTGTGAAAATTTTCAGCCATTTGATGCCATGTTAAAATGTGATATAATTATCAACGCCTCAAAGCAAAAGAAACTATTAACAGAGATATTCTATCCAACTTGACGTAGCACAAAATATTATGCACAGAATATTTTCATTTCACAGTATGTGAGGAAGGAACCACAGGGCAGTTTATGCATGTGAAAGCATTTTCATTTGCATAAGGACAGGATGATGGGGGCTGGGAACCACTTGAAGAGAGGGATTGAGGGCCACCTACTCTTGACACGGGCAAACAGGACGCTTTCTTCGGGCTTGTGGTTGCTATGGGCATCTCAGGCATTTGTGAAGTGTCCCAAAGGAGATGGTTTAAAATGCTGGGCAAATTCTTCTGCCAAGCATAATCAATTATAGTTATCAATTCAGGAATAGTAACTAGTGGCATGCAATAAGTACAGACTCGTGTCACATTTTTAGCTTCACTCAACGCCTAGTCTATGCACATCATTAGTTTGAAAAAAAAAAATGAGTTTGAGCTGAGTAGGCAATGTTTGCTTGTTGGTCAAGCACCATGGCTATGGATTTGAGGATACACAGACACAAAAACAGGGCTGACAGAATGAAACAGTTTCTTCATTTGATATGACAAAACATGAAGTTCTACATTAACTTTTTTTTCTTTTTTTTCTAGTCAAATTTCATCAAAATTGTCAAATTTCATATTTGCTGGCCTGACGATAAAATTTGGTGGCCCGAAAAAATACAGAAAAGCATGATAATTTGATAAAACATCAAAGCAATCATAAATCATGATGAATACGTAAAAATTGGCAGGAATGATGATAAAGGCTTGAAATACAATGTACAGTTTCTCGAAAGTAAAAAAGAATAACATTACAAAATGAAATGATTTCAAACACAATTATAAATCATGATAATTGTGTTAAAACTGGCTGATACGATAGGGGCTTCAACTAGCACGTACTGTGACAAGAAAGTTCACAAGGTCTAACATTTTAAATACTTAATTGAGGCACAATTATGGTTTGTTGTTACTTTTTTCCCCATGACACTATACTCACAGTATATCAATGATGTGACTGATTTTAACATTGGGCTATATACCTACTTTAATTTCAAGACAGTTAAATTTGGTGGTGAAATTTGGCCATGAGAAAAAAGTAGTTTGGCCAAATTGGGCAGTAAAATAGACCGAGTTTGGCCGTGAAGACTGTGGGTGATCAGGCAACCCTTGTTGAGGCATCTACATAGTAGAAATGCATGCAGTGATACTAAGCTAAGTTATTCTTCCTTTTTTTCTGGACTAGAAAAACAAATAAAAACAATGTATGCACTCACAGACTTTGGTGGCCCAGTTGGGCCACCAAAACATATAATTTCTTAAATAATGCTGGCCTGGCATCTATTTCTGATGAGCCTTGTATGTATACAAATGTAAGTCACTCCAGACAAATGCATATCAACCATAATATTTATGTAGCATATTCAGGGTGAATTTGTGTGAAGTATGCACAATACTATTTCGCCATAAGATATCACACCCCCTTCAACCTGTATATTGGCTTTAAAAGTCTTATGATATTGATGAGCAATGTGTCACAAACAAGTATAACTTCCATGAAAAGATCTTGTTTTCATATCCTTTTTTATGAAGAATAAGTAACAATCAAGCAAGCAACACAAGATTACATTTGTACATGATTTGGTTAGTCTGAGAAACTCTAAGGACCCATTATAAACATCTTAACAGGGCTTTTGTCTCCCTGCTGTCATCTCTTTCAGGAGGAATCTCATTTGAGCCTATTTGTAATCAACCAGCTGCTGCATATCAAGCTCCTCTGTTTATTGATTACTGTACATCTGAGAAGAACATTAGATGTAATTCTTCTTCTTCAAAGGAGTAGAAAGAAAAGCACAGCAAATCAACACAAAAACATTTTAATGCCACTTAGACCAAAAGTTATGTACACAATCTAATATGGGTGATTCAGAGAAATCTGAAAAATCAGAAACATTTTTATTGAATAGTTTTTCAAAACATACTTTGAAAAGAACAAAGCAGTTATCTCAAATGAAGTCATTGTTACCATTTATGTCGACAATCTAAACCAAGGCATTAAGGCATTATTTACCTTTTGCAGATGAAACAAAAGCCCAGCTTTAGTGCTTCAAAATAGTTCTAAAATGTGAGTGAGGGATAGAAACAACCAGTGTAAAAAAGTTAATCAGTATAACCAATGTTATGTATTATCAAAAATACAAAATGTGAACAATAGTTATGATAAAATTATTTCTAGACTAAATCATCTACAGTTGTGGTTTAGTGAGAAAATAGTGATATCTCCTTATATTTTAGGCTTTATTGTAAAATTTTTATTTAGTGCGATGTTTTGTGATACAACTGACCTACACATATGCATCAAACGTGATAACTCAAACATTTTAAAAATCACTGCTCCCAATGGTAAGCAGTACCTTTAAATGTGGTATCCTGCAAATCAAACTTAACAGCATCTATATGAATTACTACAAATATCCGTTGCCACCCAATGGAAGTGGATCCACAGGTTGTTACATTATAGGGGTTAAAAGTATACCATAATGAATCTGCATACCACAGGAAAAACAAAAACAAAACAGTTAAAAAGTGTGGCCAGTACAGCATATAAAAGTCAGCAACCTAAATATGACCTTTAATCCTAAAAGAGATGGAACACTGAGGGACAGCATCACCCAAAACAATAGGAGTTTAGACTTGACCATCATACAACCGAGTACAAAATTTACACAAAATCTGTCTCAATAGGGGCAGTCACACTGGAAAAAGATCCAAAGTTTAAGATCGCGAAGTCCTCACCATCTTTTGTCTTCCAGTCACACTGGCAAAAGATCCAGAAGTTTGGCAGGGGTGGCATAGGGGGAAATATCCCTAGTTGGAGTGGGAAGTTTCATGAGAAGTTTTGCAGGAATTTTTGTGGGAAGTTGAGAGTCACACTGGCAAAACTTTGAGATCTTAAAGATCACAATTTTAACTTCTCAATCTTTTGCCAATCTGACCACACCACAAATGCCCTCTGTGTGTCATATACAAGACACCCATCAAAATATCACCTCTGACTCTTTAAAAGGCTGAACAGGGGGAGCCGCATTGCTAGAACAATAGGGGGCTGAATTTTACCTAGATGCATGTCCATATGTTTTCAAGAAAAAAACAAGACAAAACCATCAAGAACTGTGGATAGTACCTTTGACCCAATAAAAGGTAAATCACTGGGACCAGGACAGCCTAGGATATGACAATGATATACCTTCATGCAAAATTTGCACAAAATCCATCAAGAAATGTGGCCAGACGAGTGCAGACAATGAGACCCTTAAAAATCAACCATTTTGTGTACAGAGATGGGACAGGCAAGGGGCATTATTACCATCAAAAGTTTTTTGAACAATACACTTCAATATTGAATATGAATAAAATTTCTCTAGAAACACCACCCAGAGGCCACACAGGAGACACCAACCAAAATGTGACTTTTAACCATATAAAAGGCAGAGCACTGAGGCCACAGCACCAAAAACAATTTGGAGTCCAAGTTTTACCATGATACACTTCAATCAACGTTTGGAAGAAAATTTAGAAAGAAATGTGCATTGTACAGAGTACACAATAAATAAAGCACAGTGGCTGCCTTTGATGTTATAAAAAGCAAAATTTGGGACAGCATCACTGTAAATTATGGGGGCTCAGATTTGACTATGATAACCTCTGCACAAAACTTGATAAAATATATTTCAAAGAAATGTGATCAGTACAGTGCACACTCACAGACTCTCTAAAACTCAACCTCTTTCAGTGCACAAAGATGAAAAAAGCAAGGTGCTACCAGTGAAAGTGTATGGGCAGCTAGATTTTTCAATGATGTCCTTCAATATCTAGTTTGTAATAAAATTCATCAAGAAACATGGCCAGCCTTGCGCACAGAAAGTATGATGTCATGGCAGCAGTGCAGCAGTGATATAACACTGCTGAATCCAAAGTACTTCAAGTACACATACAGGGGGATACACAAAAAATACTAATACATGTACATTACAGTCTTTGCAATAATCATCTCCGAATCTAAAATAACATCAGTTGGTTTGCTTTTTAAGCAGTATTTTGAATAGGTTCTTTGTGACCAAATATTATCAACAAATTACCCTGCATAAGAATGGCATTATACAATGGCTGACATGAATAGATCCTGGACCCATGGCCACTGAGTGGTGAATGAATTAGCTCATTAGTTATATAATGATTGGACAAGTATTCATCCGATGATTAATGAATGTGCACGTAGTCCAGTCTTGAAACTAAGAGTATATACAAAGTACTGTTAATTCCCTTGCTGTCCACACCTTGATTTATAAAAAGTTGAGTATGGAGGACAAGAATTGGAAATTGAACATATACAAATGCTAACACCCATATCTGTTCTTGAAAAAAAAAAATGGTGTCAAAATGGTGTCCTGACACTCTCCGTATTTTTTCCACATGCCAATTCTTTACAAGTAGGCTAAAGACAAGGCAAAAAGATGAGAACGAACTATGTCTTATTATCTCATATTTGAAGATTTCATCATATTCCTCTACAAAATAATAATTTCATAGCAGTGTCCAGCATTCTGCAGTTAAGTCCAAGCCTATTTGTCTATAAAAGTATTCCTGTGAATATGTTGATCTCACTATTCCATACCATCATATCTTATTGCCATGATGGGCCCAGAGACTCTCTTTGTGTTTTGAGATAAGTAAAGAGTGCTTGCCGATTTCCTTGGCTTGGTTTACTTTGGCTTCAAGATGGAGGCTGCCTTTAGTCCATAAAAAATGCATGGATGAATTGAAGCTAAGATGAACGCATGATTGTCTCTGTGACATATTTGTTTCCTGAATCATGACAGCATTTCATACCAAAAACTCTACGTATAATATATAATAATATATCGTGCTTTACAGTATGATGTCTCATACTGTAAAGCACGATATATTCGCAGCATGAAATTTTCATGAATTGGGGCTGAGGGGCTTTTTGGCAGCATGAAATTTTTGTGTATTGCCACTTGCATTCAAACGCATATACTAGTGAAGACAAGAACTATCGCGAGCATTTCAAATTTGCGAATCTTGGCTCTCGCAAAATTCGAAAAATTAAAATGCGCGCAAACATTCCTTGTTTTACAGTATCTGGAGGAAATGTCATTGCTGGAACACAAATCATACTTAATTTTCTGTGGCAGATTGTAAGCAACACTGACTCCTTTCTGCAGTTAAGGAAGGAAGGGTGACTTGAATGTTGGATAAACTGTATTATTTGTGCATTTAAGCAAGCCATAGCATGGCAACTCAGTTTGAGTTGACTGAAAATGTATTCAACGTGCAACCTGTGACACCATCTTTTGAACTAATGGCAACATGTGAATTCAGAGGCAAACACAGACAATAGAGCTTTTGTTCATGGCTTCCACTGGTATTCACATTATTATAATTATTATTAGTACCTACTGCTTACACTACAATGGCTTATAGCAAGCATCCTTGTGAATAGTAAAAATGCAGGTGTACATCAGTGGATGATTAAGCGCTAACAACAGCAATCCTAAACATGGCTTCTCGTTATATTGCCCAGTAATGCTGTCACACAGCCATGATAAGGAGGTTCTTTTTATGAAAGTCATAATGTGTGTAATACCACTTTTTACAGGAAATCACAATGTAAGTCATTGACCAAGCATTCAACTATACTCTCAACAGAGAAGTTAAATTTTTGTGAAGAACTACAGCATTATACAGGCCATGTTTCTCATCAATCCAGTATTTGCCTGGACAGAATATGACCACCGTATTCATCAATGCAGCTTGGGCACTGCCTGGCACACTGTATCCCATTTAAAGACTAATCTACTAAACATTGACAGTAAGAGTAGTATGACAGAGGAGAGTCTGGATGGAATTGTTGAGATACATAGCTCTGACTTATTCCACTACAAACAATCTGACAAGTTTAGAGTCATTATTTGTTCATTTTGTTTTGTTTTTTTCTCTTTTGCTGTTTTAGTAAATACTATTGATTTCTTGTATTTTGTTAAAAGTGACAAAGCACTATGAGTCTGTACAGAAAAGGCGGTATATAAATGTTGGTTATTATTATTACATAGTATGTCTTTTTCATATGAACAAGTACTGACAACAGAGTTGAAGTAGGGCCCTATACTATTCTACTACAAAACTGTTCATACACATTCAAATTGCTCTACTACTCAGTATATCTTGCAGAGTTCTGCGGGACTATGATGTTCATGGTCATTAATGATTATCTATGGCATTGATGGCAAAGTCAGCATTTCTAATAACAGAGGTTGTATATAAATAACACATATCAACTGGCCCCTACTTCATGACTCATAGCATTAAAACTTACTGTAGTACTATAAATTCTGTAGCTTTCTCCGTATTTCACATTTGAAGAAATGGAATAGGAAGAAAGATTAACAAATGATAGATGAATAGGTGGTTACATAGATGGATAGATTCATATCTCTAAGCACAAAACAAAAAGGAATAAAATGACCTTTTAATCAAGCTTTCCATTTCCAAGGCTTACTGGGTATCAAGACAAGCTGCTTTCTGGGATGACTTCATTACTGCAATACAAGGGCTGGTATTATATTTTGTATTTTCATCTGCAGTCTGCCGATTGTGCCACCAAAGATCAGGTATAGGGTTGCAAATTTTATTAGAAGAGATGACTTTGAGACAGACTCAGGAACTGTGCTCAACAGATGGAGGGGGCTGGCAAGGGATCAATTGCAATACACACACTGACACCTCACCCTCCTTGGGCCCACGGAGACAAGGAAAGGGGAAATGAAAGATACACATACAGAGAGGGCAGGGACTGTAGAGATTCAACAAGACATCAAAAGTACAGAGAAGGTTGTCCATGATTTAAACCAAAACACAGTCGACTGGATCAGACAAAGATAAGGCGGGATGGCTAACGATTATGACAATTGCCTCAGTTACCGATCAATTTGCTCATTTTTTAGACACGTGTATATGGCAGGGCATGACAATGGCACACGGCAGCTTTCCAGGGGCAAGTGAAAATATACAAATACTCAAAATTTATTTTTCAGACTGGGTAAGAAAAATTTTTATTGTAAAATGAGGGGGAGATTCAAAAAATAAAGTCTTCTCAAAAGTGAGCCAACTATGTGTAAAATGTGTTCATATTACAATGTCGTTCTTCTACATGTCAACTTCCAGCTACCAAATAAAAACTTAATGGCTGACTTTGGTAATTTCTGTCTGCAGAACTTTTTTTTTTTGGGGGGGGGGGAGGGGAGATAATCTAGTCTCTGACATGACAAACCAGATTCTCAGCTCATAATGGAATTCTTTTGTATCAACTACATTTAACATAAAACTGTTTGCCAACATATGGTAAAAAATACATTTCTGAAGTATCTATTTTGTTACTGACAGTAATAGTTTATACTTTTTGTACATTACTTTGCTTGGAACAAGTTGCCTGTGAGGTAAATGCAAGAAGACAATGTAATTCTCCATGAAAAAAAAAAGTTGTTTGATGCTACAGAAAATGCCATTGTCTTTTACTGACATTTGGAGGACAACAGATGTATCTCATGGACAGACCACAACAAATCAATGGCCATCCCATTGGGGTACATTTCTGATCAATAGACTTCCTTGATGTGATGGCCCACCAACTGCAATGAGATGGTGTGCTGTTAGCAGCAGGCTTGAGTTCTGTTAGATTGTATGTTTGCAACCTCTCTCAGCCTTTCCTATCACTCTCTTAACCCGTTCAGGACGAGTCCCAAGCATCTATGGAAAATGTGTGTTGTAGCAAAATCAAACCGTCCTCAATGGGTTGATTCATCAGTATTTGAAAGCATATCTTTGGTGAAGAAATATAATGGCACTAAGAAGCAAGAACTGTAACTTGTCAACGTAACAGTATTTTTTTTTTTTTTTACAAGCATTACAGAATGTTGTAAATTAGTTGGTTCGATGAAGTTTTGAGTATTTGCTTGAAGAAAATCCTGGGCCTGATATTAACCTTTAGACAGTTTTGACCTCGAAGTAGCCTCCCTGGGATGCCCCCTTGAAAGGTTTATCAGTCAAGAAATGGGGTTACCTGAACAATTGTTGTGGACAACTTATCAGCTTTCCCCTCATGTAGGTATCTACAATATCTACAATTGTTTGGAGATGTCTCAGAAGTCGCCCTGGAGTCACCTTCTTGGTGAGAGTGCAAGCCATTTTTTGGTGACTGATCAGTTGCGGCAGTCACAGCGACATCTCCTCCAGTGAGATATGCCCTTTCAATAAACTTTGAGTATTTATCATGAGAAATTAAAGTACCATAACACAAGCATGAAAAAAAAAAAACCCTCTATGTGTTTTTCCTATAGTGCTGCTAAAGTGCCTTAAATAGATAATAACTCAGTATATTGTGTGAACTCCCAGCTTTCTACTGATGTCTAAAATGCCATATTTGAGTTTTCCTAATAAATCTGTAACTATAACAATGACAGATGACAATTGATAGATGAAGGACAAAGTGATATCAATCATTCACATGTACTTTTGTATTTTTGCCATGGGTAAAGATTATTACATTCCAGTCAAAATATTACTTTGTCAGGGATATTGGCTAAGAAACCACTGAAACACATGACAAAGTTCAATTACAAGCAGACAGATTGTATGTTAGACGGTAATTGATATGACTGCAATGAGCTAAGTGCAATCATTACTGATCATTATAGGTTTGTTGTAGCAATGTCCAGGATTCCATTCCTTGTCACACATACACACACACATGCACACACATAATATGCAAACTAAGCAAATAGATAATGTCATACATTACTAGATTTTAGATCACTACAAACAAAACCCAGAACCAAGCAGACCAAAAGCCATTATTGCACATGACCCGTATGGTAAACATACCTCAGGAGCAGGTGTATATTTTGTTCTCGCAAATTCTGTTGTCCTGTAGCATGTCCTTGTCACATGGAGTTGAACTAAGGTCATTATGAACAATAGACACACAGTACCAAAAGACGACTCATATATAATGCTATTTAATCCAGCTTAAGCAATGCTTTTTATTTTTTTTTCCTTTTTTCTCAATATATTTCTCTTCCACAACTATTCTAGTCATTCTAAATTAAGCGAAGCAATATCAAATCCACTTTCAAAATTACTAGATTAAGATAATATGTGTGTGTGTACACACCATTCCCATTCACCCAAACAATGTAACAAAGGGTTGGCACAAACAGGGTTTGTAAATGACTCTGCAAACAAAAAAATCTGGATGCAAAGTGCTGTACAAACAAGTGAGTCTATTCCTGTGAATCCTGCCTGTATTCTAATGAAGGCTCATCATCTTATTTTATGAAGTAAATGTACATAACACATTTATTACCCATCCCATTTCATTATCAAAAGCAGCAGTAATAACAACTAACAACAGTCAATTCAAAGGAGAGAAGAGGTGATATCAAGTAGGCAAGTGGAGGCAAGGAGGTGAACTAGGACAAGTGAAGATAGTATGAAGTTGGAGACTAGTGGACTTCAAATGAAAGAGACTGAGAGAGGACAGAATAAATACCAAGTATCATCTAGTACTGCTGTATGTCAGTGGATGTGTAAGTTTTTTATGATTTTGAAGAAATATTCAGAGAAATGCCACCTGCTGTCACACATGATACATATGAAAGGGTAACGTAAATAGTAAGTGTAAGGCACACCCCAACTTTGAATATTTTCAGGACAAAAAAGTGTGCCTTATATGAGTTTTGTGGTTCATCATTTCATGCTTGAGTATGATAGCTATTACATTATATTTTAAAAGTAAATAATTATACTTACAAAGTATCATGCTAATTGGGATTACCAAAAGAAATTGAAAAGCTGATCTATGATGAAACTAGAAATGCCGCTATGGGAACTGATATGCCTCTGCCATATCACATTATTCTCTCACAGGTCTGTTGTACATCTTGACAGTGTGAGACCACAGTTTCACATGATAGGTAATAAATTGAAATGGCATGTTTGAAAGTTTGATGGCACAACCACAAATATGTTTAGTATTTATACATTTCTTGAACCAGACTTCATTTGCATGACTAAATCTTTTTCAGAGAGCAAGTATTTGGGAATTTGAACATTTTCACTTGAACTTTGACCCTTGGCCAATCTTTCTTCAAGTAATCACTAACTAGTAATATCCAGTTTTCATGGCAATGCTTTGAGCTATTTTAAAAATATGGGAAAGAATAGTGGCAATTGAACATTATCACTCTCTGACCCACCCAAATCTTTCCTTACAGAATCATTGTACGTATATGTAGTTTAATTAAGTGTTGGCACTGAGTAATTTTTAAAGTATGGAGAAAATTGTGTAATTTCAGCACTATATAGCAGATTTTTTTCAGCTGACCTTTGACCCAGTGACCTCCAAACTCCAAAGAGAATCATTGTCATTATGCAATATTCTAAGTTTCATGAAAATAACTTGGGCTACTTCCAAAATATGGAGAAAGAATAAATCTTAGCATTTTCCTTGACCTTTGACCTTGGGATTTTGACTCCATGGCCAAAAACTTTGCCTAGAGAATCTTTACTTGGTGATACATTTATATACTAAGTTTCATGTAAATACCTTCACACATTGCAGAGATATTGCAAAAATTGTGAAATTTTAAGAATTTGTCCCTGACCTTTGATCTTGAGCATCCAAAAGTTGATAAGCACAACTATGTCCACTCAAATACATATGGCAAGTTTCATTTCACTCAAAGTTACGCTATCAACAAAATTGATTATGGATGAAACGACAGACAGACGGATGGACAGACAACCTGTCCTCCAGTGACACTTCCAATGCGGAGTCATAAAAACAAACTATCAAATTACAAGTTTCTTTAAGATGACTGCTGTAAATACAGAAAAAGGTACATACAAGGCCCATTCACACAGCCACCAACAATCATGATTTTTGTGTTGTGATTCTAATCACAATGCAAAAGCCCTTCTTTTTATGTGCATGGACATAGTATACAAATATTGACTGCTCATTAGGATGAAATGCCTCGGGGTGATGGAAGGGTCAGTATGAAAAGCACCTTGGGAATGATAATTTCCACCACCATCTGAATACAGAGCAGTTAATATTTGTTTTATATACCTCATCGTTTAACACTTAACCAACATCTAGGGCTAGGCAAATACAAAGTAAATTCTAACTGTTAGGCCTAAACGTTAGCCCTAAAATCAGGCCACAGCCTGCGCTTGCTTGGATGGTTTTCGTGCATTTCGTAGACTACCCAGTACGCACGGTACTCACTCACAGTTAAAGTCACACGGCCTTCGGCGAGCTCCTGCATAAAATCTTGGCAGAAGATTACAGTAGGGCCTATACATCCAGTTTCCCGTCGCTCGTGTTTTAATTTGATATTTCCAACATGCTGAGATTTGTCTCTGCTTCAGGATCCTAAGAAATCCTAAAGACAAAGTGTACGATCTTTGATCCAGCTCACTTCAAATCACGGAGGAGCGCTCGATCACCATGTCACGTTGAAACATGCCTGCTGTGCGCTATCCAGTGCGATGATTTTGCATGTGTTTATACGATGCACGTAGTGAACGTCCTTGGAGGGGTTGCGGACACCGCGCGCCAAGTCTAGTGTACCTGTTATGTGTACAAAAGTCGCGGAGGGTTTACGAATTCTATCACGAGGGTTTTGCCTTTCTATCACTTATATGAAAAGCCTAAGGCAAGATAGACGGGACTACACCTTGTCACGTGATATACTTTTGACCAATCAGTGATACGAATCTCACTTATGAGGTATATAATAATCATTAGCACTAGTATTAGTGAAATTCAAATTGCTATCCACACAACCCTGAAAGTGTGACATTTCTGAACCAGTCACTATGTTTGCACTGCACAGCATGCACAGAAGGGTGTGCATATTTTGTATAAAGTCTGTACATGTCATTAAAACCATTTAGAGCAAATGGCCACCTTCTTCATACAATAACTTTTAAGTGTGTAACCTGTCACACAAAACATGATGCCACTACTCTCCCAGTAGTGGCCACCACGCCATTTTCAGAGCTACCAAGTCTCACAAATTGTGAGTGAGACTCAAGCATTTAGGGTCCGTCTCACGATCTCATGCATGACACCCATTTTTGTCACGCATTGGGAGCATAGCTTAAAGGATTAAAGTGAGAGTTGCAATTGAAGGCATATTTCCCTTTTGTCTTTCAAAATAAGTAAAAATTAGTCACTTAAAAGTATGCACCAGCTTGCACCTCCTACACCCTCCCCTTGCTCAGTCGCTTTGCTCCCTTGCTCACACACATGCGCGCGCGCCGAAATGCTGAGTCATGAAAATCTCACTCGTAAAATTTTTTTGAACTTGGCATCTATGCATTTTATACTAGTTCTGTCACAGCTATCGACTGCAACTCTCAACATATCTAACAGAGATTTTCACAGATTCTTCATCCTCTTATTCTTGATGATTTTTTTCCATGACTGCCAAGACATGATGCTCCACCTGTCATTTGCACGTGTGTACACACACATTTGAAGTTAGCTTACCTGTCACTTTGTGTGCTGCCTCAATTATTCCTGCTGGGCAGATCACAAGATCACCCATTGTCTTCTCCCTCATGTGAACATGCATGTAAGTTCAGGTGCTGCCAATGCCCTCACAGAGAATATGCAGGGAATATTGACAACCTCTATACATTTGATGTGAATCTACAAGCAGCCACAAGTCAGTCAGAAAAAAAATGCAGAGAACAAGTTCACTTACACACAAAATATCACAAACTTGAGATTTTGAGAAGTTTCAATTAATTTGAAAAAGTAATAATTGATTCACGAGGTTATAATTGATTTCACTTAAAGATCTCTTGATGAATTGGACTTACAATTGATCAAGAGGTTATGACTGATTTATGGACTTATGATTGCTTTGGGTAAGTTAAGTAATTGATTTCCAGGACTTATAATCAATTACTGTAAAACGAGGAATGTTTGCGTGCATTTTAATTTCGCGAATTGCGCGGGAGCCAAGATTCGCGAAATCATAATGCACATGAAAGTTCTTGTCCACACTATACACATTGAATGCTAGAGGCAACTCGCAAAAATTTCATATAAGTTTATTATATAAGTATAAGTTTGGATAAAACAGGGCCCCGGGCGAATAAGTTGTCACCTTGTTTGAAGACATCTTGGGCATCACCCTGGAGTCACCTTCTTGGTGACAGAGCAAGTCATTTTTTGTATTTTGAGTTGCACAAGTCACAGCAACATTTCCTCCAGGCCCTTTAAACAAATTATGGAATAAGTATGTTGTTTTAGGTTGCCTAAATGAAGTACATGTAGGCAACTGCCTTGATCTTTCTTTTTACATTCTCCATTTTCTTTACATACTTGTCTCTGACCACATTTTATCAATGATATTGTGTCATCAAATACATAGACAAATAAGAAGATGCATTCTTCATGCTACCTCAGAAAATATAATATGATCTTCATAACTGCAAACATGAGAATTTGGAGGCATGTAGCACCACTCAACATGTAACAGAAACTGCGCGTACTTTAAGTTCTCGTGGTGAACCTGAATACACCGATGAAAGATGTTCAAACAGTTGCACATCAATATCGTCTTATTTGATTTAGTGTGTCAAAGATATGTTGCCTTATTTCATGAATATCATTCAACTAACTGCCAGTATGCAGCTGTTTGAGGAGCATTTCCCTTTAAAGCTTTGCTGTTAAAGGGAAAAGGGCTTACTCTCTTTGTGTGGATGGTGATCCCTTTAAGGCCTTAATGAGGTGCCTTCAAAATGAGCCTTTCTCCCAGCAGCCAGGCCTGCTGTGAATAATTAGCAGTCAGGCTAATCAATGTGGGAGATGCCACTGTGCATATTGACTGTGTGCGAACCACAGGATGATCAAGATGGCAGAGAAGTGCCAGTGTTGCTAGGAAGCTATGATGGCATCAACCCCTTATCCAGTCATCTTACCACAGCTCTTTCACTAACCCTTTCCCTTTCACTCCATCTCTTCTTCAATTATCTTTCCATACATCTCTTTCCTTTGTCTTTCATATCCTTTCCTCATCTTCCTTGTCTTGTTCTCTCTCTCTCTTACTCTTTGTCTTCCATCCCTCCCCTTCCCTTGTTTTTAACAGTCCTACCATCTTCTACTTACATCTCTACCATTCACACTTGGTATATATTTACCCATGATTAACTAACACTGAAAACACCATGGAAAACACAGAGTCATTGCTAGAGTCATTCAGTGCTGCTTGTATGTATTACAACTCATTTCTGAAAAACCTCCAAATAATCATGTAAACTGTATGAATACTGATCTGATGGAATGCTGCAACCACAAACAAATTTTCATTGGGAATGATACAATCCTCCAATCAATGATTGTCAAAAGGGACATTCATATGCACTTGTTCTTCATTAAAAGCTATTTTGACTTTCACAGTGGCCATGCAAAACCCTTGAGCCAATATCCATTGTGAACAACAAAAATAAGCAAAGTCTTGGATGTTCTATGATCCCCTGCCTGTAATAAGTTGCGGAACATACAATTCAAATGCTTCCCTTGGTATATCCCCATCTGTATCTGACTTTGACCTCTCCACTGCAACAAGGTATTCTACTAGTCTTTGTCACCTTGATGAGTAAGCGATGTAAGTGCTGTTGGTCACTCACAATGCTCCCCATCCCTCCCCATTTCCCTTGCTCATTAGCATTCATCGTCGGATGCTGGCTTATAATGAATGCTTGGTCTCTGATTGCTCTGCATTTCATTTTGCCTTCAATTGCTTGCTATTGTTCTTTCTTTTTCCCTCTGTCCATCCTTCGAACTCTCTCTTTCTATCACATTGTACGCCAGTATATATAAAGATATATTATATATATATTATATATATATATATATACATATACATATATGATATATATGTATACATATACATATATATTTACATGTACGTGCGTACATGCAATGTTCATATACATGTTGATATATATACTCCTCTCTGCTGTGAAGTTTGTGTTCCAACTTCCATCTAAAATATTAGCAGCGCAGTAGAAAAAGTGCAATAAAAAGTCTATGTAGTAATGTGTGTGGAAAAGCTGGAAGACAAATTAGACATAACATGCATTACCAAAAAAAAGTTTCATTGTTCCTTTAGACCCCATATCCCTAGACACACTGAATTTTTACTTATGCAAATGTGGTATCATAATATCTTTAATAGATCCTTGAACCTACCAGTTTCCTCCACTTCTCCTGGACAAAATATCAAGTATTCCAGGATATCACCTCATGTCGGCATCCTGAACACTGTTGAATGCATACATGAGCATCATCTATCATCCATCTATCACAATCAGGCCTTATCCTAACAATCCCCCTCCCTCATTCTCTGGCAGTCCTGTCATATTTTTTTTTATCTTCCCCAAATAATCAGCTTGCCTCCTGTCAACTGCTATTGGGCAATGTTCCCAGCGCGTGCCATGCATTGTTCTGTAGGTTGTGTGGTGAGTACAACACACAGCCTATAGCTGCTCAGGCACGTGCCAGGGCTTGACCCCTGTGGAGAGGGGTGCAGAGACACATTTCTGTTTCTCCCCTTCCCACCATTGTTTTTTCTCTATCCATCTTTCTCTTTCTTTCTTTCTCTCCCTCCCCCTCTCTCCTTTCTTTCTCTCTCTCCAACTCAACTGTGTACTGAGTGGTACAGTCCCTTCATAGCGTTATTTTCAAGTCAGTCCATTCACACACCGCTGCTTCAACACATGTGTGTAGCTCAGGGGACAAAGGCCACAAAGCCAGCAAAGACTGGCTGTAGGGAGAAAGGCAAGCTAGCAATAAAGCTGTAGCATTACAACAACCCACGGCTATGGCTTTCTTGACCTACAGTCTACAATAACTTTTGTCACACCAATGAACTGCCATGAGATACTCAGATGGATAATCTAATAAATCTAGTATTTTCAAATATTCCCACACATGAAAAGCATGGTATTCCCACAATTTGTTCAACAAAAATATTCTCTGCCTGTGCAGTTCATGTCTTTTATATAGGCCTACTGTGAAGCAGTCTATTCGTATTACTACTGCAAACTACAACATTGAACTATTTCTTAAACCTCTGACCCAAGCAAATAACTGGTATAACCATGTATAGTATCTTTCAAAGCATCAAATAGTTTGACGACAAATAACACATATTGCTCATGTTTGAGCTTTGGGCATGAAAATAACTGATCAAGATAAAGCACATTGAGATTATATTCTTTAAAGGACAAGTTCACCTTCATAAACATAAAGATTGAGAGAATGCAACAATATTAGTAGAACACATCAGTGAAAGTTTGAGGAAAATTGGACAATCGATGCAAAAGTTATGAATTTTTAAAATTTTTGTGTTGGAACTGCTGGATGAGGAGACTACTACAGCTTGTGAGTAATATGCGTACAACAGTATAAAGAAAATGTAAAGAAAATTCAACATATTTTCACTTTTTTTCGCATAATAAAAGAGCACTTGACTTGCCTCTTTCTAAAGGCAGGGGGAATAGTATTACCCATAACATTTGTCGGTAACAAGTCAGGGAAATGTGTACTTTTTACAAAAGATGAAATTTTGTGAAATTCTCTTTATATTTTCCTTATATTGTTGTACGCATGTGACATCTAAGTTATTCACACACTGCAGTAGTCTTCTCATCCAGCGGTTACTGCACAAAAACTTCAAAAATTCATAACTTTTGAACGGATTGTTCGATTTTCTTCAAACTTTCAATGATGTGTTCTACTAATATTGCTACATTCTCTCAATCCTTATGTTTATGAAGGTGAACTTGTCCTTTAAACTGAATGTTTTATAGGCTTACATATCAAGTTTCAACTTATGTTCATCACAAAAATACAAACAAAGTCACTCAGTACCAACGTATAGGCCTACATCTTGTAGTATGAAATTCTAAATGTTTGAATAAATCATGCAATACCATTTGTGAGCATGTAATGATACCTCAAACTCAACAAACCCTTAGACTGAAACATTACAAGATTTAATGCCATCCCAAATTATGCACCCATTCAACTCCTAGATTTTTTTCTTTTCCTTGCTATCATTACATTTTATTGCTTGACCTTAACAAAATAATTCTACAATACAGCAGGTAACTGGGAGCAAATCAGTCCCTTAAGTCAATGGCCTGATGGAGTGGAGGGTTTACCTCCATGTAAACAACCCTCTCCTCCGCCATTTTACCGGAGAGTTAAAGAATTAGGGCTCCCTCACTTCACTAGGAATATCAAATCAGTCACATTAGTACAGGCAACTTCTAACACCGTCATTTTCTGTTTCCCATGAGCAGAATATAATAACTACAATACACACAAAAGGAGATATACTAGACATGGCTGGTGGTGCAGACAGCTGAAGAAAACACCATTTCACATCAGGAGTTATACAATTGTGTGTGACCGTTCCTCTGTAGAGCATGAAGTGGATATTATTCAATATCAGTACACTAACATGGAGGGGGAAAATGGAGTTCAGAGTGACACTGATTAAATTTGCCTGTTGCATAGAATGTATGTCTGAGAGCTGTCACCACTTGATGTCTCCCCCTTTGTCTGCTGGCTGTGTCGATGCCTGCAGTGTGCACTCTCAAATTAAATTTTAAGTCAAGAGATACAGGACATTTTCTTACCCTTTGTATCCAGGTTTCCCAATGGTGCTGAGACAAGCACATGCAAAATACAATGCATCTAGTCAATTTATTATCTTCCATTGATACCATCCATGTAATTCAAATGCCGTTTTCAACATATTGCCACATAGATAGTCATGAGAAATTTTAAAATGTACTATGTTTCACTTTCACATTTACATGGCTAGTAATCACAGTCCTACCTGTTGTTATTTATCATACATGACATTTTTGACACCATGCCTCATTCCAAATGAAATCATGAACGAAGTTGATGCACTCTTGCTTGAGAAGAAAAAATGATGGGAAATGTGGTATGTTCAGTATCAGATCAGTTTCATAAACTTTGAACTATACATATCAGAAAATCTCAATATTTTGTGCCCATCAATAGATAATATATATATATAAATGTATATATATATATATATATATATATCTCTCTCTCTACATATACATATATATACACACACACATATATATATATATATATATATATATATATATATATACATATATATACATATCATATAACTTTAATAATGAAATATACTCTGAATTGTATTATCTTGAATTGTGCTGCGGTGGCTTTCAATATACCCTAGAGATTCTCCTCAAGCTGTATATAAAAAGACTAAAATTTGGTCTGAAAGAATTAAATCGCACAGTAATTTCACTCCAAAAAATTAGCACTCCCATATCACATTCCCAAACAAGTGGGACTTTAGCTCCTTTACATTTACAAAGTAGAATGAGCTTTCAAGCCAACTTTTATAGATTTTGACATATGTATAGCACATTCAGGCCACGCATCAACAAAATCAAAGACAGGTTTGACTGTATCACCTTAATGAGCTCTGGACGTGTACAAGCAGACAACCCCAAAACAGGCCTCTCGACACCCTTCAGAGCAGAGGCATAAATGTCCTCAATCGTAGTCTTGTGTTGACATAATATTTATGAGAAGCCACACATTGATTAGTTTTGCTGAATCTTAAGTGATGTAGAGTTATTACTTTAATATGACATACTAACCCTGATATAGTACACTAGCACAGTGGTCACAAATAGAAAAATAATTACATAAAGATATTGTATAATATGCTTCCCATATATTCCTACATTTTCATTGCAGTGACAATAAGCAGCAGTGCTTTCATCAACATCCTTGTCTGTGGGAAAGATAAAGCACATATTGTTTTATATGTTATGTGGTCATTCCAGGAAACAGAATAAATCATGAATAATCACTTATTTGTAACAGTCCCACATATTCTCGCCCAATATTTCTAGAGGAATTAACCTCACAGAAAAAGTTATTCAATAAATTCATTAAATATGAATTTAGTCAAAATGGGAAGCAGAAGTTGATAAGTATCATTAAAACATTCACTGTTGTTGAATAAATGTATGAGACAGGGACTGTGAGAAATTTCTTGCATTCTTGTGAAAAGAAAACCTTACAGAAGTCCACAGCAATGTCACAAAGAAAATGAATACTTGGAGGAAAAAAGGTATGAAACATCTTGGTCTTCAAATACGAATATAATAAGAAGCACTCTGCCAGGGATGTCATATTCACACATAACCAACAGGTGCTGTTAAATCTTGTTGTTCTTGTTTTTATTGTTTGTTTTTTGTTTGTTGTTGTTGGGTTTTTTTTTTTGTTTTTTTTTTTTTTGGGGGGGGGGTTCAATGCAGGGGTGGGAGTGATTTTATCTATTCTATTTTAGGGGGGATACAAATTTAGAGAGAGAAAAAAAAACGGTCAGGGGAGCTGAGCTGTAGCCCCCCCCCCCCCCCCCCTCCCTCTTCCCGCTACATTCTGCAGCTTGTGATCAATATGTAACAATTTCATTTCATAACAAATCACATTTGGTTGTTGTTTGCTATTCTGAAAATTGTCAAGCTTTACTCTTTCTTTTTTTTTTTGCAATAAAGATACATTGTTTGGATGTGGCACTCTCCACATAGAAATAAGGTATTTTTGTATTTAGTATTTTAAAACTATATTCCACAAGAGCAAATGATTTAACACTTGGCTGCAGAAATAAGAGGGGATAGTCTTCTGGCACTGAATCTTTCACAGAGTATTCAAATGTGGAGCACTGGAGTGCAGGTAGATATACAGTGCCACATTTATAAATTCCCCTCCAGCCAGCTCTGCATCAGTGCCATTGCCCGGAGACGTGCAAGCTCACCAAGATGTATCGCACGCATCGCCAGGTTGGAGGATGAGTCATAGGAATACTTCCCACAGAGCTGCGCATGTTAGCCGAACCCATCACCCCAATTGTCAAAACACCAGGCTCTGGAATGAGCTTGCCACTGAAAGAAGCCTGCCACTGATTGCATTGATTTTACTACATGTACATTATATATGCGTGTGTGCCTTCTGTGCGTGTCGGCAAGTAAATATGTATGGGTGTATTTATGTGCATATGTGCATGTGTGTGTGTGTGTGTGTGTGTGTGTGTGTGTGTAGATATATCACGAAATTTGTATTATTTTGCAATTAACTAATTTGTATATTGTTTATACGAAAAAGAAAGAAAAATAAAAGATTGACAAAAACATCAAAAAAGTATGCGCTACTTATTTTTCCTTGTGTACATCCATGGCATGTTTTATATTGAATCAATGTCCTTTTTTTAACACTCAATTGTTTTATAAAACAAATACTTCATGCAGCAAATGACCCCAAAATAAAATTGCATTGTAAATGGTCTATGCTGTTGTGTTCTCAATAGAGACTTCCATCAAAACTTACTTTCTCACACAGCTTATCAAAGATTACCACAGAGAGAAATCACCTGGCATACAGATGGAATTCTCCTCTTCTAACGATGAATATACACTTGCTGGTTTGTAATTGATTTCTCACTACTGTATAATATTACACTTTTTAGAATAAAATCATTAGGTACCATGAGTATGTATGTGAAATCTATAACAAAACATAATCATGTGTCAATTCTGTTTAATGTTTTTCTTATGGATATGAGTATGTATGAAGAAGCAAACAGTGATAATTTTGAGATCTTCTGACATTCACAGGAGGCAGAACTGTCCTCATATTGACAACATGACCCACTTTTCCTCTTGGCAACCTGCATAATGCATGCAGTATCACCTTCCATTACCCTGAAATGAATGCAATGATGTACCTTGTCACATAACACCTTTCTAGCTGTGGTCAGGTGTGAGGAAGAAAAATGGTCTTCTGTTCCATCAAGCTTACTGGTCTTCCCAAAGTAAAGAATTAAGGTAAACAGTCAATATTAAAAGAGTATATAAGGTATGGCCAGTTCACAGAATGGGCTTGGGTCCCATCATCACGACCAGACTGAAGGTTGTTGCTTTTTCTTCCTTTTTCAGATTTGCTCAATGTTGTTTCACACAATAATATAAACAACCCATTTACAGAGCAGTATGTATAGTGTGACAAACTTCTAAAAATAGATACAGAACATTGAGCCCTCAAAATAACTGGAAAATACACATTCATATTCAGATTGAACATTCACAACCACAAATTATTTCACCAAAACTTGAATGTGACTGGGCTTATAATAGCAAATACATCTCACATAATAGATTTGCAATACCTCTTAATGTCTGTAATTGTCCCCTACCCCCCCCCCCTCCATCCTGGGTTTTGAGGGGCAGATAGCAAGTGGGAAATATTTTGATAGATCATTTAGTTACTTACAAACAGCAGAACAAATTCATCTGTATTCAGGCACCACTCCAAAGTACAGTATACCTACATTATTGAATTTCTACGTCATCGAATATCATTGGAGTTCAACAACATATTGCAGTTGTAGGTATTTAAGGCCATTAAAACATTGATTTTATATGAGTTGGTACCAAAAAAAGGGCTATGAAGCAATCTTAATCTCTAAAATGAAATGGTGATGACAAGTAATGAAATTTGTACACTACAAAACCATTCAGAAAAAAAATATATATATATGATATCATCAGGTTACATTACTCAAATTGGGCTATGACCGCCCTTCCTAACCCTAATGTCTTGTAGGACTTGTAACTGATTGTCAATTAGAATCCAACATGGATAGATGAAATCATTATTCTATTTCGTTTTTCACTTCTAGAATGTGTTGAAGCACAAGTAGCTGTCAGATTTATTAGATAATACTTCATGACAGAACACATTATCAAGTATTGTCAAAGTGATATCAGCTGTCAGATATAAAAGCAGAGAAATGAGTGAAACAGATGATATATGGAGAAGATTTAACTCTTTATGTGCCACGTTCGCACGCCCAACACAGTTGCTGGTGTGCAAAGTTCGTCTATTCTGCTTGAAAGCACAAACCCAACCAATTCGATAGATAAATTGCCAAATGTAAAAGTACAATAAAAGCGTTTCTGGTGATTCCATTCTTGTCACTTTTTCTGTGCAAAAGTGAAGGCTCTACCAAAATGTAGCTACTGGTCATTAGAAAGAAAAACAATCATAGATTTGCCATATAATTTGCATCAAAGCAAAGTTCGGCATTTTTTCTACAACTTCTGTCATTTCATGTCAAGAATAACAACACCCTTTAAAAGTTACACCAATTTGAAAAACAGAATGTTTCCCAAAAGCATGAAGTATGTTCCTGTCTCAGAATAATGTGGCTTACACGGGGTTTACACCATGGCATATAAAGAGCTAAAAAAAGCCAGAAAATCATCTTCTTTTCTTAAAACAAGCATCACTGTTGTGAGAGATTATGGTAGTTTATTTTGTACAAAGCTGCTATACATACACAAAATTCAGGGGGAAGTTTTGACCTATTCAATTATGCTCGAAAAATTTAGTTTGTCAAAGAGGCAGTATGAAACTGTAATGTCATTTAATCTTTCCAACTGCAAACAGTATATTGAACTTGAGGGGAAACATTAAAGTTTAATAGTGTTTTACAATCAACACAAAGTGTAAGCTTTCCTTTCATCTTATGGTGTGAGGGCATTAAATATGGTTGTCTACTGATGTCTCTTGAATCTCATGTTAAGACAAACATGCCACCTTTGCGAAAACCTGAAGCCTACATCACATACCAGTTTGGCATACCTACAAGTACTGCAGAAACTGTAGTGAGAAATTGTATTATAGCATACATGTGGAAAATCACACTGAAATACACCAGCATAAATGACAGCAGATTGAATGCTCCGCTGAAGAAAAGAAAGAAAAAACAACAACAAATAAACAAGAGACCAAGGGGGTCTTGCCCTCATCCGAGTATTACAAGTTCACCTTCCCTGTATTCTTGCAGACTCTTACTGTACCTCAGAGCATTACAAACTTGGGGGCAGGGGCAGCTTTGAGAGTTTGGGGCATAGTGTCCATTTGCATATCCATCAAACCGGTAAAATACCTGCCAATTACACTGTACTTAGAAAGTTTGACTATGCAGTTTGAAAACAGGACTTAAAGCTCTATCACTTCTGATTCTAGAGAAGAATATTTTATTGAATATTCCTTAATTTAGGAGGTTTGGGCCCCCTGGGGCCCCAAAGGGGAGCATGGTGCCCAGTTCAACAAATTGAGAGAGATCCCAACCCCCTAGGCATGATACCTGCCAAGTTTGGTGAAAATCCATAAGAAGATGAACATGTACAAAGCCTGGGGGGAGCACCACTGGATCTGCAATGAAACAAACTTGAAACTACAGTCATTAATGTACTAATTCATAGTATTATCTCTGCTTTAACACTTCTGGTTCTAGAGAGGAAGATAGTAAATATTTTAATTTGGGGAGTTTGGGCCCCTTGGGGCCCCCAAGGAGAGCATGGTGCCCAGTGAACAAATTGAGAGAGATCCTAACCCCCTAAGCATGATACCTGCCAAGTTTGGTGAAAATCCATAAGAAGATGAACATGTATAATTTAAGTCCCCATTGGACCCTCAGGAGCCCTTTCGTCAGTGAGGGGGGGGGGGGGGGGGGGGTCACCCCTGCTTCCGCCATGAATAAACTTGAAACAACAGTCATCAATGTACTAACTCATAGTATCAACTTAGCTCTATTACTTCTGGTTCTAGAGCAGCTATTTAAAAATGCCTTGATGGGGGGGGGGGGGGGGGGGGGGGGCCTGGGGCCCCCGAGTAGGGCATGGTGCCCATTCAAACAAATTGAGATCCTATCCCCCTAGGGATGCTACCTGCCAAGTTTGGTGAAATTTCATCGTGGGGTTTTCAAGAAGAAGATGACAAATGTGACTGTGCACCTCAAAACGAACATAAAGTCGCACACACTGAATTTGTGTGAGGACTGAAAATAAGTGAAATGGGTCAACCTAGCCGAACTTGACTTTTTCATATTTTCGGAAAGAGCGAGTCTTCTTTTACATTATGCTAAAATTTGGTTTCATAAAACGGGCAGGAAAGTGTGTTTTTTTAGCAGTTTATCTCGAACATTTTTGGTAGAATAGTATGATTAGGTGTGTCTTTAGAATCCCTTTTTCATTTCTGAAAAACCTCGTCCACACACTTCACTTTCAACTCTTAATAACTTTTGAAAGGATAGGGCTACTCCTTTGGAAGTTGGATTTAATTATGGACAGAATGTGTTAATGAGGCATGCTTAATTTCAGTTTAATCTGATAATCCCTTCATTGTTGTTACTCTGGTGGTTTACTTCCTGTTTTTTGTCCCATTCATCGCACAGCCAGCACGGTTTGGTAAAGATTAAGCGCTTGAATAGACACTGTACTTCAGAGCCTCTTTTCTCCGTTCACACTTTTCCTGAGTTTGTGCTTTCTTTCCAACATTTAGATAGGTTAGGAGAGTCCATTTGATTTGAGTTATGCATCATTTTAAAGCTTAAAGTCTGCCCTTTCAGAATATGGTCTTAACTAAAAATTCATGTCTGGCGACTTTTTGTTTGTTTTGAGGTGCAGAGTCACAAATGTACAATTAGGTCCCCAATTGGACCCCTCCCCCAACTTTCAACTATGAGCGTGTTTCTACTGAGTGATGAAAATTCGAGGTGATGCCAGGCGATGCAAGGTGATTCGTGGTGATACATGGTGATGCGCGGGTGACACCTCGAATTTTTCCTCGGTAGAAACAGATCGGGTAGTGGCCGACGTGCGGTGATGTGAGGTGCTCCGTCATCCATCTTTTGAGGTGGTCAATGCGCGGTGATGCGAGGGACGATTCTCAGTAGAAACACACCGGGTAGCGAAATTCGTGGTGTACCGGAAGTCTCGAATTATTGGGAGCTTTCGCCCGCGCTTTTCAAATCGGTTCATCGCACACTCCGACACTTGTGTACATGCACAGCGATCGTAGTTTCGCACACATCATGCCTTGTATGAACTCCTACTAAATACTTGTACATGAGGTGGTGGTACATGTGAATTGCGTGCATTCATCATTTATTGTTTGCGTGCCCAGCAGCCTACTTATTAATCCTCTGATTTTTACACTACGTTCATTTTCCCAAAATATCATATTGTCTCGAAGTTGTAGATTCCATAATTCGTTTTCGCTGGAATACTAACGTTAGTATCTCCTTAAAACACATCTATTTCATGAGAGTTTCCCATAGTTACATTTTAGTACATTATCTACATCGTTCCCGGATATCAGATATTTTCATGTGTTATGATTATGCAATTATCAGTCCCGTAATTGTAGTTTTCTGCATATTGTATGATTTTCAGTTAAGAATTAGATTGTGTTACTTATGAATCTGATTTTTTTTTCTTTGATTACATCTTATTGTTATGCGCAGTTGAGTATATATGCTTCATAGAAACTGCGCAATATAAATCCACAATTACTATTATTAGTAGTAGTAGTATGCCGGAGCCTCTAGACAGCATTGTAACTGGACCCTAGACCTGCGACGATTCCTAATAACCAAGTGGCAGGAAATCTTGGTGAGAGGCATTTCGAATGGAAAAACTAAACGAAATTCAGTGGTCTACCACAAAATGGCAGTCGAGGCAGCGTGACCCGATCTGTGACCTGAAAATATGTGACTTCCGGATTCACCGCATTTTGCACGTCACCTTCCGTCACCGCGTATTTTATCGCTCTGTAGAAACAGCTCGAGTGGTCGTAAAATATGACGTGATGCGGGATACGAAATTCGCGGTGATGCCAAGTGATGCGAGGTGATGCGAGGTGATGCGAGGTGCTCTCAGTAGAAACACGCT
This sequence comes from Diadema antillarum, assembly GCF_040938485.1. NCBI lineage: Eukaryota > Metazoa > Echinodermata > Echinoidea > Diadematoida > Diadematidae > Diadema > Diadema antillarum. The sequence goes on along the minus strand of NW_027271732.1, from coordinate 632,620 downwards.
CAAAGATGGTTATTGCTATGTGGGAAGTGGGTCTATGACAAGAAAATGTGTGGAATTGAATTATAAAAAGCTTTCTGGCATCTGGCCATGGCAGGATACATTATATCATTCTAATTGTAGAATACTGTTGTTATGCTGACTTTTTTAATACTGTTGATAACATCACAACAGGTGAGAAAGATTCTTTAGATGTGGAGCTTAGTGGGTACAAAAAGAAAAAACAAATCAAACGCAGGGACGCCTATTATAGAATGATGGAGAAAGCCTGAAATTCATCTATATGAAGCCAATTTGTACATGAAATGGTCTGAAACAAAAAGGAGCTAAATTAAGGCTTTTGCCTGAAAATAATCAGCCCTGCAAACGATTGAAAACATTTGATCACACTTGATCAAACAAATCTAGAATATCGGAAGTGAAAACCTACTCACAAGAGCATTAAAAATAATGTTTCACAGGACTGGAATAGGATACCAGCGCGTTTTTCAACATAACAATTCATCTGCTTTAAGCAGTGAGATGACCATACAAATATGCTTGTAATGTATATGATGGGATTACATTTTGAGTTTTATTCAAGGTACAAATCTTGTATAGACAGATCTCTTTTGAAACTGACTGATATCTTGCAATGACATGCATTAACAAAAGACATATCTTAGAAATGGCTATTTTGAAGTATTGTCTTCCTCTGCCCACCACTACATACAAAACCAAAAACAAAGGTAATTGATGAGTCTCCCTTTTTATAATCATAATAATATTCAGAGTCTTTATCTTCAATCGCACCCGTCAAATGATGATATTCCCCACATACACATCAAGTAGGTGGCATTTCTAGTACTAACTGACCTTTTGTAAATTTATAAAGAGATATTGTTGCTAGGAAACCAATACCTCATTATGAGGCCATGATGACTTGTCTCCATGCACAGACTAATTTTCACTTTTGATATTACAAAAAATCTTCCAGTAAAAGTAGAAAAACAGAGACTAGGAAAGTTGTTACGACAGAGGGACAACATGTATACCTACACCATGTTCACTGGCATACTGTACATATGCTCGCAGCAGAGCTCAAATGCTCAAAACATTTTTTCTGGATGCATGACATTTATGACATTGCTCACCAAACTTGCACAAATTGATTCCATCATGTCTCAATGAAACAAATGAAATACGGGCTTGTTAGGCTGTGTGTCTCACTTTCTACGAACCACAGTTTATTCAACTCACACAGGAAAAGCACTGTCAACAGCTCTTTATTTGTCCTTGCCCGTTCTTGCATATTTGGCCTATTGAAGACTATTTCAAAACCACAATTCTAAAAGACAATGACAGAAAAATCATCCACAATGGTACAGCATCTCATGTGCAGAAGAATACCTGCCCATAGCACATTAAAGGGATGCAGTCCTCACAAAATTTAAAAAAATATGCTGTTGTTGGTACCTCCAATGAACTACTTTCATCAAAAACAAACTTTCAAATCACCAGATAAGCTCGTACATTCCGGTTAAAAAAGTGTGACTCTGCAAATGAGCAAGTCTTGGCGGAGAGTCATACATCATCGATGCACAACTCTTTCCAGCGGTGTTCTGCTCGTCATCCCTAGTTATTTATAAATACATGTTTACTATTTATTTTTATATTAATTGTATATATAAATAAGCATGAAATATTTTGTTTGAAATAATAAAACCACATATTGTCACATTTTATGAAAAAATCAGATATGATCATTTTGAACACTTAAATTGGTTTTCTGAGGCACGGCTGTCAACTTGAGAGTAGGGCATCAATGACGTTGCACCTTTTGGCAGGCTCTTACACGATCGCTTGCAGGAATTATTTTTTAAAAATCGCGTACGGAGACAATTTTTGAAGTCCACGCGTATAAATTGGTGAAAGGTTATATTTTTTACTCTTCTTAATTATCAGTACAGTGAAAATCTCAGGACTGCTTCCCTTTAATCTAAACATGGAGTATGTGTATTGCATATCAGTTATAAATCAAATTGTCTCTTACATTAAGTATGCAAAATTTGCAATGAACATGATTCGCATGAAATTGAAATATGTTTGAAATTTTGATGGCACAACCTTAAAATGTGTTGAGTGGTTACACATTCCATCAACTACTGTATACGCTGTTATTTTCGCGTACAGATATTTTCGCGAATGAGGAGGTCACAGACATGTTCATGAGATGTTGTTTTCGCGAATTGACACAGAGGCTTACATAAGCGCACTACTACCTCGGCGTATGGTCACATTTTCGCGTGTTGTTGAATTCGCGGTCCAACTGTGATTCGCGAAATTCACGAAAATTAAACCCTCACGAAAATAACAGCTTATACAGTAAGTTTCAATTGACCTTGACCCTTGACCTTTGAAGCCATGGCCCACAATTTTCTCCAAATAATCTCAATCTGGTAATATATAAACACCAATTTTCATGACAATGCTTTGAGAATTTGACCTTGGCCTTGCCCCCAAAGATTGATTATGGACAGAAGGACAGATGGATGGACAACCTGTCTCTGGCGACACTTCATAGCAGAGGCATAAAAATGAGCAATAATCGCATCTTAATCCAAGAACAAAAGGAATTACCAAATTCAAATATATCCAGAACCTTAGATATAAGAATTCATGAGCAACCATGTTGTATGCTTTTTTCAAAGTCCATTGTAACTAAAAGTTCATTTGTATTTCATGCAATGAATGAAATTACATCATCATTTAGCTAGTTTTGTACAAACTCTTATGCCTCGTCCTACATTTCTGTTTTCAATAATATGTCCTAATTAATCAAGGTGATCTGTTTACCATAAAACTTCATTTATCCTTCTTGATAACGCCTTAGATAATTATCTTATTATCCACAATAACAATATAATTGGTCGGTAGTTTTGAATGTACAGTGCATTCCCATTTTTTCCTTTTCCTTTTTCTTGCAAACCTTGCTTTTCTGATGTTGATAAATCCCCTTCATCATATTCTTAATTCAATGCATCTACAATAATTTGCCTCAGAACTGGCTAAAAGGTGAGATAAAACTCTGCCATGAAGCCTTCATCCCCTGGAGCTTTTTCACCATCATTTCTTTTAAAACCATGAAACATTCATTTCCACCTTAATACTTTACCTTTACAAAAATCCTGATTCTCTTTACTTAGTTTAAAAATTTGTTCATGACATAACTTACTTCCCATATTGCATTACAGAAATATATTTCAAATTTTCCATGATTATCTTCAATATTCCAGTTAAATCCTTTGTTAGTTGTTCTTTGTGATCAAATATTCCATTTGTATAAATAATTGTTCAAAGTATTGTGTTCTTGCTTCTCCTTCACAGAAGCCCTCAGCACTGGGGCAAACTCTGAAGTGCTGTCTGGAATAATCATAAATTCTCCGCAACACATTTTTTTTTTCTATCAATGTCATATCCTATAGTTTTTATAGGTGCAACCACCATCTGATTCTCTACATACCTATTTCCCTTTCTAATTTTTCTATTTTACATCCTTTAAGCCCTGCTTTTTCTTTCAAATAACTGATTATATATTCCCCTATTTTCATTTTTATAAAAATTCTTGTAATAACCATTTATCCTGAATTTCAAAATCAAATTCTCCTTCAATTGATTATCTTATCAGCAACCCTTTTTTTAATCTCTATCCATACATTATCTGCTAGTAAATTTCCAATACAATTTTCTATTACACAACAGACACTCACACACACACACACAAAAAAAAACAAGGCATATGATGACACAAGGAAAATATGATGTCTTTTTGGACAATATCTGTCCAGTAAAATACCAAAAAGTCTTCACTGTTTGCAGAGCTTCTAAATGTTTTTTATCATGTAGATAAAAAAGATTTGTGCTTGTTATTGTTCATTATCCTCAACATGCCAAAATGAAAATGGCAGCTCTACCACCACACCACTGATATCAGAGCAAACTAGAGCCTAATTTTACCAGGAATTCATCAAGTATTTTAATGTATGCAGGTCAGGACAGGTTCTGCACCACATACTGGAGAAGTAGCTGTCCTCATCATTAAGACAGTTCAAAGGGAATGGAGAGAGAGAGAGCGCCTGACAGCCCCCTGGGAAGGTAACGTGACTGATAACTTAAAAGCATGTGAGAACTTAGAAGCTCACTAAACATGGCAGCTAAAAAAAGAGAAAAGAAACGAAGAATTAAAAACCAAAGGCTTGAAAATTCTTGCATAATGTGTAAGCTAATCTAAACTGTACACACAGTGAATCAGTCCATTAAGAGACAGAGGAAAGGACCAGTAATTAAGAAACCCTGAAGTACAGTGTGTCTCAACTGATATAATTGCCAGTAAAATTAACCTCTGATTATCTTGGAAAGTCTTTCATATAAGAAATAATGTCATCACTCTCATTTTCTATCTATCTCAGTCTCTTTCCCTCTAACCCTGTCTGTCTCCTTTAGATATACTATGAACCAACCCCCCCATGAAAAGACTCAAATAAATGTAATGATAAAAGTGTGCCTCTTAGTTGTACATGAGAACAAAAAAACAAAAAATCATTCCAGTGGAGAGGAACAAGCTTTGAGGCCCGTAACCAGAAGATGTGGCAAAAAAAAAAAAAAAAAAAAAAGCATTGACATTTGTCCAACGAAAACCAGAGCTGCATGCCTATGTATACCTGTATACATGCAGCAAGTCAACAAAATATGGGAAAATTTTAAATGGTCTTGGACTATGAATGAATGGGTGACAGTTATACGTATTACTTGGCTGATAGCAAGTAGATCTACAAGTTTATATCATGCTACAAAATGCTGAACAATGACAGCACCATACCATGCACAATCCAGATAATGAAAAAGTAAAAAGGAGTACACAGACTAAATTGAAGTTGCAATAAGCAGCAAAAGCAAACCATGTATATTATCATATGTGACCGGCGACAACGGTTTCAGGCAAAAGTCGGGAATTTTGAAAATTCATTTTTTCACTGAATCTCATTGCCCATTTCCTAAGCTTTGCATTGATATAAAACACTTGTATTCTTCGGCACCATAAGTGGGCATAGAAAGAGAAATAAAATGCACTTTTTAAGTTGATAGCCTGACAAAATTGCGAGAAAACAGGCTTTGAAGATTCACCTCTTTCTCAAAGACAATGTCCGGGCGGCGATGCGAGGGGAGAATCACCCATCCGTACGATGGTGCCAATCGATGTTAAGCTCCGCCTCTAGCAACCACATCGCCTTCTGATTGGCTCACTGAGAGAGTCAAATTTCCCGGGCACCTTCCTCGGAGCTCAGCGTATGGAGCCGAAAAATAATGCATTTCGCTCGGGTTTGTTTACCATTACGTCTTTCAAGATGGCGAATACGATAATTGCACGTATGGTGTACATGTACAATGTTCTTGTGTATGGTGCACGCATTACGCAATGGCATCCACATGCCACTGCCGTGTGCATGTAACAGGAGCGGTGGCAAATCCACACATTTACAAATCGCGTTTTCATTGTGGTGCCTTTTTAAGGCAGAAAATTGCTAGTGCTGGTGAGGGTCACGCTTCCTGTTTGTTTTGCTTTCACAAGACATGCATATGTTGCTTTGTTCGGTGGTGCTAATCAAATTAAAACAAACAAACAAACAAACAAACAAACAAACACGACTCGTTACTCTGGTGCGATCTTGACGTGTAGTATGTGAATATGATTGGTTACATGTGACGGCTCCTTTCCTCTCATCTACCTTCCATTGAGTCAGTCTACTGTCATAATTTTTACTGCATGTACAAGTAGACAAATTTGAGAATATTTAGTTTTCTTTTCACACGATTATGTCATGCTACATGATTTTTGTTTCACTTCCGTTGTCGAACATTGCGGTAGAATAGTTCGGATAGAAAGCCAAACGAAGAGCACGCACTACAGAGCAAGCGTATAAACCACTATAGCAAGAACAATGGAGCGTGCACGCGTGGACAAAGCATTCCCCAAATGCTGCAACTGGTGTCTCCGAAAGCCGAATTATGTAAATGTATGCGACGCACCAGCCAATTGCATGCGAGATCCTGCGCCGTAGCAACGCTGAGGATATTGGCGCGGCGTTCGAAAGAAGCTCGAAACTGACGGGTGCGATCCAACATAGGGTGCTTAAAATTCCATTTTCGATAGGAAAAACTTAGTCTTATGCTATGAAATTTGGTGTAGATGTAGAAAACATATCAAAGATTCGATTTCTGCAAAAAACCTAAATCGACAAAAATAATGGTCAAAATCTTTGTACCCCGCCTAGGAGGGAATTTGCTCTTGCGACTTTTGCCTGAAACCGTTGTCGCGGGTCACATATAGTGGAACATGGGATGTAATGAGGGCAACAATAGCACAAATGTAGAAGTAATAAGTTCCCTTTTTCTTTGTCAATGTATTAGTTCATGACCAACACTGTATTCTGACCACAGATATATGGGCCACAAATCAAAATGCTCTGTATTGACCGTATAGGCTTAAAGAGAGCCTCTGGGTTATGGAAAACTTTTGATATTGTTTTTGTTTCAAAATGATTTTCAATGGATTGAATAAAGGATTTCTGTGATTTCTGTGATGAGAAAACTAAGAAATAATAAATGATATAATGGGTTTCATTGAACATATATATATACATATATATATTTGCCATGTCTAATTTTCTTTTGTTTGTTTGTTTTCATGATAAGTATATATTCACTGCTTATTGCCAATAAATTATTGGCACTTCATGCACAGAAGTGAAGCTTTGGATGCAAGCATGCGTGCACACACGGTAGCTATAGACTCGCTGTAATATCACTCACTCATGCATCAAGCACATCGCTTGCGACTTGGTGCATGCAGGGGCCAGTGAATTATAGTATACATCGCTCTACATTATATCCAAAAACAAAAAACAAAACAAAACATCGAGTGATGTATCGTTCCAGAGCATCAATCAGGTAAGAGATTGTACAAAATGTTCTCCTTTTGTGGAATCAGAAGGAAATTTTGAGATATGTAATAGGTTCAACAGGTAAAGTTACGGCCTGTTGTGGATCAATGCACCACAAGGGTAGAACAAAGTCAGCATGAAAACATAATCTGAAGAAGTCAGAAGTGAGTTTCTTCAACAAAAGTATGTGTGCGTGTGGAGGAGTGGTAGGATGGGGAAGAGGGTAATTCAAAACAGATAAAATCATGTCAGGCGCTTTGTTCTCACCAAACATAACATGAAATTTTAAAAAAATAGTGTCATAGTATATAAAATTCAAAGAGTGTAAAGAGGAAATGTATTTTGAGATTTTGCTTCGGCATTGGGATTATTTCTTAAAATTATGATGTGAAATAATGCATGTAATACATTTCAAAGCAATATCATTGATACAACTGACATGTTTACATTTCACAAGACAGTCTGTCTAACAAAATGCAAAAATATGGTAAGAAATGAGAGCAAGGGAAGATTCTGTGCTCTAAGTGCTGCTTTCTAGTGGAAACAATCCGAGGTCTAAGTGCCGCGTTTTCTCGAAAGAGCAACATCGATAAAGAGGAGATCGCCTTTGAGCATCCAACTTGCTGTATTTGGGATATCGCTCCACTGCTGATCTGGTATCTATAAAGCCAGCAGCACTCTGCTTCGTTATAAGCTTGGATTACAGGGTAAATTTCCTTTCTGCCCAGGCCTGTATGAGTGGCTGTGGGGAATGACCAAGCAGTACAAGGATATCTCCCTACCAACACACTGAAATCAAAATACTGAGGCAAGCGCGTACGTCAAGTGTTTTTGCTCATCCCCCACTCTAAGGAAGGTGATGTAATGGATAACTGCCTTCAGTTGAGGAAACAAGGCATGGAGCCTTCCCAGCAAACACAACACCAATGCAACATGCAGTACCTTTCATTAGCAAAACAGTGTTACATTTCAGCCCTTTCCTCCATCCCTTTTTGTCCATTCCAATTCTCTTTCAATCTCTCCCTCACTTTTTCTAGCCTTTAGAAATAGATCCCAGCCCAACAAAGATTTTACTACTTTCTTAAGTTAATCTTGCAAAAATTTCAGTTTTGACAAGAAGTATTTCATGTCTGAGATAAAATGAATATCTTTTGACTGTTCTGTACCATGAATATGACCAACAGGAGTGATAATACCCCTGTCAGCTGGGAGGGTTTTAGTCCGGTGCACTCAGTGTTAAAGGACAAGTTCACCTTCATAGACATGTGGGTTGAGTGAATGCAGCAACATTAGTAGAACACATCTGTGAGAGTTTGAGCAAAATCGGACAATCCGTTAAAAAGTTATGAATTTGTGAAGTTTCTGCTCAGTCACGGCTGGATGAAAAGACTACTATAGCTTGTGATGTCACATGAGTACAACGATATAAAGAAAGAATAAAGAAAATTAAACATACTTCCATTTTTCATTATTGATATCATCTGCCTCTCAGCTTAACCCGTTGAGGACGAGTCCCCAGTATACTCGGGCAGGTGTGTATGAGAAATGCGTGTTGTAGCAAAATCAGCCCGTCCTCAAAACTGAAATATTTTTCATCCAGAGCTTTCTTGTCAGTCAAGAAATATAGAAGAAACTTAAATATTTTGGACATGTTCAAAACTCTGACAATCACTGATAGAAAAACTTATATTCTAGTATTCTTCACATGTATGGGCATTTTAAAATGTCTCATTTGGCATTTCTGAATTTCCTGCAGTTGTGGTAACAATTCAAACCACATTCCCTGCATAATGCTGATGGCACGAAGTCTGCAGGTAATCATAAGCACATAAAAACCTAATTTTAGAATTGACAGGTAGTAACAAAGTCTCCTAAGCCCTGTTTTCACCCATTGAGGATGGACTGGCTTTGTTTGTATTTGTATTTTGTATTTATTTATTCACCACTCATGGGATGGATAGCCCTTTGATGATCCAGCGATCTGACCCCAGCTATCACTGCGTGCACCAACAATTTGTATGACTGCTGTACATGTGCGAGTGCAACATTGCGGTGTACACTGACTCGTCGATGCAGTGGCAGAGGACGTTACGGGTGTGCAATGAACTTGCACCTCATAAACAACCACTTAATTTTTAATATCAGAACATGCCTCAATGAAAAAAAAAAAGCAAACATCTATATTAACTATGATACCACTTGTTAGGTCTTGACATCGGATCATTTGGACTTCATGCAGATTTCATTGTCCTAACAATACGAATTACGATCAGATGTAACAGTGCATTTCCGTGAAGAGAATACAAAAATTTGGGTATGTGGGACTGTACTTTGTCTCCAGCAGTGGGAAAGACTACAAGATTTGTGCTCGGAACAAAGGCAGAAAATGCACCATCTTTTGATTATTTCCAGACAAATTTGGATGCATGACTCCTCGAATGTGATTTTTTTGTTTTAAGGATTTAGTAAAGAAATATATTCTTACGAACTGTACTGATGTATTGCAATATTGCTTGGGGACACACATTTAGGACTCATGTACATAAGTTGCATGTTCTTCAAAAGAAAGTTGTCAGGTATATAACAAATTCAAACTATAGATCACCTAGTACTCCTTTGTTTTTGCAGCTACATATTTTGCCGTTTGATGAAATGGTTTCTCTTCAATGCTTAATATCTATGTTTAAATGTCGTTCTCTTCAATATACATTTTTGTCTGATGTGTTCATGGAAAATTCTTCCATCCATCGCTATAATACTCGCCAGAGTAACTTCATCCATCAGCCATATGCAAGAACACAAACTACCTTAAATTCATTCAGAATAGTCTGTGTTTAAGAGTGGAATAAGTTGCCTCGTAATAAAATTAATTCCACTACACTGTCTCGTTTCAAAATTTTGTGTAAAAGACACCTTTTCGACAGATTGAAATTAGGTACATGAATGTAGAAAATGAGATGAGGTAGCCATGTGTGAAGTGTGCATGTATGTGTGTATGTGTGTGTGTGTGTGAGTGTGTTTGTGTTGTGTTGTGTATGGGGGAGGTGGCATACGTGTACTTGTCTGCATTTATTATGTTGTATAATTTGTACATATGTTATACTCCATGTAAATATGTTACACCTTGCCATACTATTGTGTAAAGGGGCCCCGACCACAAGCTGTGCTTCACTGGGGTCCCAAACCTATCATTCTAAATTTTTGCAGTTATGTCTTGTACTTTTGTTATGTTTGATTTGGTTTGAATAAACTGAAACTAAACTGAAACTAAACTAAACACACTTGTAAGATTTTGGTTGTTTACGCCGTGAAGATGTGAAATTTTAGCAAACATTTCTTACCATTATATTTTATTTTGAAAGAAAAGTTTTACTCCATTTTGTAATTTTTTGTCATTATTTAACAACTGTAACATAATAAGACCAAAAAAAAGTAAAAATCATTAGAAAGTATGAACTAATAGTGGAGTACATTATAGCAATTTTGCTGCGACACTTTCTCAATGGTTTCTCGTATGCAATGCATTCTTTCGGGGGGAAAGCAAGGTCGCAGCAGAATGAAAACCGCGAGTTAATTTTACCTGTCTGCTGCAACAGCATTGCTCAGTGTATTCCTACAATCTTTTCACCGCAGTCCACTATCACCATTTTTACCTATCATATGACTGCACACTCCACCAGGCATGAGCTGTAATTTATTCCCCCCCCCCAAGTGCATCTTATCCTCCCCTTCCTTCATCCTCTTCTTGCTCTTATATGAAAAGGGCAATACATGGTGATTAACACAAAGCAGCGAAAGGAAATTTGGATCCCTTTGTTTATAATTACATCAGCAAAATACAGCATCATTACCACAGGAAAGCAGTAGCTACCCCCTAAGTCATAGCCTACATCAACTAATTTTTGTGGGATTAAATCTAAGCCTGTACTGAACTTATCTCAAGATTCAAATCACCAGTGCTGCCTGTCATGGATCACTGTTCACATACATATTAAAGGTATTGTTTACCAATGGGAGCGGTGATTTAAAAAATGTTCGAGATATCACTTTTGATGGTCATGTGTAGGTCAGTTGTATTGATCACAAAACATCCTGCCATATAAAAATTTCGGCTTAAAGCCTAAAATATAAGAAGATATCAATATTTCTCTCAATAAACCACAACTGTAGACGGTTTATTCTAGAAACAATGTTATTATAACTATTGTTCACATTTTGTATATTCAACAATACATTTTTACATCAATTGTTTCACCAATCCCTAACTCACATTTTAGAGCTATTTTGATGCACTAAAGCTGCGTTTTTGTTTCACCTGTAAATGGTCAATAATGCCTTTAAAATGGCTGCATTCTGCCTCAGTTTCCTTCACGGACTGGTCGAGGAGGGATGGATAGGGTGATTACGGCAGGCCATACATTTTGAGTCCATCCCTGATGAGGAAATTCTCTTAGTGCCAAGAATATGAATGCAGAGGATGATATGAATCCTTAAGTGCACAGGAACCTACATGCTAAAAGGGTTTCGTATGTGGTCTCTCCAACTGGCAAATAAAGACGGGCGGAGATCTGCCAAGAAATGGCGACAGCGGTGGAATTAATATCGAGAATGCGGAAAAGTTTAAGCAAACATGGACAAGCTGCCGAGAGTACAGAGTGAGGGTGCGCTGCTCTTTGCCAATCTGGCTGGACTTTGGATAGCGGGAGCATCAGCGACCAGTACCACATGAGAAAATTCAGCCACTCTGGACTTATGAATCTCCCCTCATCTTTCATGTGAAAAAAAAAAAGAAAAAATGGGCCATCTTTAGAAATGGTGCATGTCCCAAACATGACAGCATGTACAATAGGAGGCAATCTGTAAATGCAAACTGTTTCTTATTACGTAGTCATTAGGATGAAGAAGTTAACACTCAGTTTCTCATTGTTTTTTTTTTCTTTTTTCTTGATACAAGTTGAACTGGGAATGTATATAAATTCCAGCTTTATCATGCATGCTTTTATCATTCATTCATTGCATTACCATGGTACTCACTTTTAATTACAATGTACATTCTTTTAAACATTCCAATCTTAGGCTAGAATGGGTTGTTATCGTTCCCCGTCATTCCATCACAAACATCATACCTAGATTGATAAGCGTTCCTAGCTATTGCCCCCCCCCCCCCATGAAGAACTTACAGACTACAATAAGCATCACACCCCTAAACCGCTGCCATCCATTATCACTCCCTGAACTCTTTTTCATAATATCTGCCAAGTATTTACTTTTGCTCTAAAATATTCTCTGTTCTGTCCTCCTTCTGATTTTCTGTTCTCAAATGTGATGATGGTAGAGTCAATCATAGACTTGAATATGTGACAGTCTGGTGACAGTAAAAAATAGGCATGCGGAGTAATGCCTGCTTGCATGTTGGCATGAATGGCAAGACATGGCTATTCTCATTCCCTGTAGTATTTGCCAGGCAGAGGAAAAATATACGTGTAGCGTCCCTGCTTGCTTCCTTTTTTGAGGGAGCCTGCTTTTTCTCTCTCTCTTTTTTTCTTGGATAAAAAAATGGAAATACAATCTCATTCCAAAAATTTAGATTTTTCTTGGATGAAAAAATCACACTTTCTATTTTACACACCCACATCAACTTTTCCATTTGCTGTAAAAATTGTCAATGTATGTCTGCACAAGTCTATGATTTTGTTCATGTTTGCCCTGTGTAAATTTCAAAGTCACTTTGAAATGAAATACGGCCGTACAAAACTATCTCCCCATATGTGCATGTCACACAGTGTAAATTAAAACCATGAACTGTTGTAAGATCTTTTGCTGTTCTCTGTTCTTCTGTAGAGAGAAAGAAAAGTCATATCCTGAGTCCAAGTGGGGTTCATTAACCCATTGAGGACGAGTCCCGAGTATACTCGGGCAAGTATCTATGGGAAATGCGTGTTGTATCAAAGTCAAATCGTCCTCAACGGGTTAAAATAAAAAAAAGCTGGCAGCTACCTTGAAAAACAATTTGGCCGGTTGTTTTGGCATATGTGTCAGGCGGGCATTCAAAAAAAAAAAAAAGAGTACCTCCTACTCCAATGTTTTCCATGGAGGCAGGAAACTAAACACACTTTTTTTTTTCTTTTTTTTTTTTTGCCTTAAATGTCTGTTTACCAGATACATCAAATGCTTCACACCCACACTCATTCCTAATTTCATCAACATCTCTTTTGCCTGAGGATACATTTCAGTTTCAGATTTAAAATTTGATATTTGCAGTCCATGCATATGAACTGACTGTCTTTTCATTTATTCATAATTCTACACATCTGTATAAATGGCATACAGTCCTTACTTTTTACAATAAAAAACCAGTGCAGAGAAAGTGGTTTAAGGAAGAGCAAAGCAGCTAACTGATTGTACAAAAGAAAGAAAGAAAAATAACCTACACATGGGCATATTACTGATGGGTTTCCCTGTTTTCACATGCTTTATGTTAGTCTATGAATACTTTGGAAGCATGTAAGTTCTGTGAAGAACTGGGTAAGAAAACTAGGTAAGAAAACAACTTACAAAGATCACAATAGTCAGTCAGCATCAACCTGACACTTCAAATATTGAAATATATATGATATATATAAACAAGGAGTTGATACTCCCTTTACATCTACCCCTGATGTCATACTTCCAAGAGCTCATCCTTCCCCCTACTATCATCCCCCCCCCCCCCTTTTCCCCCTGTATCAACTTCCTGGAGAAGAAAGCAAACATGAACACTGCTTCTTCTAGCCCGGATCCCACTCCAAAAGTGAACTGTCAACACTTAGAGCCAAACCACAGCAGAAAACCCAGAATACAGAAGAAGACTTGCCAGAAAGAGGATGCCATGACAGCTTCCGTTCTTGCCTGTGAGTCACAGATTGTATCTCCAGACTTGCCCCGTGCATCTCCTTGTACACAACAAATTGTAGTTTTCATTGCATGCATGATTCTTATCCATCTGACATGAAAATTGTCCCAATCTACACAAACTGTGTCATTAAGGAAGAAATGAATTATGATGATCCTTGCACTCTAAAGCACCCTGGGTTTTTTGTCTTTCAATTCACTCATGTTCCATGAGAACTTCTGCCTATCTCTTCCCCCAATCTTCCCTGTCTTGTCCTCCCTGCCCATTTTCCTACCTCCTTCTCTTTCTACCTAGATCTCTCTTGCAGTATTTGAACAAGTATGTTCTCAGGCATGTCAATGGATGAAGCAAATATGTAATATTTACCTCATCCAGTGTACATTTTTTTGAATGTTTCATAATTAGCAAAATTAAGTTGTACCATTCAACAAAGAATCCCAAAAAGCCACTAAGATTTCTCAAAGATTTCTTGCATGCTTTCATTAGTAAGTCGGTATTTGAACACAATTGTGACCGGCGACACGGGTTTCTGGCAAAAGTCGGGAATTTTGAAAATTCATTTTTTCATTGAATCACATTGCTAATTTCCTAAGCTTTACATTGATATATAACACTTGTTTTCTCCGGTACTGTAACTGGTCATATAAAGCGAAATATAATGCACTTTTTGATTTGTTAGTCTGACAAAATTGTGAGAAAATGGGCTTTGAAGATTCCCTTCATGCTCGAAGACAATGCCCAGCGGCGATGCGAGGTGAGAATCACCCATCCGTACAATGGTGCCAATCGAGATTAAGCTCCGCCTCTAGCAACCACAGCGGCTTCTGATTGGCTCACTGAGAGAGTCAAATTTCCCGGGCACCTTCCTCGGAACTCAGCATATGGAGCCGAATGCACAATGCCTTTCGCTCGGGTTTGTTTACCAGTACGTCTTTCAAGATGGAGGATACGATAATTACAAGCTGCTGGTTACGTGTGTATGGTGCACGTATACTCAATGGCATCCAAACACTATGCCTGTGTGTATGCGTCACGGGAGCGGGTGGCACATTCGCATCCACATCTTTACAAATCACGTTTTCATAGCGTTGATTTGTCTTGTATATTTCATCATTGTGACCCTTTAGAAGGCAGAAAGATGAAAAGGGTCACGCTTCCTTTTTTTTTTCAAGCCGTGCATGTGTTGCATTGTGTGGTAAACGAGCAAGCAAGCAAACAAACAAACGAACAAACACGACTTTACTTAGTTTGGTGCAATTTTGATGTTTACTATGTCGGGTGTATTATGTGAATACTGGTCATTTATATGACACCACTCCTTTTCTCTCTTCTACTGTCTGTTTGAGTCAACCTGCTGTCATATTTACTACAAACACAATTAACAAGTCAGTTTCCGATCATATGTTGCGCGATTTGTGTGGCGATTTGCCACTCTGATACGCTTAAACCATGTTCCCTATCGTATCTATTTTCACGTTAAGTTAGTACTGCCTAGTGTTGCTGTTCACTTTTTGTTTCACTTCTGTTGTCGAACATTGCGGTTGAAAAGCTCGGATAGAAAGCCAAACGAAGAGCGTACACTAAAGACCGAGCGTACTGGTATCTATTGTTGCAACAACCATGGACCCTACTTGGTAGGGTCCATGCAACAACAATGGAGCATGCATGCGTGGACAAAACATTTCCGATACGCTGCGAGACGTACATGTATCTCCGAAAGCCGAACTGTAAATGTGTGCAACACACTATCCAATCACACGCGAGATGCCGCGTCGTAGCAACACTGGGCATAGTGGCACGGCGTTCGAAAGAAGATCGAAACTTGACGAGTGCGATCCAACATAGGGTGTTTAAAATTCCATTTTCGGTAGGAAAAACTTAGTGTTACTGTAAAAGTGGATATTTGCGCGCGACTAATTTTTCGCGCTTGGCCGGGTCAGAAGAGTTTCCCGTGTTTTTAATTCTGCGGAATCAAGACATCACGCACAGGAATGTATGGCAAGCAAAAATATTTGCGTGCTCTATCTTCGCGCTAGTTTCTTGTTGCGCAAAATGCGCGAAAATTTCAACACCGCGAAATTTCTACTTTTACAGTATGCTGTGAAATTGAGTGTAGATGTAGAAAACATATCAAAGATTCAATTTCTGCAAAAACCCAAAATCGACAAAAAAAATGGTCAAAATCTTTGTACCCTGCCTAGGAGGGAATTTGCTCTTGCGACTTTTGCCTGAAACCGTTGTCGCGGGTCACAATTATGTTTTTTAATACACAGTTTCCATTTGCATCAATTAGTTTAAGGACATCACTTTACATTAGTCTTTAGCCACATCAATCCCATGTTTCTTGCAGACAATTTCTGCCTTTTAAAAAATTTTGTCTCATATCAAGTTATTTTGCTCCCTCACCTCCCACATTACACACACACACACACACACACACACACACACACAAACACTAGCACAAACACACACTCCTAGGCTCCACTTTCTTTCCCTTATTTTTACATCCCCGTACATTATTTCACCCCATTATGCATCATGGCAATCTACAATGAGACTTTCGTATAATTTTGTAGTATTCCACAGCACAGTGAGAGACCAAGCAGGATGAATCAATGAGCAAAGAGTGCAGTGGAAGCTAGGCATAATTATATTGGTGATGGCCATAGGATGGAGGAGTAAAAGGAAAAAAAATCGATGATGATGAATGGCAGTGTTGATGAGGATATATAACCTCTATGAGACTAGACCACTACATCTAAAGGATGTGCAGCATACCAATGACTTATAATTTCTTCAGCTTTTTCTTCTTACCTAGTACACAGTGCTGACTCATTCTCCTTTGTAATGATCTTAATCATCAAGAATATTACAATACTCTACATGTGCCTGGTTGAAAACTGAACAGAAATATGTTCCTGATTTGAATTTGTTTTTCAAAAAAAACTTCAAGGTACTTACTAAAGTATTTGAATTGTATGTACTCGTATAGAAATCACAATTTTGTTGGCCCTGTCCAAGCTACTGGAATTCCATCTTTCCTGAGCAAAGTGCGTAATGATCAATTTCAACATTGCAGAACAATCTCATTTAAGCGGGGTTCCCACTATCGTGCGATCCATTGCGAACGTCACGATTGGACATTCGTAACTGATCGTGGAAAATTTGTTGAACTCGTCTGAAATTTCACGTTTGGATACGAGGTTATGCGAGTCAATACGTGTTGGTACGCTTGGATGCGATATGGTCACGATTGGTCTATTTCAAGCGATACGATCTGTCACAATCTGGTCTGCCGTTCAAATACGATCCGACAGGATTGTCCTGATTGAGTTCACGATTGGTACCGATCTAACATGACCATTACGATCAGGATTCCCGATCTGGTACGTGCAGCAACGTACTGATACGTTCCAATACGAATACCGCGAACCATTACAGGCTGCTGAGATATGATACGATGTCTTTTACGATCGGGATCAGAAGCGACCCCCATTTAAGGCGCAATTGGACCCGAATGGGAATATCATAGTCCAGCTGACGATGGATATAGGCCTATTATTTATCCACAACCATTGATGATGGCAAGGCTTGACAGGTTGACGATGATGACAACGTAACCTTTGCAGTATTGCTAATGACGATTATGTTATCAGAGAGAAAGCAGCACCCAGGCCAGACATAACCTCAGATATTCCCTCGTCTAATATTAAACGTAAAGAAATTAATAGATTATTAAATCGACATGCTCACCCTCCCCCCTCACAAAAAAAAAATGAAATAACGAACCCAAATACATAAGATCAGATGGTTGCCCCTCTTCCCCAGAAAAAAAACCCCAGCAAGACAAAATGACCTTTCTCTCCAATACATGAAGAAAATAATTATATGATGAAATGGAAGCTAAGAAAGAGGATGGGATCATTTTGAATGTTATGTAACATAGTATTATGTGTTATATACGCTCGATATGCGAAAGTTGGCTGAATGGATAGTTTTGCTTATGTGTTCGATTTCATATTCGCAGAGTGTATGTATCATGGATGCCTTTTTATTTCAAAATGTTCTGATCTCATGGGTTATTAAAAAGTTTGGTTTATTCGGCTTGATTTAGTGTTTTACTTCAGTGTTTAACATAACTGATACACACACATAACAGAAAAGTGACTCCCTAATCAAAATGACGTCACTTTTTAACAAAAAAGGAGGTTTTACGCAAAATTATTTCGCAGGGGTATATTGCTACACTTATTGAATAACTAACTGTGAAAAATAATAAGAGTGATCTTCATTGTCATAATCATACGAGTGATCTCACATCCACGACAATGGTCACTTTTACATTTGCAGTAATAACGAGATTTGAAAATAAACATTTTCCTCTAAAATTATGCTCTACCAAACATACAAAAAAAGACATTGAAAAGTGTCAAAATAGATTTAATGGGGTCAAACGATGGGTGATGAAACAACAACTCTTAATTACTATGTACAATACACAAGCAGTAGGATACTGCACCCCCTAAAAAAAATACTCTGTAATATACTTTTAAAAATTAACCATTTGCCTTTTATATTTACCCATTCAAGCACGATTCATTAAATTATTCTCATCTTTGTACTGACGTTAGTCAATACGTGCAGACATACAATTGCCTTTTTTTTTTTTTGCTCATTTTTTGTTTTCGTTACAAAAGTTATCCCATATCCTGTTTTGTGTGTCTGTATAATGGTAATAGCAACTCATTAATGTAAACATCATCAACATAATGTATGAAAACATCTAAAAATCTGTAAGATACAACTTTCATTTTATGAAATCATTTAAAAAAAAAAAGATTTTGATAATGTACCTTAAAAATTACGACAATTAAACCCCACACCGTCATACAATTTACCGTTTGGAAATAATAATCTAAAGATGCAGGCTACCACCTATCAGAATGCAAAATAAATCAATCTATGAGTAAAATAAGGGCAAATGGGCAAAAAAGTAATAATAATAAGCGGAAGTGAAGTAAAAAAGTCGATCCCGATCAACACGATTAAGAAGCACGATTAGAAGAGATTTGCTGCGTTTGGATACGATCCTAGACGATCTGATGCGATGATCACGATCAAAAACTAATCGTGTTAATCGTAGAAAATTTTTGAACCATCCAAAATTTTCCTACGATCAACGCGATTGCCATGATTGACCTTAAGATCTGATACAATCTGATAAGACCATCACGCTTGCTGCACGATTAAGACCATGATTTCAATCGTGGCGCCAATCGTGATAGTGGGAACCCCGCTTTAGTGACCGACAGATATTTTTGCTCCCTGCAAATACATATTAGTACAAAATATGTATGAATGTATAAAATACAAAAAAAAAACAAATAAACAAACAAACACACAGAGATTTTATTATGATTAATATTTTGGCATGCACTGCACACCCTTTAGCCACACTCCATGGCATGGTGGTCCTGCATAGGTTGTAAAATTGCACTTTCTTTTTCAATTCATCAGTTACGAGAAGTGCTGAGCATGGTAGAGTTGCATCTGACAAGCAGCTATGGAAATTGCTGTTAAGATTTTTTAATTGATCCATATGATTTTTTTTTTTTTTTTTGGGGGGGGGGGGCTGTCCATGCAGGGCTGCTACCATAGCACACAATACACTGGGCAATCAAAGTGTCATAGTTCACTAAGTCATTATCCATGTGTAACAGATCCACTTGATGCACTTTTATTCATTCCATTTTCAATTCTAAGGATGATTGACATTTGAAAAAAAAATGTACAAAGGGAAAAATAAACAAAATGGGAAAAGTTATGTGCTTAGCTGTGAATGATAAATATCAAGTAGGTGTTTATTGTACATTAAAGGCATTATTTACCATTTGCAGATGAAACAGAAACCCAGCTTTGGTGCTTCAAAATAGTTCTAAATGTGAGTTAGGGATAGAAACAACCAATGTTAACATTTGAATCAGTATGATTAATGTTAAGTATTGTTCAATATAAAATGTGAACAATAGTTATCATAAAATTGTTTTTAGAATAAACCGTCTACAGTTATGGTTTAATGAGAAAAATAGTGATATCTCTTTATATTTTAGACTTTATTGCGAAATTTTTGTGGTAGGATCTTTTGTAATACAAATGACCTACACATGCATCAAAATAATGTGATAACTCTAACATTTTTAAAATCACTGAGGCACTCCCAATGGTAAGCAATACATCTAAGTTCTCACAAGAAGTGTAAAGCAATCTCAAACTGCTTTGATCTTGTGTCTTCTCTCTTACTGCTCCAATGCTTTGTTCTTTCCACCCTTCAAGTACCAGTGACATCATATATACATTAAAAATGTGCAAATGGAGTTAAGCCAAAGTAGCTATCATACAGTACTTAGTAAAAGTATTGCTGCCGACCATCATATGTGAGGGATATCAGCTCTGTCTAAAATAGGTTTCTGCAGGAAAGTTACAGCACGAATCAGCTCTCAGCAAGTCTCCAATTGTCTGCCAAATGCCAGGAATGGCAGCAATGCTCCACACATGGGGGAGAGGGTCGCAGAGGTTAAACTAAGACATCTCCCTGCTATGCAGATTACGCGTAACACGCCATCCACTCTTTTTTTTTGGGGGGGGGGGGGGGGGGGGAGGAGGGGGGTCTGCACTACAACATTGTGTCTGCCATCTCATAAGACGATTTTACTTGAATATAGTGTTTCAGTTGCCAAAGCCATAATTAATGCTTGACATGAGTATCAAATTAATCCAACTGAATACTGTGATTCCTAATCACTTTAGTATGAACGGCAAAATGAGGCAAGGCATTCTTTAATGTAGGGAAAACAGAGGCTTTTATGACTCAACATAATTACAAAACGACAACATTCAAACTGTAATCCATGCCATGCTTAAGCTGGCTCAATTAAAGTCAGCACAACCAAACTTTTACAAATTGGAGAACATCTCTTCACTTTCATGCAAATAACAAATTATGGCCCTAAACTTTTGTGTATTTTCAGGAAGTCCATTTACTGCAATTACCCAACAGCAGATTAGATACTGTACAGTAACCTTTACTGTTCCAAGTTAATCTTTGGTTCATGAAATCAAACAGGAATTAACTTTTGTACAAATTATATTAAAGTGGGAATACAAACCTCAACAAGAACACTTTTAGGAAGAGGGGTCATACTTGTTACATTATCAACTCATAACAGCTGTTATGTGTTGTTGATGAATAAATGAATTTGCAACAAAATCTATTGGGGATAAAACAGGTAACAACAGTCTCAAAACACAACATATTTCATGGCATCCCAGAAAGTGCCAGATGAACCCATGATCTCATTTGGTAGACACCTCCATATCACCTCCAGCTGGCTCATAAAAGGTTGATTTTCGGTAGGCCTACACATATTGTAACAGTGAGGGCATTGCAGCATGATCAATGAGGAAATCTTGGTCTTGGAATTCAACTTTAGGTGTACAGCTTGTTGTAAAGCAGCCTTTCAGACCATTTGTGAAGCTGTTTCCTAAGAAATTATAAGGGACCACGTAAGAAACCCTTAACAAAAACACCTAGAACCTGACATTTCTGAAATCTATTGTCATATTTCTTTATGTCATCAAAGTTCACATGTAACACACTAATAACGTTATCATTAATATCACCTGAACATGCAGCAGGTTTCAGTTGCTCACTTTTTGGCAGTTTTCTACTGTGGTTTCTGCCATTGATTTTGTCATTGGCATCACTAGTGTCATGGCATGACTTTCAGAGACCCTCCTTCCATGCTCATCTGGCAGCCAACCATTTGGCTCTTCGATGTACTTTTATGGGCATGCAGGGGATGGACCAAACCAGTTTCATGGTCGCCTAGCATTTCAGGAGTAAGTGCAGAGGAACCAAGGAGGTTTTGGCAATATATCTACAATGTACCATGTTTATGTATACAGTGTAGTACTTCACAGAGAACTTGCCTAAAATGACATGAAGAGACAGTCTGCACTGTACAACCACAAATGTTCCGCATGCATTTTAATTTCAAGAATTTCTTGAGAGTCAAGATTTGCAAAATTAAAATGTATGCAAAAGTTTCTGTCTACACTATACATTGAATGGCAGTGGCAATTCAAGAAAATGCCATGCTGCCAAAAAGGATGAAAGCTCCAATTTGCAAATATTTTATGCCACCAAAATATCTTGCTTTACAGTAACTAATGGATCCAGAGAAACACTCTCTATTGAACCTC
Source organism: Diadema antillarum (assembly GCF_040938485.1). Lineage (NCBI taxonomy): Eukaryota > Metazoa > Echinodermata > Echinoidea > Diadematoida > Diadematidae > Diadema > Diadema antillarum. Next base: position 610,489 of record NW_027271732.1, on the reverse strand, counting down.
CCAAGTTGGATTTGTTTTACCAAGAACAAAGTATAATGAAATGACAATCAATCTATTGCATCAGATTATATAATGCCAAGGGTAACAAGAGTTAAGCATACATATGAATTAAAAACAGACTTAAAATAACAACATAATTGCAAAGAGCCTTTGTGTTGAGCATTGCATCAATCCCCTTCCGCATAGCCTTTATTTCTCAATAAGTTTATTTACAAAATGAATAAAAAGATTGTATTCCCCCCCCCCCCCCATGCAACTAATTTTGAATGTCCCAAGAGTAACCACATGCAAGCATTATGGGATGTTGCTTAGTCTTTCCCTTTTCATTTAGCTACTACTCTTGGACAGTAAAATGTTTCATCTTAATTACCTTTATTGGATCATGTAATTATTTGGTCATCCATACAGTAAACGTCTATTCAGTTATGTTTCAAACATATCTTCTTACCTCATTGGCACTACTGGTGCCACTATTGTATTATAGCATCATGTCAGAACACCTGCTAACTGACAATGTGCACTATCTCAGTGGAACTTCAAGAAACATTTCAGGAATATTAATCAATCTTCAGGAACAGGTGAAACCCAATCAAAGTGGTACTATTGCAAGCCATATCAGGATGATTGCAAAATGCATACACCACCACACACCATGCAGGGCTCCCTCACAGTGGCCATGCATCAAATTTCTTAGGCTAATGTGAAATGTGACTCCATGATCATGGGTTGCAGGCTAACAGAGCAGCCTGACGGGTGCTTCGCCGAATTCAATCACAAAAGAAGCATCACATGGCCACATGGGAGATATGAAAGTGATGCCATCAGTTTCTGTTGCAGCTTGAGCTTCTACTTGATCCCCATCCCCACTTTTCTGCCCCTTCCTTGACAATTAAAAGTTTCCATTTATATTCTTTACCATATTTCTGTCTTATGGAGAATGGCATTATCCTTGATCTCATGACTAATGGTGGACCATCTTGTATTACAACTGATGCACTACATCTCACTTGTAGCTTAGAAAGGCAGTCTCTGTCTCATCCGGTTCTTTTCTTCCTGTTCACAATCTCTTTTGCCCTGGAAACCAATTTTTGGCTGGGATTGGGTTACATGCACAGCATACCTACTGAAAACATCTTGGTAAAATGGAAAAATGGAATAAATCAGATTTCTAGTCTTGCCACAAGCTTACGATTTCAGCTACCTAAAAGTTATGTGCACAATTTTAAAGAGCAACTAAATTGTTTCAAGCAGTGCTATGCTGTACCTGGAGTCTCTCATCTTTAGTTAGTTTGAGCTTGAGGTTATCAACAAACTCTTTTGTGTGTGTTGTTGTTTTGTTGTTGTTTTTTGATGGACAGCAATTTCAAACTGTGCCATTACAAAATTCTTTACCTTATAGTGCACTACATCCTGCCTATTTTCTGACAAAATGGAATGAGTACAGAGAACAAAACAAAGGACTGATGATGATCTGGGTAAACATTCTCATACTAATTTGTAAACTGTTATTTGGCATTTCAAAAGGTACACAAAGATGTACTTAAAAAAATAACTTCACTGTTTTTCCATTCACCCACACTAGTTCCATAAACTATAGAGTACATGACTTTTACAAGGTTTTACCACTATTCTCAGAATATACTCCCTTTGGACTTAAATAATGAATAATTCTAAAGGCATTTCTACCATAGAGTTCTATGGATTACATGCAAATGAAAGTACTACTGTAAAAGTAGAGATTGTTGTGGTTACGAAATTCTTGCGCATTTCACGGGACCAAAAACTAGAGTGAAAATAAAAGTACACAAATATTTTTGCTTCTTATATGTACCACTATTAAATGTCTTGATTCCATGGAATTAAAAACACAAGAAATTCATTTTACCTGGCCCAGCATGGAAAATAAAGTTAAAATTATCAATTTTTATAGTATATTTGTTGATGTACTAACTGTACCCCTCAGTTCTGTATTCCAGTTTATTGAAGAAGAAAAAAATCAGAACACTGGACATTTAAAAAAATTACATCTTAAGGTCTTACAATTGATTATCATGCAGGGATAATTGAATGTTAGCTGAGTAATGTAAATGTCGATATTTTAGCATGGTTAATTTTTCGTGCTGTGCGGCTCAAAACCATATTCATGGGTTGTTAAATTTGTGATGCACGATTGTCAATCCATTCACAATGTGCAGAGAAAATTGTGAAAAAGATATTTTCGCAGGTTTTAGGATTCGCGCTAGCCAGAAGTAGCGTGAAATACGTGAACATTAATGTACCGCTCAAATTTCTGTGTTTACAGTATTAATTATCACCACCACAAGGAAGTACATCAATGCACATGGTACTCAGTAGCTCAGAGAGAACTGGAAATTGACATGTCATTTTAAGTCTCTAAAATTTTGAGAAATAAATTTATGAATCATCAAACATGCCCAATAAGTACCACATTCTGCACTCCTGCACACAGTCTGCATTTCTGCACACAGATTTACTCTTGTTGTGTATCAATCACACCTTCTACCAGCTGGTATATTGAGGGTTTTACTGTCTATAAATAAGTGAGGTGAATACGGATGGCATCATGTTTGTTTTGTTTCATGACAGCACAGAGGAATACCTCCAACACATATCTCACTCTCCTTTGAGGCAGTTCTAAGGACTCGGCTATCTGTGATAGCATTTTGGATGCATTAGAGGGGATACAAATATACCAGATCTAAAAGGGTCTGGTAAAACTCTGTGCACGAGGTGACTTCAGCAACATGATTTTCAGAGGGGCACAGCCCGAAGGAAAATAGTAAGTACTATGAAGTCACCAAAGGCACATAGTTTTTAAAACCGGTACCTTAACAATGGCCTGGATATAATTACTGTCTCCGCCAAGGAAAGAGGTTACGTTTTCATTGACGTTTGTTTGTTTGTTTTTTTGTCTGTTTGCAAAATATCTCAAAAAGTTGAGAACGGATTTGAATGAAACTTGCAGGAAAAGTTGATAATTAAGACAAGGAACAGATGATTAAATTTTGGTAGTGATCTGGGAATTTCCATCGATTCCAAGGATTTTTGATCTTTTGGTATATAGGGTCAATGAGTTATAGTTCAAGCAGTGCATATATGAGGCATACACAAACTAGAGCACATGCTCTGCTCGAGGAGCCGTGCAGCAGGAAGCTAATAAACAAAAGGCTTCTATATTGTGAAATTGGGCAATTTTCAGCATGCTTGTATGCGTGGAAATGAGTTGCTTGGTGGAGGTCTGCAACTCTCCAAGTGCTTTTCTAGTTTCAAGAGTAACAGTAAAGTATGTGGGATTTACTGATGAGGTGCTGTTTACAATGAGCAGTTGACCAATCACCCAAGTCCATTCCTTCAACTCACAAAATTACACATATAAGTCATCACCTGCACTGTGCGATACTCATTTATTTGTACCCGGAAAACCTAACCTGTCTTCTCGCAAAGCAAAGACATCATGTTCGGTCAAAAAAACTATACTGTATACTCATGATGTAGGGAGTTAATCAAGTTGAGCGGTCTGCGATATTGTCTCATACACTAACTACTTGATACTTGATAGTGGTAATGTAACCCCTCTTGCAGCTCCAAAAAGCTACTGTAAAACGAGGAATGTTCGCGTGCTTTTTAATTTCGCGAATTTCGCGAGCGGCAACATTCGCAAAATTAAAATACACGCGAAAGTTCTTGCCTACACTACAGATGTATATATGCATTGGATGTCAGTGGCAAGTCGCGAAAATTTCATGCTGCGAGAAAGGCCCTCGGCTCCAATTCGCGAAATTTTCATGCCGCAAATATATTGTGTTTTACAGTATACTGGGAATGAACTACTCGTGTGTTGATGGGAGGCACTACAGTGATGAACTCTATTTACAATAAAGGTGTGCAATGTGCAAGTAAAATTCGAATACATCCTTCTTTTAAGGATGAGGAATCCAGAAGAAGGCTGCATATAAAATATGCATTTCTAGTGACAGTACATTTACTTATAATCATCAGCAGGATTTATTTATTTTACTATTTCCCTCTGAGGGTGATAATAGAACATGAATATCTTGATGGGATACCGTAAGGAATTTCATAGTGGAAATATGCTTTGTCACTTTCAGTGTTCTCAACAAATCAGTGAACAAGAAATAAATTGTGAGAGATATAGAACACAAATAATTATTACGTGGATTGACTGAATGTAGAAATAGAAGTGGAACATATTCAGTTTGAGGAAAATCCAACAATCCATTCAAAAGTTGGAAATTTTTAAAGTTACGGTATTGCCATCGCTTGCTAAGAAAACTACGAGTTGTGATGTTACGGCTGGACAGCTAGCAAAGAGGTGAAGCACTTGGCTTACCACATTCACAAGACAAAGGAGTAATATAAAGAATAATTTACCATTTGCAGGTGAAACAAAAACCCAGCTTTAGTGCTTCTAAAATGTGAGTTGGGATATAAACAACCAAGATGTAAAAATTTGAATCAGTATAATTAATGTTAAACTTTGTTAAATATACAAAATATGAACAATAGTTATATAAAAACATTTCTAGACTAAACCATCTACAGTTATGGTTTACTGAAAAAAATAGTGATATCTCCTTACAGTTTAAGCTTTGCATAAACACATTGGCATCAAATGTGATATCTTGAACATTTTAAATCACTACTACCAATGGTAAACAGTACCTTTAACTTAAAGGTTCGTGGAATTCTTTATGTTGGTGTCCTAACTGCAACATCATAAACTGAGCTAGTCGTTTATCAAGTGATGCCAGTGCCAAAACTTTAAATACCGGTATTCATAACTTTTGAACCAATAATCTGACTTAACTTTCTCAAACTTCACTGATGTGTTCTACAAATGTCTCTGCATCCACTCCCCTTCATATTATTCTTTCACTTGCTTTACATCAATTACATGTGACCGCTTTGATGTTTCCTTGCATCCTCAACGACAAAAATCTAACATTCATGAATGCAATACAGCTCAATACAGATTCTGTTCCCACACCACTTGTTTTTTAATTAAGGATGACCAAAGTTCAATAGTGTCAGGATGGTAACAAAAGAAAACTGGCTTGCTTTGATCTTCACTGCAGTCTCTCCTGAGATCAGGTACACATTTTCAGCATTAGTCATCTTCTTAGCCAATATTCAAGCATTTTTGCCAATGAAACTGTAATTCCTAAGCAATAAACTGGGGAAACAACAAAATATATTACTGGTATCCTCAAGAGTCCAACTGAAAAGTAGCAGTTATCAATGATATTTATGGCATCAAACTGACAGAAACAGATGAATATCATGACATACTGCTAATTCATCTTATCATTTGTAAAGGAACACAGTTTCCACTTTTCACCACCCCCACATAATTACAAAGATTTGTTCTTTGCTATTATTGTATGAATACATGTGTACTTAGCAATGAATCTCTTCTAACAAAGGAGCACAGGAAAGGTGATGGGAAAAACAAGAAAACATGTTAACAATGCATATTTTGCAAAAATGCTCATGAACATCAATAAACACAAAATACGTACAAGTCACTGATTTGAAACTGTACTTTGACAACTTAGATAAAAATCTAGAACATACACTTTTATGTTCTACTGTTAAATTTGAGTTGTGGAATTTCTATGTCCGAAAATTTCTGTATTTTATATCACAGGGCCCTGTGGAACACCATGTACAGTGTACATGAACAGGCTATCCAGTCTATCTTTAAAAATGAGCAAACAAATGAATAAAGAAATTAATGAAAAAATAAATTTATGAAGGAGAGTAAAAAATTCTTTAAAATGGTTTAGCTATAAGTACTGTTTTCCATAAGTCTGTAACCGTAATGTGTTTTTGCCGATCAAGTGTCTCAGAGTATCTGAACATAAAGACTTGTCTACAGAAAGCAAGTATGTATGGTGGTTCAATTTTTGTTCCTTTTTTGTAGTCTTGTTTTTCACATTGTAGATATTTAAGGGGGCTATTTTTCTGAAATGAAAGTATCACTTTGCTATTCATTTGAAGCTTTGAATTTTTTAACAGTTCGTATTCACGTCCAATCTTAAAGGCATTATTTACCATTTGCAGCTGAAGCAAAAACCCTGCTTTAGTGTTTTAAAATAGTTCTAAAATGTGAGTTAGCCTGTTAGGGATAGAAACAACCAATGTAAAAATGTTGATCAGTATAATCAATGTAAAAGAATCATTAAATTATAAAATGTGAACAATAGCTATGATACAGTTGTTTCTCTAATAAACCGTATAAAGTTATGGTTTAGAAAAATAGTGATATTTCCTTATATTCTTGGCTTTATTGTGAAATCTTTATATATGATAGAATGTTTTGTGATACAACTGATGTACACATATGCATCAAATGTGATAACTCAAACATTTTCAAAACTCTGCTCCCCATGGTAAACGATACCTTTTAATGAAACTTCAACATTTTATTTCGGGGGGGGGGGGGGGGGGGGCTGATTGCCTAGAAGGTATTTACAGAACATGTGCGGAATTGCACTGTTACATTAGGATTATTTCTTTTCTATGGTCAAATCACATATGAAATTTAAGAACAGAGATGAAAGAATCCTTAAAGACACAAAAAAACTGTTAAACATTTTCAGATCGAAATATATATATACATAATGAAACTATTAAAGCAAGTTCTCTAATACCTCTTCAAAATTGAGTCAAGTGATATCATTTCAATGCCTGATAACATTTGCCAGCCTGCCATTCTTCAACTTGTCTTATCAAAACTAGTTCTGACTAGCCAATTTCTTGCCATTTTTTTCTTTACATTAACAGCAATGTAATATAGGCCTACCCTACACTTGTGTTGACATGTAGTATGAAAAGACTTGTCTTTTTAAAATATTCTGAATGCGTAATTTTGAGTGAGAAAATATCTGTGATCACCACAATACAAAGAATACCCCGCTTAGAGATAAATGCCTCGAAAATAATAGTAAACACATGTTAGGCAGAAACCTATCTTAGAAAGCCTTGGTAACACCACAGTGTGAATATCTAATTTCTATTAAGTATTGCAAAACTCTGTCACATTTATGCACATCTGCATTTTCTTGTCACATAAGTGACGAATTAATAAAGCAGAGTCAATACAAAGTTAACAGATAAAATTCAAGCAACACAGTGCACCAGTGACAAAATTTGTACTAGTCACAGCTTCTTTGGAAGCAATAAAGAGTGATGCTAGGTGGGTACAGTGGAGTGCAATAAACACCTCTCTGGTTCAATGAATGAAGTGGCATCAACTATCAGATGCCAGACAATGTGATAAAGAAACCTGGCAAACAAGATACACCTCATTGCACTTACACACTAATTCAACCAAGCCTTTTCGCGTGCCAAAACAAAGAGGGAAGTTATTTTGGACAGTTACTTTTTACTAGAAGGTTTACTTGCTACTGTATTCAAGATCTTCATAGCAGCCCAGCTTTTGGGTACATGACAAAGAGCATGGGAAAAAAAGAGCTACTCTACTGCCAGTATGAATGGGTCTTTGTGGCATTGATTGATACTACCTATAGTAGCATTCAGTGCCGCGCCAGCTAAGCTAAGGGACAAGGGGTCAACTTACAATGGCAGACAAAGTCGACTCACATGGGGACAGAAAACTCTCATATAGACATGAAGGAATGGCTTCCACATACATACCCCAGGCAACGTCTTCTGTTCATGGAGAGCCTTCTGTGCACGGATGGCACTGTCTCTGTCACAATATGTCAAGAAGGCACAGCCTGTCATATTCAAAGGGGCAAGATGACAAAAACAAACAGATAATCATTTTGCAAATTTATGACTTACAGACTTTCTTTTCCAATTATTCTGAGTGATGGAAAGTGATACCAACTGAGCATGCCCTTCTTCTGCAGTATGTTACGTCACAAAAAAAAAAAAAAAATGGTAATAATAATATTGTGAATATCAAGCATTATTAACATCATTATGTTGGGTCAGGGACTTGTATTGTGTATCTAACACACACTTCCCTGCCTTGGGTTCTTTATCCATAGCTCCAATCTGCACAGAAAGGCAATGGTCTGCACAACCACTTCCAGGAGAACCAAATAGAACCAATCAATTAAACAAAAATAAAAACAAAAACAAAAACAAACAACAAACAACAAAGCAGAATCAGAAGCAGCACCATGACCTTTGCTCATGTGAACCTCATGCAAGCATCAACAGTTGAGGAGCATGCAAATGGCAGAAATTCGAAACACAAATTTATAATGAAACATAATAAGCCACTAAGGTGCCGCCACTAACATTTAATATAACATCAAGTTCCTTGTTATTCATTTTCTATACCAAGGCCATAGGTCTACACAGAACATCATCACACCTTTGTGCACGCCGGTGTATCTGTCCCTGAGTACTGTCAACTCGTAGATGCGTCCATATTCTTCGAAGATGGGTCGCAGGTCTTTCTCCTCCAGGTTCCTAGGTATCTGTCCCACAAATAATTTGATAGCGTCATGGTCTTTCATTGGAATGGTCTGGGGTGCACAAGAGACTCCGTTGGGCTTGCCTGATTGCGAGACTTGGTTGCCGGTGGGTTGCTGTGTGTCAGGGGCGCTTGCTAGCTGTGTGGCTGCCATGTTCGTCATATTGGATGCAAGAGGTGACAGGAGGAGGAGAAATTTCCGGGCGTGCGCGTGTACGTGTGTTGCCGATATGAGAAAGTAGTATAGTCCTCCCGATTGCCGTGGAGATGTTTACAGGGATGATGGAACTGTTTGACACATAAGCGATATTACCACAAACTCGCGCCCGTGCCTAGATAGTGTAAAGATGCTACAAAAAATGGAAGTACACCTATTTAAAATGTATTGCATGGATTTTACAGTTTTCGACGAAGATCAACCAAGAATTACACTGGCACCGAAATAAAGCGTTCACAAGACACACGTACGCACACGACCCAGGCGGACGACACAAACAAGTCGAACGGCTGGAGCTGTGGAGAAGCCTTTTTTTTTTCTGATCAGAAAAGAAACCCTACGACGTGATCTGACAGAAGCTAGGTCCTATGCAAATGAGTGTGCATAATTCATCACAACAAAGTACGTATTTCCATCACAAAATGAACCCGTTTCTATGCTTTCCTCCGTTTGGTTGGAGAATGCACACAGGCGAGCAGAGCAGGCGAGATGGAGCAATTGTGGAGGACGCGTCGATTAGTGAGCAGGGGGGCGAAGAAGTATTTTGGTTCTTTGTTCGCGTGGCGAGGAACCAGGTGCATACAGGAGTTTGAAACGGAAACTCTCTACCTCTCACCTCCCTGAATACACTATAGAATTAATAACCAAAACGGTTACTCACTACTAAGATAAAACAAGATATCCAATTCAAACAAAGGTTCTGATGTTACTTCATGCTGACATTTTCATGAGACATATAACGAGGAGCAGTTTTTGCTGATGGGCCCCGTCAAACATTAATTATCCAGTGACATACCACACCGTTGTGAAAAAAAAGAGTATTTCGAATTTAATGGGAACATTACTCCTTTGGACGGAATACTGAGTAACCTAAGCATGGAATCTTAACCCACTTCTCATAAGTTTTCCTTAGGGTCATTCTATTCACAATAGTACGAACAGTAACTCAGCAAAGAGCATTTTCTCGCCAATTGGTCGAGAAGCCATGTAATTCACCCCTATCAAAATTATAGGATCGTCCAGCAATCTTTTAGCCTGATTATCATCCAGCACGCAAACCCCAATAAACTCACATTTAGCATAGACAGACCTTAATGAAGGGACCCATCGGAGTGAATATCATATCACCAATTATTGCTAATCATTTCATATTTGCGATAAAGTGAAATATGGTGGAAATGCAAACGTTACCTATAAAAACTGATGTTTATGGTACCTTGATAGAATATGGGTTTTATCTTGAAATTTATCTTCTGTCTTTAATCAAATGCACGCACGCGCACACGCACACGCACACACACACACACACACACACACACACGCACACACACACACACACCATACAACACACAAAACACATACTTTCACAAATCAGATTTCTGGCAGTTGCCTGTACCATTATCTTCTCGTACTTATGGGCGAACAAAATTAATAACAGTGTGTCTTCAAGCAATGCAATAAGGGCGTTACTGTAAGTATAATTATATAGCGGTTGGCTGGACGTCTGAAAACAATATACTTCATGAAACACCAAAATGTGTGAATGGTTCGAATGTCGCTTCATTTGCCATGCAGTGTTATCATTGGTATTTGTGCTATGGTATTTGCGGCGCAGAAGAATATAGGTACATAGGTTTTGCGTTTTATAAATTGACATTGTTATTATTACTATTGTTATCATTGTCATAATTATTTTGCATTCTCGACGTCAGGGTTATGGGATCTTTTTCAAGAACAAGACAACACACAGAAAGCCACAGCCACAGGAACAATGAGCA